>NW_005871070.1:3340657-3354938 GCF_000147115.1 Myotis lucifugus | reverse complement strand
CCCAGTCTAAATTAGCATTATTACCCTTTTATTGAGGCCTGGTGGATTGGGTGGGGGCCCAGCTGGTTTTGTCCTGAAGGGTGTCCCCAGATTTAGGGTAGGGGTTTGCTGGGGGGGCAGGGGCGGCCCTGGGCAAGGGGCCTTGTGGGTGGTTTTGCAAGGCTGGGCCACGCCCCCATTGGGGGTGGGGGGGTCCCCCCTGGGGATGGTGCCAGCCTGGGCGGAGGGGGCTGGGGCAGTTTGCAGGGCCAGCCCACGCCCCCATGGGGTGAGGGTCTCCACTGGGGGGGTGGTGTTGGCCAGCCTGGGTGAGGGGCTGATGTCTGTTTGCCGGCTGGCCATGCCCCCCAGCGGGGACCCTCACCCTATGGGGGCATGGCCAGCTGGTAAGGGGCTGAAGAATTTTCAGGCTGGCTATGCCCCCAGTGGGACCCTCACTCCGATGGTGGTGTGGCCAGCCTGGGTGAGGGGCTGAGGGCCATTTGTAGCCCCTCCCTTGGCAGCTGCCCGGTGACCCAAGCCTCCTGCTCACTCCAGCCTGCTCCATGGCCGCCACCATCTTTGTCCCGCTAACTTGCATATTCCCTCCTGATTAGCTGTGGGCGTCATGGAGGTACAGTCAATTTACATATTTGTCTATTATTAGTGTAGATATTATGTCATGCTTGGTAATTCAATGATGAAAGATTGAGGAACACTGAATTCAAGTCTCTACTATCTAGGATATGACTTTTGTGAATAGAAAATTGTGGCTGAAGGAGAGTTCCAGGTGACAGGCCTTCTTGCCCATTTCTTTAGCGTCTTGCCCACCAGGAGTGTGAAGACAAGGCTTTGACTCTGTCAGTAACTTCTCTGTGTGCCTGTTTCATTAATTAAGGGCTGTTGGGGTGCCACAGCCTCTGTATTCAGCTTAATAGCCTTAATTATGCAGGAAAACAATACACTGTGTAAATTAGTACACACCAGACATGACATAATTACCAGGGCAGTGTGGACAGCATCTTGTTGGAGTGCTGCTTTAAATGTGCCCTTTCAATGCTGAAAGTATATTTCTTGTATTTGAGAGTTAATGTACTGAATTGTTTTTTCAGAAACCTGGTTCCAATTGCTCTAAAATGCCAGGTAGGTGGAAAATAATAAATTCTGTGACTTTGGGATAAAAACCACATTTTGTATTATACTGCTGGGCTGCACAATCACTGTAATTTAGGACGGTTGCTATTATTGTATGAGCAAAAGCTTTTTTGTATTATTACTGTTTATTTTAATGCAGGGCCATGGACACATAATGAAAATGGTCTTATATTAAAATTGTTTACCTGCTGTTTGCTGGAAGACATTGTAAAAATTAGAAATAGGAAAGACCTCCTATGTCATCTAGCCCATCCCAGGCAGGGCAGAGAAAAAGATTATACCCTAAAGCAGCTTTGCTAGGGGAGCCAAAATTATAGGTGGCAGGATGAGATCGTTTGTGTCAATTCAGGAGGAAAAACAGTATTCTGACAGATGATGAGAAAGAGGGATACCAATTTATTGACTGAGATTCCACAGTTAGGGTTTTAAGGTCAAAAGAAAAATTTAAAATTCCTCAAATTGATCATGCTTAATTGTGTAATTATTTAGAGTTTCCATGTTTAACTTATTCAATTATCTGTGTAAGTATATAAGCATTGGAACCAGGGTGGAGAATGTTAGATTTTCACTCTGGAGAAAAAGTGTAACAAAATACTGGATTGATTTAAATTTCACAACCTCTGCCTTCCCTTCTGAATTTCCAGAGGTGCAAAGGAGGAAGAAAAGGCAAAAGTGAACATAAAAGCAAAGGAACAGAGAGACAGAGGAGGCCTAGATAGTTCACACCAGAAATGAGCCCTCAGGCATCAAGTGTTGAAGCTACACTGCAGTGATAAAGCTAAATTAGCCCTCGGCACAGTGGTGAAGCAGTCCTGGTTGTCCTTCTCTTGGTTTCTGAGACATTTCTATCCCTTCCCCCACCCTTTCCCTGCCCTGTCACCCATTCCCTTTTCCTACCCCAAATACCCCAAAAACCTCCCCTAGTCAGTGAGAATCTTCACCAAACTAAATTGGACCCTTCCCCCCAAAACAAAGACCCCCCCCCAGGATGTATTTACCCATCTGTTTTTACAAATTCAGTTTCTCTTTTTGGCCCTCTCCTCTTAGGTTCTGTGAGGCAGACCTCCATTGGAGAAGGAACTATTTAGAAAGTCTTCGTTACTTAAGAATTTCAAGGCCTTTCATACTAGTGACTGTGGTAGGCAGCTGCTAAATAGCCCCCAGTGATCCCTAAATTCTGGTGTTCCTGCCTGTGTACCATCCCCTCTCCTCAAATGTGAGCTGGACCTAGTGCCTTCCTTGCTTCTATCAGATATGATGCATAGTCACTTCTGATATTAGGTTATAAAAAACTGTGGCTTCTTTCTTAAGCTCTCTCTTGCACTCTCTCTGGCTTACTCTGAGAGAAGCTGGCTGCCATGTTAGAGCTGCCTATGGATGGACCAAGGAGGCCTTGGTCAACAGCTCGTGAGGAGTTGAATCCTGCCAATGACATGAGTGAGTGTGGAAGCACATCCTCCCTCTGTCAAGCCTTCAGAGGTGAACACATCTAGCTGACACCTTGACTGTGACTTAATGAAAGACCAGGAGCCAGAGGCATCCAGCTAAGCTAGGCCCAAGTTCCTGACCCATAGTAACTGTGAGATAGTAAATGCTCATGGTTTTAAGCCTCCAAATGTTGGGTAAGCTGTTACGCAATGAGTAATAAACAATGAATCATCATTTCGGTTAAAATGATGTTAAATTGGTTAAGCTAGTTAACTGATTAGCTAAATTAACAATGTTAAATCAAAATTCACCAGGCAGACATTTGGTGTATGTGGTTGGCTGAGGAGCAAAGGGGGGAGCTACCGTCTGTGGCATTATGGCTGAATGTCTCCCAGTCAGAATCCCACCCAGCAGCTCCCCTTCCTTCCCCTGCCCGCTCCCAGCCTCAGAGAGCTGTCCCCAGCTGTCCCACAGGCAGGCCGTTGCCCTTGTCCCCTCATCGCCCTCGTCGGTGTGACACACTCAGGCCCTGCTGCTCTGGTTCTGCTGGAGAGAGCCCTTCCCTGGAAATCGGATGTGGCGGAAAGGGGGCTGCCCCCTTGTGGGTCAGGAAACAGCAGGTTCTTGGTGGACCTGGTGCTAAACCTTCCTGGACAACCTGCTTCTGTGAGTCCTAAAAGTTGGAACACAGGGTTAGACTGGTGAGTTCTAAAAGTTGGAACACAGGGTTAGACTGGTGAGTTCTAAAAGTTGGAGCACAGGGCTAATGAGGCTAAAATTGTGATTTTTTTAAAAAATATATTTTATTGATTTTTTACAGAGAGGAAAGGAGAGAGATAGAGAGTCAGAAACATCGATGAGAGAGAAACATTGATCAGCTGCCTCCTGCACACCTCCTACTGGGGATGTGCCCGCAACCCAGGTACATGACCTTCACCGGAATCGAACCTGGGACTTTTCAGTCTGCAGGCCAACGCTCTATCCACTGAGCCAAACCGGTTTCAGCTAAAATTGTGATTTTTTAACAGCTTATGAACCCAGTGGTCTTAGCTTTTGTCCAGATTATGCCAGGTTAGCCTGGCTTGTAAATGTTATCTTTCATTCCAAGGGAATTCCTACATTTAGTTGACTGTGGAACCCTTTTTAAAAGCAGAATCTCATGAGACTAGCATTCTTTGGAATACATGTTGGTAAACATTGATAAGGTATTTCCTGTTATTGGACATATAGATTATTGGCAGTTTTTAGCTATTGTAAATAACTCTATTTACATCAGAAATATTATATCAACTTTTTACTCCCACCTTAGTGTGTTTTCCTCAAACCCTAACATTGGAAATTACTATATTAAATATTTGTCAATTTGATAGGTGAAAATTGGATATTTTATAATACATTTCATTTCTTTGATTACTAATGTAGTTAAACATTTATATTTTTCATTGTGAATTGCTAATTTTTTAAATATATATTTTATTGATTTTTTACAGAGAGGAAGGGAGAGAGATAGAGAGTTAGAAACATCGATGAGAGAGAAACATCGATCAGCTGCCTCCTGCACACTCCCTACTGGGTATGTGCTTGCAACCAAGGTACATGCCCTTGACCGGAATCAAACCTGGGACCCTTGAGTCCGCAGGCCGATGCTCTATCCACTGAGCCAAACCGGTCAGGGCGTGAATTGCTAATTTTTGTACTTTGCCCATTTTCTATTCATGTGTTGGCTTTCTTCATTATTTTGTGTAAATTTTAACATAATTTCATGTAAATAAAAGTGCTTTGGAGACAAATGGCAGAATAGCTGGTTACAGAAATGACAAACGACAGGGGTTGGAGGCACATTCTTTTAGATAGCATGGTCGGAAAGGCTGCTCAGAGAGGGGATATTTGTTTGTCTGAAACACCTTTCATTTGGCTTTGTGCGGAATATTGTTCATTTGCCCCTCCAGAGTGGTATTCATCCTTCCCATTAAGTTCTTCTCCAGGGGGCGGTCCTGTGTGCACAATATTAAAATTTTCCCTGGCTTCTCCTTGGGCTTAGCAAATGAGCAACCCCCACAGGAGATCAGAGGGAGGGAGGAGAGCGAAATTGGGGTATTTATTTCCCTGATCTCTGTGCCCTAGTAGTCACCTTAGGCTGATGAAAATCAGTGCTTCTCTTAAAGCAGCTCTCTCTAAATGACACTGTCTTTCTTGGTTCCAATAACCAATCTATCCCTTCATTCAGCTCTAGAAATAATCACAACTGCCACAGCTCCATCCCTTGCAGTTTGCCTAACTCCAAGCACCTCTTTATGAATAGTCTGTTTGTAAATATACTCTTTAAATTATCCTAATTTGAGTGTGCCATCTATTTCCTTTTGGGCCCTGTACTAGAAGCTGTTAGCCCCCCATCAGGTTCCTTGGCTAGGCCAGTGCACCTCTTTCCACTGCTGTGAGTTTGTGCTGCTCATGGCTTACAACTGCACACTTTTCCAGAGAATTGCATTTGGACCTGGGGAGCCACCTTGCCAGAAATGCCTGGGAAGTTGGGCCCTCTTTCCCTGAGGGCAGCCTGTAACCAGTGGCTGACTGATATAAGGAGCAAGATACAAAAGCCTAAGCCTTAACCAAGGTGACTAGAAAAAAACAACAAAAGGTGGTGAACCATTTTACCAGATACTAGGCCAGTGGTTCTAGTATCTGGTATTTGTTATGGGGTGAGGCCACAACATTAGTAACAAAGAAACAGAATTTCCAGAGGATGAGGGCCAGAAATCAGGATTTTAAAAAGATTCCCAGGTGATTCTAATGTGCAGCCAAGGTTGAGAACCACTGTACTAGGCAGTAATATGAAGCTGCATTATTTAAAACCATAAAGTGCCTGCTAAGATAGACAAATAGACAAAGAATAGAGACTAAAATCAGACCAATGGATATTTGGGAGTTTTGTATATGAAAGAGGTGATAATAAAATCAGTCAGAAAAAGATGAACTATATAACAAATAATTCAGAAGATATTGGCTATTATATGATAGAAGATAAAATTAGATATCTACACCACATCATTCACAAAAATGCATTCCAGAGGTTAAAGATCTAAATACCAAAAGTGAAAGTCTAAGCCTTTTAACTTAAAAATGGGAGAATGTCTTTATGCCATTAATAGAAGATAATTCTTAAACACAAAAAGCACAAAGCAAGAAAAAACATTGATATATTTTTACATTAAAAAAGAAAACTTCTATATGATAAAAGATGGATGAAAATGAAATACAAGTCATAGACTGAGAAAAAGATAGCTTCAACTCATATTACCATTGAAATATTAATGTCCAGAATATATAAAAATGTCTTAGAAATTAAAAATATCAGAAGGAGAAATATTGTCAAAAGATATAGTCAATTCACAGACAACAAAAGATAGTTGTCAAATATATGTAAAGATGTCCAACTTCTTTCGTACTTTGAAATGTAAATGAAAACAAAGATATAACATTTTATATTTAAAATTGTATGAATTTTGATAATATTAACTGTTAGTGATAATGCCGAGACATAAGCATGGCTGGGCGAGGGAAGAAGGGAATAACCACCCTGGGAAGCCATTTGAAACTACCAAGTAAAACTGACAATGTTCTACTTCTGAGGAGTGCTTCTCAGGGAGAAACTTGCTCAAGGAGGTCTGGACAAAGATGCTTATTTCTGAATTATTTGTTCATTGTTACAGGGCTAAGCAAACCTAAACGTCAGACAATAAGGGAATTGAAAAATACCAGTACATTGCAGTTTGGGCCAAGAAGAAGCATAGAGTGAAAATGAATAGGCTGAATTTGAATGTATCAATGTGGGTAAGTCTTAAAACATAATCTTGCTGGTGAAAAATGTTGAGTATAAGATACAGTACCAAATATTTAGGAAGTTTACCCAAAGGAAGAATAAAACATATTTGAGTTTGATGACACCTATTTCAGGAAAGGTACCTCTGGGTAGGTGCGGATGAGGAGAAAGGTGGAAAGTGGGACTGTCGCTGCATTTGCAATGTTTTGTTTCTCTGAAAATAGAAATAATCTAAATGTAGCAAAATGTTAATAGAGATTCAATCTCAGTAGTGAGTATATTGATATCTGGTACATTTCCTATAATTTTCTATTGGGCATAAATATAATAACATTGGGGAAAAAATCACATGTTAAAACTATTATGTAGAAAAAATTAAAATGAACAATAATAAATGTTATAAGTAGTGCTTAAATTATTTGTGTTAATATGGCTTTAAAGCATCAATTAAAATTTTGTTGGTGGAAAAGATGCTTGATATAAAAAATTAGTAAATACAGTCTGGGTCTTTTAAAAAAAGTTTAAAGGTGGGACCACTGTCTGGTGTTTTCATACTACAGAACTCTGCATGGGGCCAGGCTGAAGCTAGACTACAGCTGAAATCTTACTCTGTGGTATATAATATTCTGGATCTATACCATCCAACCTGGTATCCACCACCAATTATGGTTATTGAACACTTGAAATGTGGCTTGTGCAACTGAGGGATTGTGTGTTTTAATTTTATTTAATATTTTAAAATTTAAATTAAATAGTCACATGTGGCAAGTGGCAACGGTATTGGCAAAGATCCAGATGATCAGGGATTAGCAGTTGCCCCCAAGTCAGAGACTGTTTTCTGTGTTGTATTATCTTTTGAGATTAATGTTTTTGCTTTCACTTTTGGTTTCTGGGACTAAAACAAAAAATCTTCTCCATTAAACTATCCATTAGAAATATTTTAAAAATGTATTATATTGCACTGTAGTTAGATAATGTACTATCTATAACATCCTATATAATAAAGAGGTAATATGCAAATTAACCCTCATGCCCTCACAAGATGGCTTCCTGCAACCAGGCTGGCAGGGGTGGTTAGTGAGGAAGGACTAAACGACTAAACAAGCAGGCTGCATGGGGTGACCAGGCTGGCAGGGGGGCAGTTGGGGGTGACCAGGTCGGCAGGGAGGGGGCAGTTAGGGGCAATCAGGCCAGCACACAGAGGCTGTGAGGGGCAATCAGGCCAGCGGTGGGGGGGGCAGTTAGGGGAGACCAGGCAGGCAGGCAGGTGAGCGATTAGGAGCCAGGGTCCAGGATTGTGAGAGGGATGTCCGAGGGGTCCCGGATTGGAGAGGGTGCAGGCTGGGCTGAGGGGACCCCCCATCCATGCATGAATTTTGTGCACTGGGCCTCTAGTATAAATATAATATTTTAATGTAATATTTAAAATTTAAAATAATGTATATTATATACTTAATATTTAATATAAAATTATACTATATAAATATATCTATGAAATATAAAATACTAAAAAACTTTTTTTCTGAGAAACACTTTTCCATTAAACTATGCATTACAATTATTTTCAAATACTCACCTGAGGATATGTTTATTGATTTGAAAAAGAGAAATACCACTGTGAGAGAGAAACATAGATCATTTGCTTTCCATATGTACCCCAACCAGGGATTGAACCCACAACCTTTTTGGTGCATGGAACAACACTCTAACCAAATGAGCCACTCGGCTGGGGGTGCATTAAAATATTTTTAAAATATATTATCTAGCATTTTTAGCTATATTGGGGATTTTGTTTCAAGGTATCTAGTTTGCTACATTGCTGAAACAGAAGTTGGAGGGGATATATAAGCAGATACTTGAATGTAGTAAGGAAAAAATTTATGCAAAATGAGTTCCAGGGAAAGACCAAAGGCCCTGGTGCAGGGATAGCTTAAAACGTTCAAGAACTATCAGTACAGCAAGTGTAAGCAGCATGAAACAGCAAGGGGGAGTAATAAAAGGAGTCAAAGAGGTAGGTCCGAGGTAGGTGCTGTTAGATAGTCTTATATCGCATGGTCAGGATTTTGGATCATTCCAATTTTGGTGGGAAACCATAAGTAGTTAGATTGGGGGAATGATACGGTATAATTTACATTTTAAAAGGTTACTCTGTTGTTTTTTTTTCCTGTGGAATATAGATAGCAGGGAGAACAGTTGGGTTTTGAAGTTTTCCAGGTGGAGGATGAAGACTGTAGGGATTATTACCTTGTTCCTGAAACAAATACAAAAGCGCTGAATACTGTGGCATATGGATGTTATTAGCGGGTCTTTATTTTTTTTTACCAGCATCACAATGCCTCATTTCTACAGCTGCTATGAGGCAGGCCACTTGGAAGATGAATTCATGTAATAGGGGATTTTTAATGCCATAATTTTACTTCTGCAAACTCTGCTTCCATTAATTATTTTCAACATGGTATATTTTAGTAAATTCCACAGTTGGTCTTCTTGGTTAAGGTAATTTCTCATCTAGTTCCACAAATTACCTGGAATATATTATTGAATTAAATAGAGTATCTGGGTGGAAAGGCTGTTTATAGACAGGGCATCGTTTATTGCACATAAGTGCCATTATTCATCATTATGCTTGTTATAGTACAAAGGATTTATCTGCTTTTGACATATTGCCCTTTAAAGTAACCCAATTTGGGCTGCATGTGGAGGGTTAAGAAGTACAGCCCATTTTTCTAATGATGGTGCTGTAGAAGCTAATGGCAGCATAAACCATTCTAGACAACTAAGAACAGCTCAAGTAGTACTTTTAAATACTTTTAGAGGAAAATTTGAAAACATATCAAGAAGGAAAAAATTAAGTTTACTTTAGATAAAAGAGCTTTCACTTCTTGTTATTGCATCATGGATAGGGAAAAAAGGAAACACACCTCAATATGATAGAATTTTCGTGGTGTGTGTGTGTGTGTGTGTGTGTGTGTGTGTGTGTGTGTGTGTGTAGGGTGTGAGGGTGTGTGTGTAATTCTCCATAGAGAGATCTTGGCCTGCATTATGAGGAATCAGAAGTTAAGTTTGAGTTCAAGTTCTGATTTGACCATTTGTTGAGTGACAATAGGCAAGTCATCTGGTCTTTTGGGCTCCATGCTCTGATATTCCACAGTTCTTCAATCTCTCTTCTCTCTAAGAAAGAGGGGGTCCGTTCCCACTGGACAGTGTCTCACTTGTGGATAACTGCTTGACAATTGTGATGTCTTGACAATTGTGATCACAGCCTCTGCAACTGTGATCCTCAGAGGGAATAACCTCAAAATCTTTTCTGTGCTGCTTATGGTGTGTGATGGGCTTTAATGATAGTTTTTGGTGACGGAGGTAGTGCTGATAATGAAGTTGAAAGTGCATGAACTTGAACACTTGTTGTATTTGAAATCTCTTTTATTAGAAAGCCTTCTGAAAATGTGCTAAGAAATACTGCTCCCAGGAGCATAGCCTACCCATGACACCCACTGTCTTCTCTCTCCAATTTTTATTGGTGATATACTCCTTATAGAACATGTCTCCCTAAAGAAAGGACAGGGGGAGGATTAACTATTAGATATTTAACTTCATTGCTGCTTAACTTCAGTGGTTTAAAATAAATTTTTACTTTAAAAATAACTTTCTGAGATTGCTTATCCAGGGTTAATAAGAGGCAAGAGCAAGACGATGTGACTATAAGAAGGCATGACTTACAATTTTTTGCTAAAAGCTAGATATAATGTGTTGGGTAATAGGAACTGAGGAAAATGGGCTTTTAGTGTGAGATTTTATTTTTCTGGCAAGAAGCTTGGCTATGTTTACTGTATGCCATGGCTGTAGGTATCAGAGGCTTCAAGTTCTTCTGATATCTTTGTTTTTGTCCTCTCTGTTGTATTTGGGTTTTCCTAGACACTTCTTAAATTGTCTGTGTTCTGCTGCTCTCTCAGTTGTAATCCTCTGTTATTATCCTGGAGCTCTGGTAATATGATGGCAAGATATCGGGATATTCTCTCTCTCTAGCCTATTACATACATAGGTGATAGCAAAATATTAGGATAGCTTAAATATATTCTATTAGAGTATATATACATTACAGTGTATATATTATTATTTTGGAATATTCTATTATATTGGGATAGTCTATGTAATATTCTATTATTTTATGATTAGATACCCTTTTTAGGTATTTTTTTAATGATAGGGTAGAGTCCCTGGGCTGTGACTTTCAGAAGTGTTTCTTAGACATTTCCCCCCTCCCTTATGTGAGACTGAAAGACTAGCAGAGGCTGGCATTGGCTAATTGTTCTTCCACAGGTCAGATGAGGCTTTTGTAGTTTCCTTTGACAGCTGACCTTTGTTACAAAGAACAGAAATAAGAATAGAATGCTTTAGGCATATTTCAAAATGGATAACTTCTACCTGTGTATATTTCAAAGTGATTACTTTTATTTTTCTTTCTTTTTTAAAAAAATCTTTATTGTTGAAAGGATTACATATGTCCTCCTTTTTCCCCATTGACCCCTTCTAGCTGGACCCTGTCCCTGCCCCAGGCTTTCACCACCCTATTGTCTGTGTCCATGGGTTATGCATATATGCATTCAAGTTCTTTGGTTGATCTCCCACCCACCCACCACTGGGAGTTCAGTGTGAATTCCCAGAAATTTGTCCATTGCCGTTTACGTGTTTCCATGGGTGCTGGTTCCAGATTGTAGCTTCCTCTCCTAGTAAGTGGTGATTCTCTATATTTTCCTGTCTTCACTCTTTGAGGCAGTGGCTAGTTCTATGACCCAAGTTTTCTGATGAATCTAAGAAGAGTTTCTGATTTTCAGTGTGTTCAAATTTCTTCATGTTGTGAGGACAAGAGTGACAACATCCAAGCTCTTTACATATCAGAGTGGAAACTATGTGTCTTCTATGTGGATTTTAGACCTAAATATGAAAAGTAAAATAATAGAACTTCTATGATAATCATGTAGAAATATATCTCCATTACTTGAGGTAGATAATATTCTTAATTAAGTTAAAAGGCACGAACTATAAAAAACAAAAATGGATAAATTGAACTTCATTAAAATTAAAAAATTCAATAAACATCAAGATAGTGAAAATACAACCAAAGAGTAGAAAAAGATATTTGCAATACAAAAAGGATTAATATTCAGTATGTATAAAGAATTCCTACGCCCTGACCGGTTTGGCTCAGTGGATAGAGCGTCGGCCTGCGGACTGAAGGGTCCCAGGTTTGATTCCGGTCAAGGGCATGTACCTTGGTTGCGGGCACATCCCCAGTAGGGGGTGTGCAGGAAGCAGCTAAATCGATGTTTCTCTCTCATCGATGTTTCCAACTCTCTATCCCTCTCCTTCTCCCTTCCTCTCTGTAAAAAAAATCAATAAAATAGACTTAAAAAAATTCCTACATTAAAGACTTGTATTCAGAATGTGAGAAGAACTCCTACAAATCAAAAAGAAAAAAAACCACCCAAGTTAAAAAAAATGGCCTACATTCTTGATCATGATTTTCCCAAACATGACATCCATATAGCCGGTAAGCCCTAGAAACAACATTAGTCATTAAGGAATCACAAATTAAAACCAAATTAGATAACTCTATACATCCACCAGAAAGGCAAATTTAGAAACAAAACAACAAAAACCTACAGTGTTGATAGTGATGTTGAGCAACAGAAATTCTCACATGCTACTAGAAGTTTATTTGCATAACCACTTTGAAACATTGTTTGGCAGTATCTACTAAAGCTAACACATGCATTCTTTGACCCTGTAAATCTCTTAGGTATATACTCAACACAAATACATCTAAATGTGCACCAAAAGACATATACAAAAATGTTTATAGAAGTATTATTTGTAATAACTGGTAACAGAAACACCTGTATTCTAATAAAGGTAGAATGGATAAATATTTTGTTATATTCTACAATGAAAATGAACCAAGTACTGCTGTAATATTAAGTGAAATAAAACAGCTAAGAAAGAAAACATACTGTATGATTCCATGTATATAAAATTGAAATATCTGCACAAAAAAATCAATAATGTTGAATAGTGGTTATCAGAGGTAGAGTGGGAGAGGACAAAAGGAAGGCTTCAAGTGAGCAAATGATCTACTTCTTGATCTGGGTGGTAGTTACACAGATGTGTTTACTTTGTAAAAGTTAACCACGCTGTTAACTTATGATTTATATGTATACTAGAGGCCTGGTGCATGAAAATTCATGCACTAGAGGGGGTCCCTCAGCCCAGCCTGCCCCCTTTCACAGTCTGGGAGCCCTCAGGGGCAGGAGGTGACCTGGCAATCAGGGAAAGATGATGCCCCATCACACCTCTGCTGCTGCCACTGCTGGCAGCACAAGCCTTGGCCGGCCCTGGTTACCTGAGCCTTGGGCGGCCCTAGGCAGCTGGGCAACTGCCATCCAAGGCTTGCTTGCACCTCAGGCCGGCCCTGGGGGGCTGGGAGGTTAAGGGGACTGGGGGACTCCAGAGGCAGGGCTGAGGGGACTGGGTGTCGCCATCTTGTGGCTATGGGCACTGCCATCTTTGAGGGTGTGACAGTCAATTAGCATATTCCTTCCTTATTGGCTGTGGGCTCTGCCATCTTTGAGGGCGTGGCAGTCAGTTAGCATATTCCCTCCTTATTTGCTGTGGACGCCACCATCTTTGCAGCCTGATGCTCAGTCACTTGGTCCCGAACTAAACCCCCTGCTGGCCTGGTCACCCCATGCAGCCCGCTGCTCAGTCGTTTGGTCGGCCCTCACTAACCCCCCTGCTGGCCTGGTTGCCCCACGCAGCCGTTTCGGTCGTCTGTTTGGTTGTTTTGGTTATGACGGTCGCTTAGGCTTTTATATATATATAGATTATACTTCCACTTGAAATTTTAAAAAATAGGCTACGTGATAATATGTAAAGTGTTCTCCAAAATTATACACACACAAACACAGATACACTGGAAAGATACATGCCAAAATGTTAACAATGTGTACAGAGGAATGGTAGAATTTTTATTTTTGTGGGCTTTCTTGTTGATGCACTTTGCAAATTTAGTTCAATGAACCAAATTACTTTTATGATTAGAAAGTATCGTTAAGTTTTACTCAAAATGAAGATTGCTGAAGCAACTGGTGCAGGATAAGTTTGGGAGAGGTATTGGAGAATCAGAGGCATTAACAATATCCATGTGAGAGGGAAAGAGTGCCTGAACTGAGGTAGTTTGTTTGGAGAGTGAGCTGGTATAGTAAGCTGAAATCGGGGGTGCAAAGAGTAGAAGGTCTGGTTGACTCTCTCTCTCTCTCTCTCTCTCTCTCTCTCTCTGTATGAGTGTGCACAGGTACAGTTTGAAACATGTTGGGATTATGTTTCCTTGGGACATCCAGGTAGAGATGTATTACTGTAAACAGTTCAAGTTGTCACCTAAAATGTCTAATCTTATCATTTTTATGGCTATCATTTGATACTTTATTCAATGTAACTGAATAAAGTGAGTCAGAAAATAGAATAATTTTACCTGTAACATCTTCCTTCACTTCCTGGCCCTATGCATTAACAAATGAGGTTTTTTAAAAAAATCTATCTATAATAAATAAAAGTGTAATATGCTAATTAGACCAGACAGCTGAACAACCTTCCAGACATCATACCAGACGTCCTTCTGGATGTTCTACCGGATGTCCTTCCGGACCTCCTTCCGGATGAAGCCGTAGCAGCAGGGGCTGAGGCAGAGGCAGTTAAGGGGCAATGAGGCAGGCAGGCAAGCAGTTAAGGGGCGATCAGGCAGGCAGAGTGGTTTAGGGGGAGATCAGGGCAGGCAGGCAGAGTGGTTAGGGGGCAATGAGGCAGGCAGGTGAGTGGTAAGGGGCAATCAGGCAGGCAGGCGAA
>NW_005871070.1:3290180-3340557 GCF_000147115.1 Myotis lucifugus | reverse complement strand
GTGGTTAAGGGCAATCAGGCAGGCAGGCGAGTAGTTAGGGGTGATCAGGCAGGCAGGCAAAGTGGTTAGGGGTGATCAGGCTGGCATACAGGCGAGTGGTTAGGAGCCAGCAGTCCTGGATTGGGAGAGGGATGTCCGACTGCTGGTTTGGATCATGCCTAAACTGGCAGTTGGACATCCTCCGAGGTGTCCCGGATTGCGAGAGGGTGCAGGCTGGGCTGAGGTACCCTCTCTGTGCATGATTTTGTGCACCGGGCCTCTAGTATCCTATATAATAAAAGGCTAATATGCAAATTGACTGAATGGCAGAATGACCAGTAGCTATGAGGCACACTGACCACCAGGGGGCAGATGATCGACACAGGAGCTGCCCCCTGGTGGTCAGTGCACTCCCACAGGGGGAGTGCCACTCAGCCAGAAGCCCTGAGCCGGGCTTACGGCTGGCAAGTGCAGCGGCGGTGGTGGGAGCCTCTCCCACCTCCGCGGCAGTGCTAAGGATGTCTGACTGACAGCTTATAGTCTATACTAATAAAAGGGTAATATGCTAATTAGACTGGGTTGACCAGACATCTTCTGGATGTCCGACCTCCTTCCAGACATTTAGGGGGTGACCAGGCCAGCAGGGGGGCAGTTAGGGGGTGACCATGCCAGCAGGGGGGCAGTTAGGGGGCAACCAGGCTGGCAGGGGACCAGTTAGGGGCAATCAGGCCAGCAAGCAGAGGCAGTTGGGGGCGATCAGGCAGATAGAATGGTTAGGGGTGATCAGGCCGGCCAGCAGGGTAGCAGTTAGGGGGTGGCAAGACTGGCAGGGGACTAGTTAGGGGGCCATCAAGCCAGCAAGCAGAGGCAGTTAGGGGTGATCAGGCAGGCAGGTGAGCAGTTAGGAGTCAGTGCTCCTGGATTGCGAGAGGGATGTCCAACTGCCAGTTTAAACCCCATCCCACAGGAGTCCCAGATTGGAGAGGGTACAGGCTGGGCTAAGGGACCACCCCCAACCTGTGCATGAATTTCTTGCACTGGGCCTCTAATAAATATAAATATATATTTATTTATATATTATATATATATATGGCTAATATGCAAAGTGTGCCCTCGGGAGTTTGATTGCTCGCTATGAAGTGCACTGACCACCAGGGAGCAGTGCAGAATGAAGGAAGGACCCGGCCAGCAGCTGGAAGGAAGGCCCTGGCCAGCAGCCATAAGGCCCAGATTGGCCCTGATGGTTGGTCAGGCATAGGGACCCTACCTGTGCAAGAATCTCATGCACCAGGCCTCTAGTATCATATAAGTGAGAAACAGATGCCTTAATGAGTATCATCCTCTCTATTGGTACTTTATCCCCCTAAAGCAGCGGTTCTCAACCTGTGGGTTGCGACCCCTTTGGGGGTCGAATGACCCTTTTCACAGGGGTCACCTAAGACTATCGGCAAACACATATATAATTACATGTTGTTTTTGTGATTAATCACTATGCTTTAATTATGTTCAATTTGTAACAATGAAATTGGGGGTCACCACAACATGAGGAACTGTATTAAGGGTCGCGGCATTAGGAAGGTTGAGAACCACTGCCCTAAGGTGAATTTCTATGGCACAAATTACCCATTAGAAAAAAAGGGCACAACTTCTTGCAGGACAATGTCTGAATATAGGACAGTGATGGTGAACCTTTTGAGCTCGGAGTGTCAGCATTTTGCAAACCCTAACTTAACTCTGGTGCCGTGTCACATATAGAAATTTTTTGATATTTGCAACCATAGTAAAACAAAGATTTATATTTTTGATATTTCTTTTATATATTTAAATGCCATTTAACAAAGAAAAATCAACCAAAAAAATGAGTTTGCGTGTCACCTCTGACACACGTGTCATAGGTTTGCCATTACTGATATAGGAGATGAAGATTAAATGGCTGAGAGCTTAAATTAAATTGCATCATCATTAAAGATTCTGGAGTTAAAAACAAAGTAATTGGATGACTAAGCATTTTCCCTTTATCAATATACCTAATGTGAATTGAGATAGAAGAAAGAAGTCTTATTAACAATTTTGAGATTATGCAATAAAAACTTTTCTGTATCAGGAGAACCTAAATAGATGATGATATACAAACTACTTTAGGTATATAAATAGCTCCTTTACACCCAACTTTTTCAGGAGTTTGTGCATGTGCATGACTCTTTAATGCACATATTATATATATACTTAGTCTTTAAATTACAGTAATTTGCAGCATAAGAGGCAGTTTGAATAGACCATCATCCTTAGATGCCATAGGAATAAAAATATATTAATAATTTCAAACCATATGCACAGTTGAGTCTGTAAAATCTTATTGCTAGATTTGCTTAATTGAAAATCTCTTCCTCTTTTTTTCTCTGTGTCCTACATAATTACACAAAATAATCCTTAGACTTGGATGCCCAGAGTGATGGAAGTATCTTTCAGGGATTAGTTGTTAGTTTTTTGTGTGTGTGTGTGTGTTTTTAAAGAATAGTTTATTGATTTTTAGAGAGAGAGGAAGGGAGAAGAGAGAAACATTGATGTGAGAGAGAAACATCTATTGGCTGCTTCCTGCACACCCAATACTAGGGGTCGAGCCTGCAACCCGAGCATGTGCCCTAACCAGGAGTCACACCAGCCACCTCTCGGTGCATGGGACAATGCCCAACCAACTGAGTCACTCCAGCCAAGGCTGGTTGTTAGTTTGACCTAATTGTTGCCTGACAGCACAAGATACAACTCGACAAGACATGACACAAAGGGAACAAAACACAAATGTACTCACAACACTGATAACCCCAAGAAAAGTGCCACCAGAGAAAAAGATAATTAGGAGAGAGAAAAGAGAGCAAAAATGTTATTGAGAAAAAGGAAAAAAGGTAAGGGAGAAAAGAAAAAGAAGAAAAAAGAAGGAAAAAATATACATATATGGGGAGAAAACTCCCACAAAACAAACAAAATAAACCAAAAAATGCAAACAACAAACACCCAGAAAAAAAAGGGGGGGGAGCAGAATCTGTAGAGGCAGGGCTTATATCTAGAAAGTAAGGTAAAGGAATTGAATGAATAGGGGAATGGTCTTTGTTAAGTATAGAGGAGGTAGAAAGAGAATGAGTGGATAAGAAGAACAGTAAAAAACAAAAAAATCCTATATAATAAAGAATATGCAAATTGACCATCACTCCAACACACAAGATGGCTGCCACCATGTGATCAAAGATGGCTGCCCCCATGTGGACACAAGATGGCCAGCAGGGGAGGGCAGTTGTGGGTGATCAGGCCAGCAGGGGAGGGCAGTTGGGGGTGACCGGGCCTGCAGGGGAGGGCAGTTGGGGGGGACCAGGTCTGCAGAGGAGGGCATTTAGGGGCAACCAAGCTGGCAGGGGAGGACAGTTAGGGGTGACCGGGCTGGCAAGGGAGGACAGTTAGGGGTGACCAAGCCTGCAGGGGAGGGCAGTTAGGGGCAATGGGGCTGGCAGGGGAGCAGTTAGGTGTCAATCAGGTTGGCAGGGGAGCAGTTCCAATCAGGCAGGCAGGCAGGCAGGCGAGTGGTTGGGAGCCAGCAGTCCTGGATTGTGAGAGGGATGTCCGACTGCCCATTTAGGATCGAGCCTAAATGGGCATTCGGACATACCTCGAGGGGTCCCAGATTAGAGAGGGTGCAGGCTGGGCTGAGGGCCACCTCCCCCCAACCCCCGTGCATGAATTTTGTGCACCGGGCCTCTAGTCAGTAAATAAAAAGATAAAAAAAACATTTTTTAAATTTATCTATCTATAAATTCATTTAGTTTTGGAAAAGGAGAATAGAGGAGAGAGCAGATAGGCTTGAGTTTAGTGAGTGAAACTAATTAAGCAATTAGGAGAAGAGAGCAAGAGAGGAAAGGAAAAACAAAAACATAAAAAAATTGGCTAGCAAAGAAAGAGAAAAGAGAAGGGTGCATGCACTTGGAGCAGGGGAGAGGAAATTAGATATATGAGTAAGCCAACAGGGACTACAATAATAATAAAGCATCAATAAAGCAGGTAATGAAGATGAATTTTTAACAAGGGGTAAAAAGAAAGGAGAGAGAAAACCTAAGGGACAGGAGAAGAGAAACAGGTTGAAAAAGGAAGAAGTGAGGAAGAAAATGGTGGAAAAAAAGAAAAAAGATTAAAAAATAATGATTAAAAATAGAATGAAGAAAAATAATATAAAAAATAAAAGGTTAAAAAAGTAAAAGAAAGAAAGAAAATGATTTTTTTTAAGTAAAAGATAAAAATTAAAAAAGTATAGTGTCATTCGCTTCAGCCAAGTTTTAATGTCCCATGGGGACTGGTTTAAGATCCCTCTCTACTGCTCTGTCTGCCACGTCTCAGTTTCCTGTTAGATAGTCAGCAGTGTGTTGAAGTTCCTAGTGATCTCCCTCTCCTCTGTGTCTGTCTCCACAGCCTTGGTTGCAGGCAGGCAGGAGCAATCTGCCCACTTTGTTTGTCTTTCTGCTTTCAGTCTTATTTACACAAGCGTCTATTTATGACACGGGCTTTAGGTGGGGGTGTTGCTGTATTGGTTTCTGGGACCAAATGGCCCCTCAACCCAGTCCCATTCATGGATGGAGTCTCTTCTCAGAGTGTCTGGTTAATAGCTCACTCTCTACCACGGCTTCCTGGGGCTATTCAGATTCTTCATTTTCTCTGCAAAGCTCAAGGTTGAGTATGGCTGCACTAGTTGCCTGCAGGTGCTTCTGGGAGGGGCTGGCTCTTCAGGAGAAAAATGGCTGCTTAGGGTTAGAGGGTCTGGAATGTCCCAGTGCCGGATTACTGGTTACCTCTCCCTGTCCTGCTCCCCTCCACAGCCTCTCCCCAGCCTCCACAAAACTGCACCTCCACTGACATCACAGCCTCAGTGAGTGTTTGTAATTGAAAGGTCCTATGAACTGGGTTTAGTGAATAAAAGCAAGGAAAATATAAAGGCAAAAAAAAATGCGCCACTGCAAGTCCCCCCACCCCCCCACCCCCGTATTGCGCAGATCAGGCAGTTTTCAGGCTGCCTTTTTGGGTGCAGCCTCTCGCGGCTGTGGACTTAGATCTAGATTCCACAGCTGCCAGCAGCCCTGTGGACCTCCCTTCCACAATCGATTGTTATGCGTGTTCCCAAGGGACATGGACTTGGTGCAGCACAGGTCCTCTGACTCTCTCATCCCGGTAGTTGTGTGTCTCTCTCTCCAGCCCAGATCCCCAATCTGTTCTCCAGGCATCCTCTGTCCTTTCCAGCCATGGATTGTCTCACCAGCTGTGTTTAATTTGCCAATTCTGGGTGGATGTTATTTGATTTAGTTGTTCCTTCTATCTGCTCCGTGAGAAGGCACAGGACATGTCCGCCTATTTAGCCACCATTTTGAAAAACAAAACAAAACAAAACAACAACAAAAACTTCTCTCACCTTTTTCTTACAGAATCCAGCCTGAACAATGAAAAGTGGGAAAAGCAATTTTGAGAAAGAAGGAAATTAAGGCATTAAGAATGAAAGAAGAAAGTAAGGGGGGGGAGTGGAAAGAAGGAAGAAAGGAAGGAAAAAAGAATGAAGAAAGAAAAAAAGGAAGGGAAAAATGGATGCAGAATATGGGCTAAAAACATATATGGGCTCTGATTTTAGAGGGATTCTGTCCATACCTAGGCTTTTGACTAAAAACAGCAAAGTTTAACATTCTATTGTGACTGTTTAATGATAGAAGGGAGATTTAGCAATGTATTCAAGGTCAAGAAATGTTTCTTTAAAAAATATTTATATGAACCCTCCTTTGGCAAGCTCATTAACATAAAATGATATCTTTATTATTTGTCAGTGTATTTCTAATCAATTGCCATCTAATGCAACAATAATCCAGGTGCCAAGATGTAGAGGGTGCCTGAAGAGCACCTGAGCAAGGGTTGTCGGCTGAGTCCAGTGGCGTTGGCAAAGCCATGTCCTGGAAACATATCTTGCCAAAAGGCAAGGATGTTGTTAGCTCAGGTGCCAGGGGATGGGTGTAGTTATCTAAGTTCAGCCAGGGGCCAAGGGTGGATGCAATTATCAGGGTCCAGTCAGGCCTGACGATTCTGAGAAGCCACAAGAATGAAGAATTGCAGCTTGATCTTTAACCACGATTTCACATAATTTCCTTTGTCTTAAATTCTAGTAAAACTTCCTGGTATCATGCTGTATATAATAAACATGCTGCACTAGCTCTGGGTCATTGTCTCTCCAGCTGAGAACAGTGTCCCACCTGGTCCCAGCTTTACCCACTGTCTCTGTGTCTGTCTCTTTCTTTTTCTCAATCCCCAGTAGCCCCTACTCAGGACTCATTCACTCTCTAGCCATGCTGGTCGTGGCTGGAGAACCCCCATACCAAGATGAAGTATTGTTTAAATTGTGAAACCAAACCTATAGTCAGACATGCCCTTAATAATGCAAATGTATTTGTGAATAGCTAGGAAGACAAATTTATTTATAAAAACAGATAGTGTCAGGAGAAGGTTAAAATATATATGCACCACATAGATGAAATAATTGTAATCAGGACAGTGGAATTACCACAATTGGAGAATTTCACTGAATAGCTAAATTTCATGTATAAAACAATCAAATTTTCTGCCTCATTCAGTCTCACCAGTGTTCATTTTTTGATATCCTGATTAATTTAAACCATGGTTAATTGAACACTGAAATATTTGGGATACTATAGACAGGAACACTCTACTATGGACAATTTCCACCTGTAGTTTTAAGATTTAGAGGCTATGTAAGATAGAATGAGACAGGCAAGATAAATTATGTATTTTACTAAATTTCTGTCATGGAGGTAGAGGTTTTATTTGTGAAGATATAAAGGAAGGGGCTATAAAATGCTAAGGTTAAAACATTTGTTTGAAAAGAGGAATATAAATAGTTATGAATGAATTTCAGTGTTCATTGGCAGAATAGATTTCAGAGTTCCAAGTTGCAATCCTGCCCTGACCAGTTTGGCTCAGTAGATAGAGTGTCGGCCTGCCTACTGAAGGGTCCCAGGTTCGATTCAGGTCAAGGGCATGTACCTTGGTTGCAGGCACATCCCCAGTGGGGGGTGTGCAGGAGGCAGCTGATCGATGTTTCTAACTCTCTATCCCTCTCCCTTCCTCTCTGTAAAAAAAAAAATCAATAAAATATATATTTTTTTAAAAAAAACAACTGTCCATTCTTTTCATTATGATAAATTAGAAATTTTTGTAGTAAAACTTCTAAAATGAATTAAAATTAGAAGTGGTTTTATAAAACAACTATGTATATTTAGACATTATTTATTGATTCTCAATTTTCAGATCTAGACAGATAATTTAAAAACACTGGTTACTATAACCTATACATTTCCCCACTACACCCCATGTTCCCACCCCTTTAACTAAATTGCTCAGTAGCTCTGCATTGCTGTCAGCAGACAGCTGACAATATTTTCACAATATAAATAATGGAATGATGATATTCTCATGGTATAGGTACTTAATGTTGATGAGATGAATGTCACAGGACAAGTTATTTCTTCAGGTAACATCATATCTTCCTTTGAACAGAATGTGGAAGCCAGTCCCACCCAGATATCTCCCTCTAATATTGGAGTAATATATTGGTAGTCATAGAATTATTGCTGGTAGAAATGGGGTCCTTCCATGGAGTTGCAAAAAAAGCATTTCGGGACCCACCTATGCGAAGATGAGATGTAGTGGTAAGATTTATTGGGGTAGAAATATAAGACTGCCCCCCAGGTTCCCAGTGTCTCGTCTCCTACCATCCCACTGTGGTAGAAGTCCAATCTTGTCTTCATCAAGCCCAGAAGAAAAGCCAGAGTCCAGAAATTGTACTATTGATTCAGTTCAGTTTAGTCTCTGCCCCCATTGAACTAGTTTAGCCTTTGTTCCTGGCTGTTCTTGGCCAGGGCTCTGTTCCTTAGCCAGGCTCCCGCTTGGAGCCCTCTTGGAGTTGTGTGCTTGGGGCCCGCATGGCTGCTGTGAAGAGAGAATGTGCAAACCAACAGGGGAACTGAATGAAGGGGCGGGTATTACCGGAAGATCTTGCCTTTGTTAGGCTGATTATATTATCTCTGGTTTGGGAAGGCCCAAGTGGTTTTTCAAACTAACCAATCAGTTTCCCAGTCCTTTGTGGGCTTGTGCTGGGCCTTCCCCTTAACCAATCATTTCCTGGACCATCAGGAATTCTGTATCCCTTATCCAATCGGATCCTTTTCTCAGGCTAAGTACCTCCCCTTTATGGTCGTCATCTTGGCTCCTATTGAGCATGCCTCAAAGTAGAAGGACCTTCCCCTGCACCCAGCAGAGGATTTTCACTGTTGTTTTATCCCTACCCCGCAGTAATCCCAGCTAATGGCCAATAACATCCTTCCTGCACTTTAGGTCCCAAGGGGGGAAGATGCAGTGGTCCTCTGGAGCGTCTATGAATGCTGCAACTCCCTAGTGAAGCAGGCTTATTGTCCAAATCAGCTCCCTAGTTTATTATGTTTAATGTCTGATTCCTTTTCCTTCCTCTCTTTATTAATATTTAGCTAGCTACCTATGCTAATAGGATTACAAGCCTTAAAGATTTGTTCATTAAAGCGATCAAAAATGAATTCACACAATTCTGAGCCAACCCTTTGCTACTATTATCACTTTAATGGCGATATAACTAAGGTAAACATTTATCGGCAACAAAATCTGTTTTATGACATGCCCACATATGTTGTCTTTTAATCCTCATGACCCTGCACCAGCAGCAAGTTTTCCTGATTGGATTCAATCATCATTAGACACTCCAGAGCATCTGAATTGTTGAGACAGGGATTGTGAGGACAGTCTGAGGTCTGCCAGTGGTTATTATGGAAATCATCAGCAAGATAAGAGATAGAAAACTAAAAGGTGATAAATCTTGCTGTTTCCATCTGAAATAATTATTCTACAAAAAACATGAGAATATCAAATGTTAGATCCAGAAGTAACCTTGGTCTATCCAGGCTAACATCCTTATTTTGCAGGTAAGGAGTTATGGTGGTTCATCGATTATTCATTCCAAGATCACACAGCTAATGAAGGTATATTCTCTAGGATCC
Organism: Myotis lucifugus; assembly: GCF_000147115.1. Classification (NCBI taxonomy): domain Eukaryota; kingdom Metazoa; phylum Chordata; class Mammalia; order Chiroptera; family Vespertilionidae; genus Myotis; species Myotis lucifugus. The sequence goes on along the minus strand of NW_005871070.1, from coordinate 3,331,462 downwards.
CAAGTCAAAAGCAGCCTGGCTGTAAGTGGGGAAAATGAGAAGTAGATGAAGCAGTTCATAAGACTATGTTAAGCCTCTGATGAAAGGACATTAGAGGACCCAGTGAAAAAGCAAGAATGTGTGAAACTTAGAGAAGGTAGTCAAAGGGTCATATCTTTGTTAAGTACATGCCCTCACCACACCATGCATAGTTGTTGCTCTCCAGTATTAGAATCTGGCTACATATTATCCCAAGTCCTGTGGTCTGTGGTTTTTCTATTTCTGTGACTTTCTGATGACTTACAGGCTGTGTGTATGTGTGTGTGTGTGTGTGTGTGTGTACATTTTGACCATTGACCTCATTTATTTATCCCAGCATAATGACAACAGATTGAGGGTTAAAAACAAGAAGGAAATCATGAAATATGTGATAACATGGATGAACCTTGAGGACATTATGCTAAGTGAAAAAGCCAGTCACAGATGGACAGATGCTCAATGAACTATAAACTATTGACATAAAACTGGTGGTGAGTGCACTCCCACAGCCAACCTCCCATGGTCCCTCCCCCCGTCTGGCAGGCCACAGCTGGCAGCCGGAATGCCCTGATTGGCCCTGATCCCTGGCCAGGCCTAGGGACCCCACTCATGCATGAATTTCATGCACCAGGCCTCTAGTTTTCTAATAAATTTCAGGGAATGGAAGAAGTTAGCTGGACCATTTCCTTCAGTTTTGTAAGCTCTCTTGCCTTTGCATAGTGGTGAAAATATGTGGATGAATAACTTCTATAGATGCCATGAGTAATTATTTCATTATAAGTAGCTTATTGTAGCTGGGCCTCCAGTACATGGGGAGAGAATACAATTTCATTCACAAAGAAGATTGAATCAATTTTAACTCCGGCATCAAATGCTTTGAGTTGGTTGACTTTGCCAGTTGTGTTTGGTCCTGCGGGGAATGAGGTCTCATTATGCAACTTCAGCACCAAATCCTAGCTTCTCAATGTTTGCCAAACCAGCCTTCTTCCTCAGAGGCCAGTCTCCTCCCAAAGCCCAGGAGAGTATAAACAAAGCCCTTCCTCTCAGGGTTACTGGAAAAGCCGAGTCGTCACCAACACAATAAAATAAACTGGTAAAGGAAAGAACCAATCAAACCTCTTTCATTCTGAGAGTTAAAGAAAGCACTTAGAAAACCGTATAGTCTGCCGATCAGAGGAGAAAAAAGGCCCCAATTACATGGGAAGAGTACTCATTTTAAGCACTCTAAAAATGTTAAGATTTAAAAAATACAGTGCTTTACGTTCTGTAGAGCTACAACAAAGAATACACTAACCTTAGTATTTACACACCAAGACTCTGCCAAGCCATTTCATAATGTACCTTAAATAAATTTCATGCTTTCTCACAAAAAGACACCCCCTCCCTCCCTTGCTGATGGCCCGCACATTCCCAGGCATGTGAATTGTATAATAATTTTGAAGTTGTAGTGAGGCTGGTAGCTTGAAGGTAAAGTTGCTGCCAATAATGTTGTTGCACCTGGTGCTCAGAACTGTTACTGCTGAATGGCTTATTTTTTATTATGATATTTTCTCCATATGATTTTGACTGAATAGACCACTTTTTTTGTCAGGCCAGTTTCATCTACATTGTCTGTGTTCTGGAAAGTGGAATTAACCACCTGTTAGTTCCATTTCTATTATCTTTACCAATACAAAAAGCTACCCAAACCATCATGCCCCTATATTCATTCTATTAAAACCTATTATTAGTAGTTTAATTAAGCTATTGATTGTGATATTTATTATGTTAATTTTTTCTACTTTTTTACATAGCTGCAGAAATTATTTTCTATTACTCTAGTTATATGCTGGAATTAGACTCCTCCTAAAACCTTATGAATAGCCCAGCCGGCATGGCTCAGTGCTTGAGTGTCAACCTATGAACCACGAGTTCACTGTGTGATTCCCAGTCAGGGTACATGCCAGTGTGGGGCATGCAGGAGGCAGCCAATCAATGATTCTCCCTCATCATTAATGTCTCTCTCTCCCTCTCCCTCTCCCTTCCTCCCTGAAATCAATAAAAATATTTGAAAAAGAAAAAAGAAACGGATTTTAAAAAACACATACAAAAACTTATGAATAGCATAACTGGGGCACTGCCTACTGAAATGAGATAATGTTAGCAGAAACTCAGAGATTTTTCTTTTAAAAAAAAAAAGAAGATTTTAAGACCAGCTTAGGAAGGCAGTTAAAAATCAATTACCATAATTGTATTTGAATTATAAAACTTCCGAATTAAAACAGGGACTTAAGAGACTATCTATTTGCCCTGGCTGATGTGGTCAGTGGTTTCAGTGGTTAGAGTGTTGGTCTGTGTACCGAAGGGTTGCAGGTTCTAGACCAAGGTCACATACTTTGGTTACAGGTTTGTTCCCCGGTCCTGTCAGGGTGCGTGTGGGAGGCAGCCAATTTATGTGTCTCTCTCACATCGATGTTTCTCTCTCTCTCCCCCCTAACCCCCGCTTCCACTCTCTCTGAAAATCAATGGGGGGAAATCCTCAGGTGAGGATTAGAGAGAGGGGGAAAGAGAAAGAGAGAGAGAGAGGGAGAGAGAGAGAGAGAGAGAGAGAGAGAGACACTATCTAATTGACCCCTTATTTTACACAGTAAGAAACAGAGGAACAGAGAAAGAAGAACTCTGTCCCAAATCATAACTGGATTAGAAGTAGAGGGAACAGAGTCTGTTGTTTGATTCAGTTGGAAATCTTCCAGTTTTATGTGTTCAATCTGAGAGGCAACATTTAAAAACTCAGCTGTGGGGCAAACATAGTGCATTTAAAATTTTTTTTGAACTTTACAATTTATGGATAATGTGTCCTAAATATGTAATCATAAGCTTAAAATAGCACTCAAAGGTCTATTTATATCGACTGCAGAAATAATACACTCTAAAAATAGTTATTAGTATGTATTACCATTGTTAATGGTGTATTAGATCTCTGATGAGCATTGTTGTGTGTGTGTGTGTGTGTGTGTGTGTGTGTGTGTGTGCGCGCGCGCAACAAATTCCTTTGTGAGAGTGGAACAAATGGATTCAGAGACAATCAGAATTTCCCAAACTCTTTTGTCTATTTCTGGCATCCGCTTTGACCAGAATAGCTTTTTGAAGTTTAGAAGCATTTCTTCTTTAATTGGTCGTTATAGAATCAATGATAATTTAAAGGGAAGTAGGAATGTGGGGCAGGTTAATTTGTTTATTTGTTCTACCCATCTTTCCACCTATAGATCTGGATGGGTTTTGGGGAACAGTAAATAACACCTCTTTGCCTTCCCAGTTTATGTACAAAGTAAATAAAATAGAAGAGCCAGATAAGAGGAAAACCAGCCAGAAACATCATAGCTGGTGGAGCTCTTTGCTTGTGGAAGAAAACATAAAGAGTTGGGAAAAGTGTTGGCACTTTTTCACTTATTCACTTCCTACTAGGGCCCAAGCACAGTCCTTTCGCTTTAGACAAGTGGCATTATGCATTATTACCATAAATAGAGATTTGCAAAAATTCTAGGACCATAAGGTCTAGAATGTTGATCTGTGCCTGGGATTGATGATGCTCAGACTGGAGAATGGGAGGTACCATTTGAGATGTTCAGCTTTACTTTTTGTCTTCAAAAGACTAGAGATTTTCTGATGCTGGGGAAGGTATTATGTATGCTTATTTCATTTTGGAAATGTGTATCTATTTTTTTGTTTGAAAATAGAAGGTGCTTAGTACCTATTGAATGACTGATAGTTTGAGCTCAAGCCAATTTCTCAATAGCAACAAGGAAAGAATAGCCTCAGTTTAGTATTCTGAACAAGAACTCCAATTAGTCTAACAATTGATTAAACAATTCCTTTTAGTTAGAATGCTCATTGGAGTTGATGAAACTAGACATTAGCTTTGACACCCTTTAAATACACCCTAATCCTAAGATATTATGTACTATATTTTTTCATATGTTATTTGCATTTAAATTATAAGTTGTTAGAGCTTAAAATTAATATTTTCAGCATTCCATTCAGCATTGTGATCCCTGGCACCCAATATATTTTGATAATAACCTCGAGTTTAATCAACTGGAAAGAGCCTATTGGAATCAGAAACCTGTATCGTTTGAAGTGAGAAAGAAAGACATCTGCCCATGGGATCCTGGATTGAAGAATTTTTGTACAGCAAGTTGCCCTTTTCAGACTGCCCAGTGTCTATTGTGGCTTTGGAAAGGGAAGGGGAATCACCCATTTGATGGTTGTCAGTCATTTCCTCTGAGGGTCCTGTGGCTGTGCGTGTGTGATTGTGGCTCTCCCGGATCTTGAGTAGTTGCCACAGCATCGGTAAGTGTTAATAGTGTACGAAGTACTGAGTTGGGGCTATGAAGAGACATTTGGCAATTAGGAATTAGGTTATTCTATGAAAGATTATTTAACCTTCTGTATAGTTAAAAAATCACATATTTTAACTGAATAGTTTAATGCTGCTATAATTTTGGCAGTACTTGTATTTTCGATTGCATAAACAAATAAATTGTGATGGGCTAGCCTAGGAACCTAACCACCAATTATAATATTGTTTCTATGGAAATATAGATTTTCGGGTTCCACAACAATAGCCTAATAAATGAACTTTTGGAACACAACCTTTTTGAATGTTAAGAATTTCCTATGTTTGTATTTTTATTATTCCTTTTGGTATTTTTTCCTATTATCTCTCTCGGTGCTGAGGTCTAATGGTGATTGAGTGTGATTATGAACACACTATCTAGCTGCCCTTCTACTCAGGTAGCAGGTACTAAAAGACCACGGTAGAATATAATAGGAAATGGAGATGATAACAGCTCCACATTTCCTACTTTTCAGTAATGATAGAAAAATAATTGAGACAATATTTGTGACTGCTAGGAAGAAATATGCTATACAGAAATCTGAATGCCGTTATTCTCCGGCATGCTGTCTGAGGAAGAAAATGTAAACATAATTATTGTTCATTTCACTCCTTTATCCCAGGCTGAGTGACCTTGCAAAGTCCTTTATTCTGAACAATCTAATGGGCCTTCCTCAAACACCTATGGATGGCAGCTCCTGTAATCCCTTTGCTTTCACATCTGAAATGTATACAATATCACTAACCAACCCCCAATAGGATTTTTATTTATAAACTTAACAGGATGAAAAATCAGTTTCAATTCCTGGGGGAAATAACTGTCTAAGGCAAGCAAAACGCAGTCCTGAACAAGAAGCTGGTGAAAGCAGAAAGTTCACTGTTCAAGAAATGTTTTGTCACATGAAGAGGCCGAGTGGGTGGTGGGAGAGGATACACAGAGAACTCCTGACTTTCTCCCTCAATAAATTCCTGATGAGGAATATTAACAAATGTGGGGTATTTAACATGTCCCATCTTCCTGTTCTTCCTCTTCAAGTAGCAGCTATAGCAAAGCTCTGGAAAAGGCTAACAAGGAGAAAAATAAAAGCTGAAAGTTCTAATCAAAACTCTAATCAGAAAGATGACAACTGGTGAAGATTATTAAATTTTCTTTGCTCCCTTGATGAATTTAATAAAGAACTAATCAAAGATCATTAGAAGGCTTTTGTGCCTGGGTTGCATTGTAACTGGATTGCAGTCTGAATTTGTGTTTTAGTGGGTTTTCAGGGGTGGATTGGACATGTAAATATATTTAAAACTATAAATGGTTAGACTTTTTTTTTTTTTTAGCAATTTTAGTTGATGTACAACCCATGAAAATGTATAAGCTGTTTATTGTGCTCATCTATCCTGCCAACTAAAAATATAGAGGATTTTGATTTTGATCTTTAGTAATTAGAATTTTAAAAATTTGTCTCAGTGTCTAGCTCAAAAAATTTCTAATGATCTTTGATTAGTTCTTTTCTTAAATTAACAGGAAAATAAAAAATGGTATCATTTAATTTTCAGAGCATAAAAATATGTAAATAACTCTGTAACTACCAGAGCCACTAGAAATTTATAGAAAATTATGGCAATATCTTAAGCGGTTTCTCACTCCCCCTACCAATTCTGAACACTTACTTAATGTTCCTTGTTTTCAAATGATTTCCCCATAGCCTTCCAACTACATTTTAAGTACTGCATTTATAGCGACTTGTAAGGTATGCTTTTCAATTTCCTTATGACATCTGTACTCCATCCATTTCCAGTGCTGTTTTTCATGCCTCAGGATCTGATTGGTCTAACGTAGTCTCCTCTCCAACCCCAACACTGCTTAAACCCAGTAAATTTAGGATTTTTGTCAATTCTCACATTCTCCATCTCAAAGAGCCTCCCAGCCCTCTGAATCTAGGACATTTGGTATATATATATTTAAAATGTATCTCTATTGTTCAAAGTATTACAGATATCCCCCCCCTTTTTTTATCAATTGACCCCATCCACCTCCCTACCTCCCTAGACCTTAACCACACTATTGTCTGGGTCCATGGGCTATGCATACATGCATATGAATTCCCCGGTTAATCTCTCCCACCCCATCCTCACCTTCCTTCTGAGATTTGTCAGTCTGTTCCAATGTTCTGTGTCTCTGGATCTATTTTGTTCAACAACTTATTTTGTTTATTAGATTCTACATATGAGTGAGATCATGTGACACATGTCTTTCTCTGACTGGCTTATTTCACTTAGCATAATGTTCTCCAAGTCCCTCCATGCTGTCTTGAAGGGTAAGAGATCCTTCTTTTTTACAGCTGCATAGTAATCCATGGTGTAAATGTACCACAGATTTCTTATCCACTCATCGGTTGATGGGCACTTGGGCTGTTTCCATATCTTAGCTATCTATTTATATAAAAACCCTGGGTATAAACGTCACGACCGAGGCTCAACCAACTGGAAGGAAGTCAGTCCTGCAGGGGTTGTCTTGGAAATGGCTGCACCCTCCCTGAGCTGTTTCCCCCGAGGGTGGCAAGGTTTGAGGCAGGAACCTGCCCTTGGAGCATGGCCACACTGAGTCCTGGGTCCTCTTAGCAACAGTAGTGCCCTCCCGAGCTGTTTCCAGTAAGGGCGAGGTTTGAGGTAGGAACTGCCTTTCAGAGTGTGGACACACTGAGTCCTGGGTCACGTTGCCAAGGGCTGCGCCCTCCCTGTGCTGTTTCCCGGGAGGGTGAGGTTTGAGGCAGGAACCGGACCTCTAAGCATGGAGGCATCTACACTAATAAAAGAGAAACATGGTAATTAGCGTACGACCGCTACCCTTCCCATTGGCTAATCAGCATATCCTTATGCAAATTAACTGTCAGCCAAGATGGCGGCCGGCAGCCAGGCAGCTGGAAGCGAACATGAGGCTTGCTTGCTCCAGTGACTGCAGACTCCAACGTTCCCCGCCTGACTTGCCGGCCTCTGAGTTGCAACTCTAAGCAACTATGTACTATGTTGCAAATGTAGAAGCTAAACAAAACCCCAGAAACCAGCTTTCAGCCTGCCGGGATCTCAGAGCTGAAGTTATACATTGTTTCGATTATAGAACGGCAAACAAACCAGATACGAAGCCTCAGAGCTAGAGCCAGAGCTAAAGCTGGCCCAGAATAAAATAAAAAAAAGAGAAAAAAAAGGAGCGGTTGGGAGCTTCAGTCAACAACCGCCAGCCTGAAAGCAGCCCTCAGCCCCTCACCCAGACTGGCCAGGCACCCCAGTGGGGACCCCCACCCTGAAGGGTGTGTGACCAGCTGCAAACAGCCATCATCCCCTCATCCAGGCTGGCCAGGCACCCCAGTGGAGACCCCCACCCTGATCCAGGACACCCTTCAGGGCAAACCAGCCAGCCCTCAGGCCTCTATCCTATATAGTAAAAGGGTAATATGCCTCCCGGCACCGGGATCAGCGGAGCCGCGAGCCCTCTTGGCACCAGATCAGCGTGACAGGGGGCAGCGCCCAAACCCCCCTGATCGGCCCTACTCTGTGCGTGACAGGGGGAGCTCCCCAACCCCCTGATGGGCCCTGCTCTGTGCATGACAGGGGGTGGCGCCGCAACCTCCCCATCGACCCTGCCTTGAGTGTGACAGGGGGCGGTGCCCCAACCCCCCAATCGGCCCCACCCTGAGCGTGACTGAGGGTGGCATCGCAACCTCCCAATCCGCCCTGCTCTGTTCATGACAGGGGGCGGTGCCCCAACTCCCCAATCAGCCCTGCTCTGAGCCTGACCAGGGGCTGCACCTAGGGATTGGGCCTGCCCTCTGCCACCCAGGAGCAGGCCTAAGCCAGCAGGTCGTTATCTCCTGAGGGGTCCCAGACTGCGAGAGGGCACAGGCCGGGCTGAGGGACCCCCCCCCCCGTGCACAAATTTTTGTGCACTGGGCCTCTAGTATCTTTATAAAGCTTTAATACATTATATTAGAGGTTGTGGTGGTACTGTTTTACCCACAGCGTCTACAGGAATTTCTGCAAATTTACTTCTCAGTGGAAGCACCTTTCATTCCCAATATAAATTACCGATTCCACTAAATGAAACTTCAATTTCTAGACTCGATATAAACAGTGAAGTTGCTAAAACTATTAAAAAGGCCCAACTTCTCATTATTGATGAATGCACCATGGCATCCAGTCATGCTATAAACGCCATAGACAGATTACTAAGAGAAATTTGAATGTTGTATTTGGTGGGAAAGTTCTCCTTCTTGGAGGAGATTTTCGACAATGTCTCAGTATTGTACCGCATGCTATGTGATCGACCATAGTACAAACGAGTTTAAAGTACTGCAATGTTTCAGAAAGTTGTTTCTTACAACGAATATAAGATCAGAGGATTCTGCTTATACTGAATGGTTAATAAAACTTGGAGATGGCAAACTTGATAGCAGTTTTCATTTAGGAATGGATATTATTGAAATCCCCTGTGAAATGATTTGTAATGGATCTATTATTGAAGCTACCTTTGGAAATACTATATTTATAGATAATATTAAAAATATATATAAACGTACAATTCTTTGTCCAAAAAATGAGCACGTTCAAAAATTAAATGAAGAAATATTGGATATACTCAATGGAGATTTTCACACATATTTGAACAATGATTCCATTGATTCCACAGATGATGCTGAAAAGGAAAATTTTCCCATTGAATTTCTTAATAGTATTACTCCTTTGGGAATGCCATGTCATAAATTAAAATTGAAAGTGGGTGCAATCATCATGCTATTGAGAAATCTTAATAGTAAATGGGCTCTTTGTAATGGTACCAGATTTATTATCAAAAGATTATGATCTACCATTATCGAAGCTGAAGTATTAACAGGATCTGCAGAGGGAGAGGTTGTTCTGATTCCAAGAATTGATTTATCCCCATCTGACACTGGCCTCCCATTTAAATTGATTCAACAGTTTCCCATGATGTCAGCATTTGTGATGACTATTAATAAATCACAAGGACAAACTCTAGACCAGTGATGGCGAACCTATGACACGAGTGTCAGAGGTGACACGCGAACTCATTTTTTGGTTGATTTTTCTTTGTTAAATGGCATTTAAATATATAAAATAAATATCAAAAATATAAATCTTTGTTTTACTATGGTTGCAAATATCAAAAAATTTCTATATGTGACACAGCACCAGAGTTAAGTTAGGGTTTTTCAAAATGCTGACACGCTGAGCTCAAAAGGTTTGCCATCACTGCTCTAGACAGAGTAGGCATATTCCTACCCGAACCCGTTTTTGCACATGGTCAGTTATTTTTGCTTTCTCTTGAGTTCGAAGAGCATGTGATGTTAAAGTTAAAGTTCTAAATACTTCAGCACAAGGGAAATTAGTCAAGCACTCTGAAAGTGTTTTCACTCTTAATGTGGTGTACAGGGAGATATTAGAATAAGTTTAATCACTTTATCAGTCATTGTTTGCATCACTGTTGTTTTTAAATCATGTTTTTATATCATGTTTTTGTTGTTTTCATATCATGTTTTTATCGTTTTTATATCATGCCTCTGTTGTTGTTATATCCTTTTGTTACTGTTTATTAATAAATTTATATATTATTTTCATATACATTTTACTAATTTCCTTTCATCTCTCACACTTCTATTATAAAGGGCAAATGGCAATATTAAAATATTTCTGCTAATTAATTCCCTTTTAATGTGCACGAATTTTGTGCACCGGGCTACTAGTTTTAAATAGCGCTGTTGTGAACATAGGAGTGCATATATTCTTTCTGATTGGTGTTTCAGAATTTTTAGGATATATTCCTAAAAGTGAGATCACTGGGTCAAATGGCAGTTTCATTTTTAATTTTTAAAGGAAACTCCATACTGTTTTCCACAGTGGCTTCACCAGTCTGTATTCCATCAGCAGTGTACAAGGGTTCCCTTTTCTCCACATCCTTGCCAGCACTTGTCATTGGTTGATGATAGCCATTTTGACAGGTGTGAGGTGATACTTCATTGTCATTTTAATTTGCATCTCTCTGATGATTAGTAACTTTGAGTATTTTTTCATATGTCTCTTGGCCTTTTGTATATCCAGTTTGGAGAAGTGTCTATTTAGGTTCTTGGCCCATTTTTAAATTGGATTATTTGTCTTCCTTTTGTTAAGTTGTATGGGTTTTTTTTAATATATTTTGGAAATCAATGCCTTCTCATATGTATCATTGGCAAATATGTTATTCCATATATTGGGCTCCCTTTGTATTTTATTGATGATTTCTTTTGCTGTGCAGAAGCTTTTTATTTTGATACTAGGGGCCCAGTGCACGAATTCATGCACCTTGAAAAGAACTGTGGGCTGCGAGGCTGCAGTGGGCACAGGGGCAAGTCTTGATCCTGCCCAGCCCCTCCCACTGCAGCCCCAGGTCCCCTGTCTGCTGGCAGCCCCACTCCCACTGCCACCACCGTTCCCACGCGCTGATGGTGCCAGCCCCACTTGCACCCACTGACTGCATGGAGTGATTGGGGTTGGTGCCAGCAGCAGCTGTGAGCAGGGCCAGTGCTGTCAGCAGGTGCAAGTGGTGGCTGCTGCCCCTAAGCCCCTCAGAAGCAGGGGGAGGTGGAGAAGACCTCAGGGGTGATTGGGGCTAGCAGCCGCTGCTCGCACCCGCTGATGGTACCAGCGATTGAGACCAGCACCAGGGCCAGCAGCAGGTGCGAGTGGCAGCTTTGGTGCCAGCGGCGGGTGCAAGCAGGGCCGGCACCAGCAGCAGGTGCGAGCACCGGTGGGACCACAGCAGGCGGGACCACGGTACACAGAAGCAAAGAATTTTCAGTAAGAAACAGAACCTCGCCCCGATGACAGTGACCGGTACGCCACCTTGGTCTGGCATCCCCGCTCACCTGCTCCACCATCCTGCCGCAGCCGACGCCTGCCATGTTCTGTGCTCTGCTGCCTGCTGCTGACTCCTGCCATCTTCCGCGTGCCCCCTCATGGTCAGCGCACATCATTGCGACTGGTTGTTTGGTTGTTCCGCTGTTTGGTCTATTTGCATATTAGTGTTGTATATATATAGATAGTCCTATTTATTTAACTTCTCCTTTGGATAGGTACATGCAAAAAAATAAAACTAAACCACCAACTTACACCATACACAAGAATACACTCGAAATGGATAAAAGACTTAAATGTAAGTTGTGAAATCATAGAAATCCTAAAAGAAACTGTAGGCAGCGAAATCTCAGACATCTCTTGTAGCAATATGTTTGCTGATACATCTCCTAGGGCAAGGAAAACATAGGACATTTAGTTTTCATTTTTCTTAGCAGTAAAATTCCTCTATGCTTATTATAAAATAATTGGCTCTCATTAATATAAAAAAAAACTTAAGGTTTGCTTTGAGGTTTTTGTTGTTTAAATATGGTTATATCTTAGACTTCTACCTATTTTTTTTTTTGCCAAGACAGAAATATTATTTTGGAATTATCAGTATACATAAAGGAAACAAAAGAAATAGTAGAAGTGTTAACAAATGAAACAAAAATATTAAATCTTTACAATGGACCCTTTTATTAGATTCTATAGATAAACTGATTAATTTGCTTTGTATTTAAAGCAAAATTAGGTACCAAAAGGCATAACTCAACTCTGAGTACACATTAGAGGAAAATTTGTTTCTGTATTAGTCTTTACATTTCTTTTTATAAGTAAAATATCTCCTATTTCAAGCTTATAAATGAATTTTTAAAAATGTACTGAGATTGGTAGTGTAAAAGTACAATGTGATACTACCTCACAGCTGTTAGAATGGCTGTTATCAACCTCTCCAACATTAGATGATTCAGACTCTTACTAAGTTTTTGAGGAAGCAATCAACATTTTTTTTGTATTTTTAAATTAAATTTATTGGGGTGACATTGGTTAATGAGATTATATAGGTTTCAAGTATACATTTTGATGATAAATAATCTGTACATTGCATTGTGTGCCCACCACCCAAAGTCAAATAATCTGTCACCATATATTTGCCCCCCTTTACCGTTTACTACACCCACCCCCTTCCTTCTGGTAACCACCATACCATTGTCTATGTATATGAGTTTTTGTTTGTTTGTTTTTCTTGTTTAGTCATTTGTTGCTTTCAGTTTTATAACCCACATGAGTGAAATCATATGGTTCTTAACTTTTTCTGTATGACTTATTTCGCTTAGCATGATCTCAAGATTCATCCATGCTCTCGCAAGTGACAGTATTTTATCTTTCCTAATGGCTGAGCAGCCGTTGTATATATGTACCACATCTTTATCCAATTATCTATCGAAAAACACTTGGATTGTTTCCATGTCTTGATCATTGTGAATATTGCTAAAGTGAACACAGGGGTGCATATATCTTTGTGAATAAACATTTTCCATTTTTGGGGGTAGATACCCAGAACATGGGAGGCTGGATTATATGGTAATTCTGTTCTTAATTTTTGAGGAAACTCTATATTGTTTTCCACAGTGGCTGTACCAGTTTACATTCCCACCAGCAGTGAATGAGGGTTCCTGTTTCTCCACAACCTCTCCAACATATTATTTACCTTGTTGATAACAACCATTCTAACAGGTGTGAGTTAGTATCACATTGCAGTTTTGATTTGCATTTTCCTAATAGCTAGTGAAGTTCAACATCTTTTCATATATTTATTGACATTTGTATGGCTTCTTGGGAAAAGTGTATGTTCAGGTTTTCTGCCCATTTTTAAATTGGATTTTTTCTTTGTTTGATGTTGAGTTGTATGAGTACTTTATATATTTTGGATATTAACCCATTGTCAGAGCTATTTTTTGCAATTATTTTCTCCCATTTGGTTAGCTGTCTTTTTGTTTTGTTGTGGTTTCTTTTGCTGTGCAGATTTTTTAGTTTGATATAGTCCTATTTATTTATTTATTTATTTATTTATTTGCCTATTTCCCTTGCCTTTGGGATCAAATTTATAAAATCTTCTCTAAGCCAAAGCTACCCTGAGAAAAAAAGAATGAAGCTAGAGTTATCATACTCCCTGACTTCAAATTATGTTACAAAATGACAATAATCAAAACAGCAAGGTATTGGCAGAAAAACAGATACACAGACTAATGGAACAGAATTGAGAGCCCAGAAACAAATCCACATGTATATGGGCAAGTAATTTTTGACAAAGGATCCAAAAACATAAAGAAAATAAAGCCTTTTCAATAAATGGTTCTGGGAAAATTAGAAAGGCAAAGGATTGAAATTAGACTACAGTTTGTCCCCATATACAAAAATTAACTAAAAATTGATCAAAGACCTAAATATAAGACCTGAAACAATAATTACATAGATGAAAACAAGTACTAAAATTACAGACCTTAGTCTTAGAGAAGCATCAACAATTTAACTCTGAATTATAGTCCTATTCTATTGGTCAGTGGAATGTAGACAGGAACTGTGACACTAGACTCTGAACTCATGTTCACTGTAAAATTAAATTAAATGGTAAATTTAAGACAGCACTAAAAAAGAATGTTTAAATTAAAAAAAATTTCAGCTAACTTTTAGTACAATCCTGGTAACAAGGGGACAGATATTAAGATAGTTAACTCAAAGGTAGAAATAATTTGAGATTAAAAGTCCGTGGGGGAAAACCAAGATGATGGCATAGGGTATACACTTGTATGTGCTGCCTCCCACAACCACACCAAAACTACAACTAAAAGACAAAATGCTATCATCCAGAACCACGGGAAAGCTGGCTGAGTGGAAGTTCTACAACTAGAAGGAAAGAAAAAAGTGCATTGAGACTAGGTAGGAGGTGCAGAGGCGCCAAGAGTGGAGGTATGGAGGCATGTGAAACAGGCTGGCAACTGGGTGTGCTGTTTTGTTTTTTTTCAATTGGAAGGGAGATACAAGCTCCTGACTGCTCTGAACTCCAGTTTCTGGTGAGACTCTGGGGACCCAGACTCCTATGGGGAGAAATAGGACTGTCTGGCATCGGGTCGGAAAGCGAGGATGGATTTCTCACAGCGGAGATTGCAGGGATCATTGTTACTGCGTGGGGCCATGAGACACGGGAACATGGAGAGGCAGAGATGGCTGATTGGCAGCCATCGCTGATTTCTCCACTCTGGTGATTCCCTGAGACCCTGCCCCACCCAATTTACAACCCAACCCAAGCTGTGCGCAATGGCTTTTGTCCTTTCGCAGCCTAACCTAACAAACTGCAGCTGGGTCAGAGAGCTCCAAAACTTCCAAACCCCAAACAAAGAGGAGAAATCTGCAGATCTCACTGTAGCTCCTGGGTGGCCTCAGGCAGTGGCTGACTTTGCACCTCCTTGGAGATCCAGGAGCCAGTGTACCCAGTGGTCAGATACCAGATTTCAACTCTTCACATCCATAAGTGATACATTCAAGAGGCAGACTCAGTGAGCACCAAAGCCCACTGAAACAAGTCCTGCCCCATAAAGGTGTCTCCAGTACAGAAGTTCTTCCACTATAGACACAGAGAGTCCTCACAGCCAATTGGCCTGGAGGTCAATTCTCCCAGTGATACCAACAGCAATCAAGGCTTAACTACAACAAGACTGTGCACACAGCCCGCAAAGGGGTGCACCAAGAGCATCCACCTCAGGTGATTGGGGAGGCTGAGCCACTGGGCCCTATAGGACACCTAGCACACAAAGCCACTCTACCAACACAGGGAAGCAGCCAAAATGTGGAGACAAAGAAACATGTCACGAATGAAAGAAATGGAGGAAAGCAAACTACTGGATATAGAGTTCAAAACCACAGTTATAAGGTTACTCAAGAATCTTCTACAAACCTCCGAGGAACTTAGTGAGACCTTCAAGGATCTTAATGAGAATGCCAAAAAAATGGAAAACGACCAGTCAGAAATTAAGCATACACTGACTGAAATAAAGAATAATATACAGAAATTCAACAGTAGACTAGAGGACCCCAAGAATCAAGTCAAAGATTTGAAATACAAGGAAGCAAAAAACACCCAATGGGAAAAGAAAAAAGAATCCAAAAATATGAAGATAGTGCAAGAAGCCTCTGGGACAACGTACCAACATCCAAATTATGGGGGTGCCAGAAGAAGAGAGAGGGCAAGATATTGAAAACCTATTTGAAGAAATAATGACAGAAAACTTCTCCTACCTGGTAAAAGAAATAGACTTACAAGTCCAGGAAGCACAGAGAACCCCAAACAAAAGGAATCCAAAGAGGACCACACCAAGACACATCATAATTAAAATGCCAAGGGCAAAAGACAAAGAGAGAATCTTAAAAGCAGCAAGAGAAAAACAGTTAGTTACCTACAAGGGAGTACCCATACGACTATCAGCTGATTTCTCAACAGAAACTATGCAGGCCAGAAGGGAGTGGCAAGAAATATTCAAAGTGATGAATAGCAAGAACCTACAACCAAGATTACTCTACCCAGCAAAGCTATCATTTAGAATTGAAAGTCAGATAAAGAGCTTCACAGACAAGAAAAAGCTAAAGGAGTTCATCACCACCAAACCAGGATTTTATGAAATGCTGAAGGGTATTCTTTAAGAAGAAGAAAAAGGTAAAGATAAAAATTATGAACAACAAAGTGACAACAAATACATATCTATCAACAAGTGAATCTAAAAATTAAGTCAATAAAAAAATCTGATGAACAGAATAAATTGGCGAATATAATAGAATCAGGGGCATAGAAAGGGAGTGGACTGACAATTCTCAAGGGGGAGGAGGTGTGAGGGGTGCGGGAAGAGATTGGACAAAAATCGTACACCTATAGATGAGGACAGTGGGGGGGGGGGTAAGGGCATGGGGGGGCGGGTGGGAACCGGGAGGGGAGCTATGGGGGAAAAAAGAGAAACATCTGTAATAATCTGAACAATAAAGATTTATTTTTTAAAAATGTACTCATGGAAAGATAAGAAATGATCTAAGACAGTGCATGCTGAGTGCCCAACGAAGAGCAATAGCAATGGAGTTCAAAGCAATGAGAAAAAAAACAGGAAGGTGGTGATGTACCAACCTGATTGAAAAGAATCTATTCTAGATCTCTTTATAGACAAACTCTGAGGTGTTGTGAGTTGTTTTTATTCTTATATCTCAGAGTTTCCTCTGTATAGCAGCAGCCTGTCAACAGCTTAAGGCTTTGGAGCCAGCCTTCATCATGGGCCCAGAGTCTGATAAAAAAAAAAAAGTCTGTGGGAACTTCAGTTCTGTGATGATCTCTATCTTTAACATGATTCTGAGAAATTTGTCCAAGTTTTTATATTTCAGCCGCCTATCTTCTCTTATTCAGTATTTCTGTTGCCCGTTTTTTGTTGTTGTTGTTGTTTGTTTGTTTTTTTATAGATCCAAGTATCTCTTTGACCTGAAAGAAATCCTTCAGGTAAGCTGGAAATAAATCCTCTCAGCTCTCATTGTTCAGCAAATGTCTTTATTTAATTCCTATTTATGAAGGCTATTTTTTGCTAGACATGAAATTCTGGGTTGACATTTTTTTCTCTCAGTGCTTTAAAGAAGTCATTTCATTGTCTTTTGACCTCCATTATTTCTGATAAGAAGTAAGTGATAATTCTTATTAATCTTCCTGTATACAAGTATATTTTTTTCTCTCTCTCTGGCTGCTTTCAGGATTCCCTTTCTATCTTTGGTTTTTAGCAATTTGGCTATGATGTGCCTTGGTGTGTTTATTTATATTTATCCTGTGTGGATTCGTTGTGAAATTCTTACATCTGTAAGTCAGTGTTTTTCTTTAAATGTGGGGAGTTTTGAGTCATCATTTCTTCAAATTACTTTTATCCCTATATTATTCTTTTCATCTGGGACTCAATTACTCTCTTAATAGGCTGATTGATATTGTCTCACAGGTCCTTGAGTCTCTTATTTTTAATGGACTTTTTTTTTAGAACAGTTTTAGGTTTACAGCAAAATTAAGCAGAATTTACAATTTTTTTAAATATACTCTCTGCCCCCACATATGCATAGTCTCTCTCATAATCAACATCTGCCACCAGAGTGGTACATCTGTTAGAATTAACAAACCTACATTGACACATCATTATCACTCAAAGTCCATAGTTTATATTATAGTTTACTCTTTGTATTGTACCATCTATAGATTTGAACAAATTTATAATGACATATATCCATGATTATAGTATCATTCAGAGCAGTTTTACTGCCCTAAAAGTGCTTCACTTAGTTATCTTTCCCTCTATTCTAACTCCTGGTAACCACTGATCTTTTTACTGTCTTTGTAGTTTTCCCCTTGCCAGAATGCCATATAGTTGGAATCATATAGAATGTAAACTTTTTAGATTGGCTTTTTCACTTAGTTTAATATGCATTTAAGTTTCCTTTATGTATTTACATAACTTGATAGCTTATTTCTTCTTAGCACTAAATAATATTCCACTGTCTGGAAATATCACAGTTTTTTTGTGTGTTTTTTTTTTATCTTTTCACCTACTGAGGAACATCTTGGGTGCTATAAAGCTGCTATGAATATCCATGTGCATGATTTTGTGTGAATATAAGTTTGCAACTCCTTTAGGTAAATACCAAGGAGCATGATTGCTGAATCATATGGTAAGAATGTTTCATTTTGTAAGAACCTGCTAAACTGTCTTCCAAAGTAGTTATACCATTTTGCATTCCAATTATCTACATTTGGACCAGCATTTGGTGTTGTCAGTGTTCCATATTTTGATCATTCTAATAAGTATGTAATGATATCTCATTTTATGTTTATTTTCTTCAATCTTTGCCTTTCTATTCTTCAGTTTAAATAATTTCTATTCATTTATATATAAGTTCACTACTCCTTGTTCTGCTAGCTCTGATCTGCTGTTAAGCCCATCAGTTTTTAAAATTTCAGTTACTGTACTTTTCAGTTCTAGAATTTTTGTTTGTATTTAAAGTCTCCATGTCTCTGAGATTCATCATTGCTATTTAAGTCACTCAATGAAGGTCATATTTTTCTTTGGTTATTTTAACATAATTTCCCTTTAATTATTTGTATGTCTTATGATTAAATATTGGGCATGGTGGATAATACACTATAGAGATTCTAGATTTTGTAATCTTCTTTTAAGAGGGTTGATTTTTATTTAAGCAGGCATTTCATTTACTGGCTGATCACTGTAACTTCTGCAATCCTGATGTCCTGGTGTTTTGCATTGTTAGTATAGATCAGTGGAAAGCCCAAGGAACTTTCCAAGTTCCTTTAACTTGGTAGGACTCACTCTCTAAAACTGTGCCTTCCATATAAATATTTCTTAGGTTAGGTTTTAGGTTTGTTCCGGTGGATTTGGAATAGATCTCCCGCTAAGACATATACCTTATTCATAAGATGTGCACTGTTGTATCTCAGCTAGACGTCAGGAGTTCTAATGATCTGTTAATAAATCTCTCCACTCAGATAGGACCAGGACTCTGGCCTCCCCTGCCACTACTCTTCTACCAAGAATCACTCAACCTCCAATATCTTGGTTCCACTTTCAACTCTATAGCAGCTAATATCTAAATGCTCAGTTTGCTCCACTCTGCATATGTACTAGTCAGCTCTCAACCATGGGTTTTCAGAAGATCCCTATGTAGTTTTCTGGGGTCTCCTCCTTGTACTGCACCCTCATCCACAGGATCAGTGGTTCTCAACCTGTGGGTCACGAACAATGAAAATACATCCTGCATATCAGATATTTACATTACGATTCATAACAGTAGCAAAATTACAGTTATGAAGTAGCAATGAAAATAATTTTATGGTTGGGGGTCACCACAACATGAGGAACTGTATTAAAGGGTTGCAGCATTAGGAAGGTTGAGAACCACTTTCTGGTTCAGCTATCTCGATCTCTGATATCTGCTTCCTCAATTCAACAGGACCACTATGCTCTGCTCAGACTCCAGACCTCTGTACCATGGTCAGGAAATTGACTCCAGGCAAAGAGCGGGGGCAGTCATGCAGCTCACTTCATGTGTTTCTCTTCTCTCAAGGATCATGATCTTTTCTTGATTTCCACACTACCTAAAATCACATTCCCACACTGGGCAGAAACACAGCACCATGGCACTTTATATGAGCTGTTATTAAATAACCCACACCTTGGTTGAAAAACTCAAGAAAAGGCAACTGTTAAATTATTTCAAACTCAAAATCACATAAATCACATGCCATGCTTAGTAAAGTGCTTACCATGAACATGCTATTTTAGGAATTATTAAATTATTTGGTGGGTAGAACAGAAAGAAAGTGGAAGAAAGAACCCACACCTTAGAATTATGACTTATCTACCAGTTGTCTAGGATCTTGGGCCTACAACTACATTTAATGTGTCCTTGTATGGGATCACTGGAAAAATCTCATCAAAAACTAAAAAAATACTAGTAGTAAATTTATATCTGTAATTTTCCTGGATTATATCCTCTGAAAGATACTTTCTATGCTCAAACATCATTGTTGTGGTTTTGTTGCAGAATTAAATAGGTTTTCAAGTTTGGCAACTTGAATAATAACTTTGGAGGGCTTACCTAATTTCAGAAAGAGTTTTATTCCCATAATTGTATTGAATTCATCTAGAAATAAAAGGGTCAATGACATAAGAAAACTCTGAATAGTAAATAGCAGTTTGGTAGTATCAGGGAGGTGGGAGAAGAGCTTTCAATTAAGAAAATGATTTAAATATAAATATACTAAAAGCCCAGTGCATGAAATTCATGCACTGGTAGGGTCCCTAGTGGCTGCTGGCTGCCAGCCGGGGCCTCCCTCCCCCCAGCCGGCCTGCCCCCTGGTGGAACTCCCGGAAGAACTCAGGTCAAGGGGACAATTTGCATACTACACTTTCATTATACAGTGGGGCCTTGACTTACGAGTTTAATTCATTCCGAGACCGAGCTCGTTAAGGAGCTTGTTAAGGAGCTTGTTAACTCAAATTACTCTGTCAACTCAATGCAAAAAATCGTCTGAGAGACAGCTGGTATCTCAAAAAACTTTAGTCGGGACACTCGTAACTCAAGGCCCCACTGTATAGTATAATGTCACATAAGTGATTAGACTGCCCTTTTTCCAGAGAACAATATTAAGATCTCAGCAGGCTAAAATGGTATGCTGATGCAATATAATTGTACCTTTGGGTGAAACATCAAAGATGCAATGACCACGATATAAGGAGGCCATAACACAAGCTGAAATATCATTATCTAAAGAAAACCCAGCAGAGTAAAAGCGAATGCTTACTAACATGGTCTAGTATTCTGTCTTAGTGCAAAGTATTAACCTGATACCTGAATGATCAGCCTTTGACCTGGTACCTTCAGTTGACTTTTCCAGAACAATCTGCTCTCACAGACAGAGTAGAATTAGGATAAAAAGAAATACATCAGATCTCAGATCACTTTTCCCCCTCTTTCCCCATTCCTCTTTCAGTTATGAATCCTGTTTTACTCTGGAGAAAAAATACAATACCCTGTTTTCTTCCTGAGCCATCACCAAGTCATCTTGCCCCCCAGTATTTTATACGTCAGTGTTCAAAATTGAAGACATCTCTGGTACTGAGAAGTCTGAAGAGGGAGTTTGTCTTGGATCCCTGGCCTTGATATTTCTGCTGGAAAAGAAAAAAACATTCCTTCATGCTGAAGCTGAATGTACTTTAGGTTTTGCCAGAGGAATTTCTGGAACTGGGCCTGTTATTGTTTGCAAGGCAGTTCTAAACTAATGTGAAAATGGTGTGTGGGATGGCTATGCCTACAAATATCCTGCAAAGAAATAAAGGAACAAATGACAGTATTAAAATGAACCAACTCAATAAAGTCTTCAGATATTATATAAATTTTGGATGTTGCACAATTGGTGTCTGTTGAACTTTTTTTCATTATTATTATGTGCGAATCTATATGAGACTTCCTGCCTTCACTGTCATGGTTTAATGGGACAAACTGCAGAGACACAGCCCTTCCTACCTTCTGTGTTCAATTCTCTGATGTAGGTCATTGCCAGTAAATGCTCAAGCCTAGTTGTTTTTTAAGGAGTGAGAAAATACAATGTTCTATATAAGGATGATCTATATTACCCAAAGTTCCTAAATCTTCTATTCTTTTGAGGCCACCCTCTTTTTAATAACCATCCTACATAATGTAGAAAGTCCAATGTGTTCTCCAATTTTTCTGCAGAGTCTGAAGTTGAGACTTAGCTTTTCCTTTTTTTTTTTGCTCCAAACTCTTATTTCTGACATTTCTCCATTTTTCTTTCTATATGCCCATGGCTCCTACATGCTGCCTCATGATAGTCTGCTTTGCTTCAAAATTCAGGCTCACCACTCTCTTCACCATGACTCACCACTCTCCACCTTGTGAGTAGCAGTGCTTCATTACATTTATTGTACTATATGTATAGTACAGAGGAATGACACTACAAAATGGGGAACCATGTAAAATTGAACATTGGGAATCACTGTTGCTAAAGTTATCTGAAACCTTCACTTGTAGGAGTTGTTATTGGCAGCCCTCTCACTATGCATTTCTGGAGCCTGCTCTCTAGATTCTAAGAGCGCTTTTTGTTTTTAATCCCTCTTTCAGGGTCTGACCCCCTAGCTCTGCAGTGGTGAGAGGAACCCACTCCAAAATTCCTTTAACTTCATGATGCAGAGAAATTTGGCTCTCCTTTAGGCTCACCCTCTCCTGTTCAGTTTTTTTCTTTAAGAGGAATTTTGTTGCTCTCTTGGAGCAAACAATGAAAATTGCTGTCAGCTTTAAAAAAATTTTTTTAGTTATAGCCATTATTTCTCTAAATATAAGTTCATGTAGTATTTTGAATAAAATTATTTGACAGAAGATTTAATAGAGTGGTAGATAAGGATGGAGGGTCAAGTTGTCAAGGAAAGTGATTCTAGCTGCGACAGAAAAAAAAATAGGTAGAAGAAGAGAAAGAGTTTGTGATTTCTCTCGTTTTTTCTCCCGTGACCTAAGCCATGAGTGGAAGAGGCTACGTTAGACAGACAGTAACAGTTGTCTAAACTGTGTGTAGCTTCTCAAAACCCAGAAAATAAAGTGATGTCAGAGTTAAGTCACTGTGGAACCAGTGTCCACAATGAAGAGATGAAGCTTCAACTGAGGCTAGGGAAGGTGAGAAGCAATCCTTGGTGACACTTCATATTCCAGGAAAAGCAGCTGAGATCCAGGAAGCTGCAAGGCTACTCTCAGGGCGACCTCACTTCAGGCATCGCCTTAGGACTCCACTCAGGACAATGATGACCTTGGAGGAGAAGGGAAGTAGGTTTTACAGGCCGAGATTTGGTTATATGTCCCCTGCATCATCAATGTTATTGTATGCGGTACTAAATTCTGTTTCTTACATGGGTTAAAATAACTGTTAAGAATGCTTCTGGAAAAAAAAAAAAAGAGGAAATAACTGGTAAAAAAAAAAAAGAGTTCTTCTGTATTTCAGGGACTCCTGGGAATATTGGGAAAAGAAATATACCCCCTGGCAATATTCTATTAGATACATTACCTGGAGAAATTTATGAAAGTTTGAAGGATGCTTATGCAAGGCACAAAATTATTACAAATATATAAAGAATTACTTTTAGGTATAATCTTCTAACAAATTCCAACATTGCCTTAGTAACTATTTATTTTGTTGCCTCATTTTAAAAATAGATATGAAATAGTACTTCACAATGAAAGAATGAAAGGTTTGTAAAAAGGTTTTTGGAATCAGAATAGAAAAGTGTTTGTCCTAGTGAGGATGAGCTGTGCTATAACAGTAAATCATATGCAAAGTTTTTTTAAAATTTATCTTTATTGTTGAAAGCATTACAGATGTCCCCTTTTTGTTGTTGTTTTCCCATTGACCCTCTCTGCCCTGCACCCACTCTCCCAAGCCTTTACCACACTATTGTCTGTGTCCATGGGCTACGCATATAAGTTCTCTGGTTAATCCTGAAGGCCCCTGACCTTTCGGAGATTCCTTCTTACAGACTTTTCAACCAACTCCCGTGCTTCCCCACATCCTTCCTCTTGGACTTTTTGTTATAGTTTGAGGAGGATAGGTGTTAGTTCTTCTTTGACTGTTTGGTAAAACTCCCCTGTGAAGCCATCCATACCTAGGCTTTTGATTGCTGGGAGTGGTTTTTTTTTAAAACTGCTTCAATTTCATAATTATTTATGGGTTTATTCAGGTTTTCTGATTCTTCTTGATTGAATTTTGGAAGATTGTATTTTTTTTTAGAAATATGCTCATTTCATCCAGGTTGTCCAGATTGTTGCAATATTATTGTTCATAGTATCTTTTTATGATCTTTGTATTTCTTTGGTGTAGGTTGTTACTTTGCCTCTTTAATTTCTGATTTTATTTATTTGGGTCCTCTCTCATTGTTTCTTTTCTTTTTTTTTTTTTGCACCACATTTTAAATCAGAAAACTTGAGTTCTCTTTTTTTTAAATAAATCTTTATTGTTCAGATTATTATAGTTGTTCCTCTTTTTTTCCCCATAGCTCCCCTCCACCCAATTCCCACCCCACCCTCTGCCCTTACCCTCCCACTGTCCTCATCCATAGGTGTATGATTTTTGTCCAGTCTCTTCCCACACCCCCCACACCCCTTTCCCCGCAAGAATAGTCAGTCCATTCCCTTTCTATGCCCCTGATTCTATTATATTCACCAGTTTACTCTGTTCATCAGATTTTTTTTCACTTTATTTTTAGATTCACTTGTTGATAGATATGTATTTATTGTTCATAATTTTTGTCTTTACCTTTTTCTTCTTCTTCCTCTTCTTAAAGAATATCTTTCAGCATTTCATATAATACTGGTTTGGTGGTGATGAACTTCTTTAGCTTTTTCTTATCAGTGAAGCTCTTTATCTGACCTTCAATTCTGAATGATAGCTTTGCTGGATAAAGTAATCTTGGTTGTAGGTTCTTGGTATTCATCACTTTGAATATTTCTTGCCACTCCCTTCTGGCCTGCATAGTTTCTGTTGAGAAATCAGCTGACAATCTTGTGGGTACTCCCTTGTAGGTAACTGACTTTTTTTCTCTTGCTGCTTTTAAGATTCTCTCTTTGTCTTTTGCTCTTGGCATTTTAATTATGATGTGTCTTGGTGTGGTCCTCTTTGGATTCCTTTTGTCCAGGGTTCTCTGCACTTCCTGGACTTGTAAGTCTATTTCTTTCACCAGGTAGGGGAAGTTTTCTGTCATTATTTCTTCAAATAGGTTTTCAATATCTTGCTCTCTCTTCTACTGGCATCCCCATAATTCGGATATTGGTACGCTTGAAGTTGTCCCAGAGGCTCCTTACACTATCTTGATATTTTTGGATTCTTTTTTCTTCTTGCTTTTCCGGTTGGGTATTTTTTGTTTCTTCGTATTTCAAATCTTTGACTTGATTCTTGGGATCCTCTTGTCTGCTGTTGGATCTCTGTATATTATTCTTTATTTCAATCAGTGTGTGCTTAATTTCTAGTTGGTCCTTTTTCATATCCGCAGGGGTCTCACTAAATTTATCGGCGGTTTCTAGAAAATTCTTAAAAAACCTTATAACCTTGGTTTTGAACTCTATATCCAGTAGTTTGCTTTCCTCCATTTCTGTCATTTGTGATCTATTTCTTTGTCTCCACATTTTGGCTGCTTCCCTGTGTTGGTAGAGTGGCTTTGTGTGCTAGGTGTCCTATAGGGCCCAGTGGCTCAGCCTCCCCAGTTACCTGAGGTGGACACTCTTGGTGCACCCCTTTGTGGGCTGTGTGCACAGTCTTGTTGTAGTTAAACCTTGATTGTTGTTGGTATCACTGAGAGGAATTGACCTCCAGGCCAATTGGCTGTGAGAATCAGCTGTGTCTACAGTGGGAGAACTTCTGTGCTGGAGACACCCTTCTGGGGCAAGACTTGCTTCAGTGGGGCTTTGGTGCTCACTGAGTCTGCCCCCTGAGTGTGTCCCTTATGGATCTGAGGAGTTGTAATCTGGATGGTCCCAATCTGCCCACTGGGTACACGGGCTCTTGGATCTAAGGAGGTACTAATTTACCTCTTCCTGAGGCTACCCAGCAGGAGCTACAGAGAGATCTGCAGATTCCTCTTCCTTGTTTGGGGTTTAGAGGTGCCCAGATGAGACCCAGCTGTGAAGCAATGCAAGCTTCTGTGGGGCCTTGGGCCTTCTTTTGGGTGTTCTGGGTCTCTCTTACCCAGCTGCAGTTTGTTAGGTAATTTTAGCTCTCAAAGGGCCAGCCCATTCATATGCAAAAGCCTCTACACACAGCTTGGGTGGGGTGGGGTCTCAGGGAATCAACAGGGCGGAACAAACAGCTATGGCTGATCCTCAACCCTGCCCTAAGAGGCCCCGGGTCTCAGTGTCCCATCTCAGTGTCCCGTCTCAGTGTCCCGGTAATCACTGCAAGCACCTCTGAGAGAAAGCTGCCCTCACGTTCCACTTGATGCCAGACAGTCCAGTTTCTCCCCGTATGAGTGTGGGTTCCCAGAGACTCACCCGGAACTGGAGTTCAGAGCAGTTGGGAGCTTGAGACTCCCTCACGATTGAAAAAGACAACCACGTCCTCCGTTGCCAGCCCTTTTCGCATGTGTGCCTCCGTACCTCTGCACTTTACTTCCACACCTCCTCTGAGTCTAATCTGTGCTTTTCTCTTGCCTTCTAGTTGTAGAATTTCCACTCAGCCAGCCTTCCTGTGGTTCTGGATGATGTCTGTTTTGTCTTAGTTGTAGTTTTGAAGTGGTTGTGCGAGGCAGCAATTTCAGGTGTTTACCTATGCCGCCATCTTGGTTTCTCTCTCATTGTTTCTTGATGAGTCTGGCTAATGGCTCATCAATCTTGTTTTTCTTTTCAAAAAAACCAGCTCTTAGTTTTATTGATCTTTTGTATTGATTTTTTAGTCTCCATGTTATTTATTTCTGCTCTGATTTTTATTATTTCCTTCCTTATAATTACCCTGGGCTTTTGTTGTTCTATTTCTAATTATTTTAGTATAGGGTTAGATAGTTTATTATAAAATTTTCTTGTTTTTTGAGGTAGGCCTGTAGTGCTATGAACTTCCCTCTCAGGACTGTTTTCACTGTGTTCCATACATTTTGGGTTATTGTGTGTTCATTTTCATTTGTTTCCAGGAAGTTTCTTTCTTTCTTTTTTGAAATCTTTGGTAACCCACTCATTGTGTTTGAATGTTTCTGAATGTTTTTATTGTAGTTGATTTCTAATTCATGCCATTGTGATCCAAGAAGATGCTTGATATGATTTCAATCTTCTTGAACTTATAGAGACTTATTTTGTGTTACTTGGTCTCTGAAAATGTCCCATTTGGTCCCATTTGCACTTGAGAAGAATTTATATTCTGTAGCTTTGAGGTGAAATGTTCTGTAAATGTCAATTAATTCCATCTGATCTAGTGTATCATTTAGGATCATTGTTTCCTTGTTGATTTTTTGTCTAGAAGATCTATCCAGTGATGTAAGTGGGCTGTTAAAGTCCCCTACTATGATTATATTGCTGTCCTCCAGAAGTTTTTTTATATATTTGGATGCTCCTGTATTGGGTGCATATATGTTTATCAGAGTTATATCTTCTTGTTGTATTGATCCCTTTAATATTTTGAAGTGGCCTTCATTGTCTGTTGTTATGGCCTTCAGTTTGAAGTCTATTTGGTCAGATATGAGTATTGCTACCCCAGCTTTATTTTTCATTTCCATTTGCATGGAAATTTTGTTTTTCATCCCTTCACTTTCATCCTATTTGAGTCCTTTGTTCTGAGGTGGGTCTCTTGTAGACAGCATATATATAGGTCATGCATTCCTATCCATTCAGCTACCATATGTCTTTTTACTGGAACATTTAAGCCAATTACATTTAAGATTATTATTGACAAGTACTTATTTGTTCCCATTCTTACTCTTTCTGCCTGTGTTCTTCTCTTTCTATTTCCCTTTAGCATTTCTTGCAGTGCTGGTTTGGTGGTAATAAACTATTTTAGCCTTTTTCTTTTCCTCTGTGAAGCTCTTTGTTTCATCTTCAATTTTGAATGATAGCCTTGCTGGATAGAGAGAATAATTTTGGCTTCAGTCCCTTGGTTTTCATTACTTTGTATACTTCATGCCACTCCCTTTTCTACTGAGAAG
Source organism: Myotis lucifugus (assembly GCF_000147115.1). Classification (NCBI taxonomy): domain Eukaryota; kingdom Metazoa; phylum Chordata; class Mammalia; order Chiroptera; family Vespertilionidae; genus Myotis; species Myotis lucifugus. Next base: position 3,303,931 of record NW_005871070.1, on the reverse strand, counting down.
TCAGCTGACAGTCTAATGGGAGCTCCCTTGTAGATAACTTTCTGTCTCTTATTAGCTAATTTCTTTGTTTTTAATGTTTGCCACTTCAATTATTATGTGCCTACATGTGGGTCTTTTGGTGTTCATCTTGACTGGGACTCTCTGTATTTCCTGAGTTTGAGTGACTTTCCTTCACCAGATTAGGGAAATTTTCTGCTATAATTTCTTCAAACAGGTTCTCTATTTCTTGCTTGAATTTTTCTCCTTCTGGTAACTATAATGTGAATGTTGTTATGTTTCATGTTGTCCCAATACTCCCTTAAACTCTCCTCCTGCTTTTTAATTTATTGCTCTGAATGGGTGTTCTTTTCTTCCTTGTCTTCTAATTCACTGATTCAGTCCTCAGCTTTTTCTCATCTACTGTTGAATCCTTCCAGGGTGTTCTTTATTTCAGCTATGTTGTTTCTCATTTCCAATTTATTCCTATTCATTGTTTTAATCTCTCTTTTTCATGTTGATGTAGCTCTCATTAAGTCCCTTACAATTCTCATTAAGTTCTTTATAATTCTCATTAAGTTGCTTGTAGTTCTCACTGAATTGTTTGAACATCATTATTACCATTACTCTGAATTCTTTATCTGACAAATTGTTTGCCTCCATTTCATTTAGTTCCTTTTCTGGTGATTCCTCCTTTCTTTCATTTGGGGTTTATTTCTTTGTCTCACCATTTTTGCTGTCCTTTTGTATTTGTTTCTATGTATTAGATCATACTGCTATACCTCCCAGACTTTGTGAGGTGGTATTTTGTAGTGGGTATTTTGTGGGACCCAATGGTGCAGTCTCTTAGATCTCCTGAGCTGGGTGCTCTAGAAAAGTCTCTTGCTTGAATTATTTGGGTTCTACTGTTGTAGTTGAGTCTTGAATGTTATTGTCCCATTCAGGAATGGAATCTCCTCTCTGGCTGGCTGGCTATGTAGCTCACCCCAACCAAGTCATGGATGCTGTTGTGGAGAAACATAGTACAACACAACAAAACATGACAGAAAAGAAACAAAAGTAAAACATACACAAGACCCTTACAGCAACAACAGAAGCAACCAGAGAAGATAGAACTAGGAAAAGAAAAAGAGAGTAAGAATGTTCAAGTAAAGAAAGAAAGAAAAAAATAAGAAAAAAAGATAACAAAACAACTAACCAAACAAAAAACTACACACAAGCAAAAAACAAAAATGACAAAAAAAGAAAATAAATAAACAAAAAAGGAGGAGAAGAAAGAGGAATGTCTAGGTGCAGAGCTTAGATAAAGAAAATAAGAATAAAGAATTAGGGGAATAGAGGAAGGAAATGGTTTAAATTAAACAAGGAAGAAAAGAAAACAAATATTCGAAAAGGAAAATAGAGGTAAAAGCAAATAGATCCGAAATAAGAAACAGAAAAAAATGAGATAGCAAGGAAAAGGAAAAGAGAAAAAAAAATTGTGTAGGAAAAAGGAAGAGGAAAATTAGATATATGAAGGAAACAATAAAGACTAGAATAACAAATCAATAAAGCAGATAGATGAAGAAGATAAATTTTAAAAAAAGAAAGGAAAGAGAAAAAATAAAGAAAAAGAAAATAAAAGGAAGAAAAAAAAGTTAAGTGGTGTTCCTTATAGCCGAGTTTAGTGACCCATGGGAGCTCCCTTTGGATCCTAGTCTTCTGATGACTGTGGCGGACTCTTCTGTCTGCAAATTCTATGCTTTCCGTGAAATATTTAGGTGCTAACCACTGTCAGAAACTATCCTCCTCTGGCTTTCAGCAACCAGAGCCAAGACCTGTGGTCCATGTAACCAGCCAGCCATGAAAAGCAGCAGGGCTGCTGGTTGCAGCGGAGCCTGGAGACAGGAGCTGGTTAGAGAGAAAGCCACAGTTTCAGGGGTTTTTCGTGTGTGTGTGTGTGTGTGTGTGTGTGTGTGTGTGTGTGTGTTTCTCCTAACTAGGAGCACAGGAGTTTTTGTTTGCACCTACTCACTGAGGCTTTGGTCCAGGAAAGGAGGTGCAGACTTGAGGTGTCTAAGAAGAGGCTGAGATGGGAAGCATTGCAGGGAGACGTGAAAAAGCAACAGCCGAGAATCCTGCATTTGATCTTTCGTACACATCAAACACCAAAACAGCCATTTTTTTCTGAGAGGAGCTAGCTTCTCCCAATAGCCACAGGGCAGGTAAAGAAAAAAAATGCCCTAGGTGATACAGCCTGTCCCACCCTCAGGAGCCCTGCCTGCCACACCCTGCATTTTGGCTTTTTCAGAGGAAATAAAAGCAGAGGCCAAGACTATGAGTTTGAACAGTCTCAGGAGCCTCAGTGAATGGATTGGGGGAGGGGCCATCAGCCCCACTATGCAAGGAACCACACTGGTATTTTCTCCACATGAGAGAGCTAATAGAAACTCCAGGTTTCCAGCCAATTGAACTGAATTGCATACAAGGATCTCTGCCAAGCCCAGGGCAGAGTAATATTTTGGGCGACTTGCAGAGGAGTAGCTCTGGGACAGGGAAACACACCCACCACATTCCCTGAAATCTGAACAGCACCTCCCCCACCCAAAGCCCTTTCAGAAACAGACTTTTGAGTGATTAAGATTGACAGCTGGCTAGCAGGCAAAGGCGGGCAGAGGTGGAACCTGGAGAACCTGGGGAAATTTGCTGACTCAGCCCTGGGCCCCATTCTGCTAACAAACCTGCTTTAGAGGGTAGATTGGCCCCTCCTATTTGCAGCCAAGTCCCGTGGAGACAGACACAAACTGTAGATCACTTCAAGCTGGTTGCTGAAAGCTGAGTTTTGATTCAGGAAGTGATTATTGCCGACTTAACTCGTTTCCCGCACTCCAAGTGTTAAGAATTCAGGAACCCTCTTTGTTTTTGTTTTGTTTTTTTAATATACTTTTATTGATTTCAGAGAGGAAGGGAGAGGAAGAGAAAGATAGAAACATCAATGATGAGAAAGAATCATTGATCGGCTGCCTCTTGCACGCCCCCCACTGGGCACGTGCCCTGACTGGGAATCAACCTTGAGCTCCTGGTCATAAGTTGATGCTCAACCACTGAGCCATGCAGGCCATGCATGGAACCCTCTTTGTTTAATAGATCACCATAATGTGGCAATTACGGAGTGAGAAGATAGCAGACTGAAAATTGCTAGTACATTGCTGGCAATTGCCAGCTAATTATGCCTGATCTGAAAGAGAAGAACCAGGTAAGACAAACCACAAACAGAACTTAAGAAACAAACTCTCATCTCCTGTGTTGATTAGAGTGTGGCCAGTACAAAGCATGGTTCACCAAAGCAATTCCCTGGATGATTATCTGAGAGAGCTGTGGAGCCAACCTCCAAGATTCATGCCACTTGAGACCCCAGAGTTAAGAGTAATGGGAGCGAAAGCTGCAATGTGAACTGTTCGTTGTCTCATGTGAAGCAAGCCTCAACCACAAGTGGTTAAGTGCAAGATGGTCACCATGCTAAAGCGGAAGGTTCAGAGTTTGAAGAACACCTTCCTGTGTCATGGTTTTTAGACAAATGAAAAAAGGAGTCCCTAGTACAAACAAAAGAAGTGCAGAAAGTTCAAGGCACCAAGGAAAAGGAGAATCAAACTAACTCAGTGTTCAGAACAGAGTGAAGGAAGAACTGGGACAATGAGGACAAGTTCTTCCCATAGAGGGTGAGTCTGAGCTTCCTGATCTGTGTAGGTGCCTTGAGGTGCTGAGGGGATCAGAATGATTCCTTTCCATTGTGCAGTTTGGGTGAGAAGTGTCTAAAGATGGAGATAGAAAAAGCCACTTCAAACTTGCTGTCCCCATTCAGAAAACTGTGGTTCCTCTAGGTTAGTGAATTTTTCTCTCCAATATTTAATTTTGAAAAATTTCAAACATAGAGGTAAAATAATTTTATAGTAAATACTCATAAACTCACTATCTAGGTCCCATTGCTAACTTTTTTCTTTTTTTTACTGAAAGATTAATTATATATTGAGGAAGGTCGTATTTATGTAGAGTTCTTTTGGGTATGGCAAAGAGAGGCTGGAATTTGGAGAAAACCTTTGATTCTTGGCAAGTTGATTAGTCTTTCAAGACAGTTAGAGAAGATCCTTAAAATTCAGAGAGAATGCCTTCATGGATGATAGTTATGGAAATCAGGTCACAGAACTTGTCACAAGTTGACACAGGGACCATGGAATGAAGATCTTGGTGCCCAGGTGAGAAGGCATTCACTCAGTACTGGAGGCCTGAGCCACGGGACTCCCTTGGGCCAGGAAACAGTGATCAACTTTGGTCAAGTCCAGTATGTTTTCTTTAGCAATTCCATATTTTTGGGTAAGTTACCCAAACCTTTCCCTGAGCTTTGGAGTCACATTTGGTTTTCAGGCTGTGGTAAGAGTGACAGTAACTGCTGTCTGTGTCTTGGCCATTAAGGCTCTTGGGTGGGAGGGGAAGGGAGGAAGATACATGGGAAATGGATGGTACTGACTGGTGCTTAGGCAGAAGTCTTGAAGATGGCTATAAGCTGTCTTGAATTTGACATTTTTACCATTATTAACATTTTACTATGTTTTATCCTCTGTGTGTGTGTGTCCAACTTTCTATTCATCATATATTTTTGGATGCATTCAAAGTAAGTTTAAGACATCAGTATACTTTTATTTAAATACTTCAAAATATACATCATAAACTAGAATTGAGTATTGGTTTGCATTTTTTCTAAGGTAAAATTTATAAAGAATGGAATGCACAATTCTTAAGTGAAATATTTAATGAATTTTGACAACTGCATCCATCTTTGTAGCTCAAATACTTGGCAAGATATAAAATATTACCATAACCCCAGAAAGTTCTCTCATACCAATTCCCAGCTAACCCCCACCTCCTCTCCACCAGAGGAAACCACTGTTCTAATATTTTTCCACCATAGAACAGTTCTGCTTGTTCTAGAACTTCAAATAAATGAAATAATTTATATGCTAATAAAGTTAATGAAATCATATACTCATATATAAATGAAATCATTCATATACTCATAAATAGAAATTAAATAATTTATATATCAGTATATACTCTTGTATAAGGCTTCTTTCTTTTAACATGTTTTTGAGATGCATTCCTGTTGTTGCATATATAAGTACTTCTTCTCCTTTTATTGCCAAGACATATTGCCATTGAATAAATGCATAACAGTTTGTTGGCCCATTCTTCTATTGATAATTACCTGGGCTGAAGTTTTGGCTTTCATAATTAAAGTTGCTGTTAAACATTCTTGTACAAGTCTTTGTGTGAACATGCTTTCATTTCTCTTAGATGAATACTTAGGAGTGGGATTGCTGAGTAATAAAGTATATTTGTGTTGAGTTTTATAAGGAACTGTCAGACCTTTTTATAAAGACCTTTACCATTTTATACTCTCACAACCAGTATATGGGAATTCAAGTTGCTCTGCATCTTCAGCAACATTTAGTGTTGTCAGTCCTTTTTAATTTAGCCACTCTGGAGGATGTGTAGTGGTGGTTCATTGTGATTTCTAATCTGCAAATTTTATGCCAGTGGTTTTCAAATACTGGTGTACTTCACACATCTGGAATGCCTGTCAAATTATAGACTCCTGTGCCCCAAAAAGGGCATTTTTACTTGTATATTTTTGTATTCATTTTTAATTTCTGTATTTGTATTTTTATTTGTTGAATCTGGCAACCCAAGCCCCAACACAGTTTTGAATTCAGTAGGTCGGGAGTGCACCACCTGCCTCTTAACAAGCTCTCTGGAGATTCTTATGAATGTTGTTTATAGATCAGCTCTGAGAAACTGGCCCTGTCATCGCAAAACCCATACTTGGAATCTGATATCAATGTGCATTCACTTCTCCATGGCAACTAGAATGAATTGGTTTAATCTTTCCAGTGGAAGTGTTTGGGCACTTTTCATGCTTAATAAAATGTTTATTCTGGTTACTAAATTTTCCTCTTAAAAAATTGAGGGCTCAGTAGAACATGAGAATCTAGATTATCTGAATCAAATTCCAAAAGGAATTGAGAAATTGTGTTCAAAAATGAAAAAAATCCATATTTTCAGGTATAGCAATCAGCATATTATTCTCAAAAATTACCTTATGGATCAGAGATAGAGAGAATGAGTAGTATACTTTTATTTTCATTAGTGGATTAATGTATTTGCTAGTTCTGTGTTACACTAATACTGTTGTATGTGATCTAGTGAACAAAATATAGTCCTGAAATAGCCTAATGGCAATTAGTAGAAAAAATGTTGGAAATATACGATCATTTTACTGTGGAATGATGTGAGGAATGAAAATGATAATAACAGAAATATTGAATGTATCTAGCACCTTTTTATCAAGAGCTTAAAGGCTTTCATGGGTGATGGTTCATTAAATCTCACATCATCTCTGTATTTTAGGCAGGAGAGAGAATTACACCATTTCTTCCTCCAGTGGAGAAATTAAGGGATAGAATCTTCAATACAAAGATAGATATAAAGGATAGAACCAAAGACAAGAATAGAGCTAAAGATTAGTTCTATTAATTTATTACCAGAAAACATCTTGGTTTGTCAAGTATGTACCACCTTGAACCACACAGATGGGATGCTTAGATTTATCTGGGCATATGTGAACAGGAACACTAGTCTGCATTTGAAGAATTTCGACAGGCAGAATTCCTCTCTTGAATTATCTAGTTCAAGTTTCTTTTTTGTTTAAATAGCTCTCACTAAAGAGTAAAGGGTACTATTTAAAGAGAGTAAAGCAAAAGCAATCTCATTTCAGTTCTCAGGGCTTTACAGATAAATATCTTATTAAACACAAAGCTCAAACTAGCCATTTCTGCCTTGAGTGATTCCCCACCACAACCTGTCCTTGCAATGAAATATGTGTGTCTCTTTAAGGATTTGTTTGGCCTGGTGGGTAACCTGGCCACTGAAAGCTGAATGTCATCCCAGCTGCCTTTGCTGAGGCACTCAGCCTGCTTCTTGGAGCCTCTTCAGCTCTCAGACATCTGCAGCTGTGGACTGATTATAACTAGACATTCCACTGAAGAATTATCCCTAGATCTCTGAAAAAGAAACCCCTTTAGGTGTTTGGTTTGGATAAGACACCATTTTTCAGATCTGCTGTGTTTGCAGGCATCTTTAGAAATGTTTGCCCTGATCTTGCCAATTTCACTTGGCAGGTGGGGAAGTGTGTGTGCAGGTTAAAGATGCACATGTTCTCTCCCATTTGGAATCCTTGAAAGCTCCTCTTCTTCCAGCAGGAATCTCTAGCTCTCTTTTTTCTTACATCACCTCCATAAATTTTTGCTACCTTGACTACTCTTTCCTTTTCTTGTATCAAATTTATAGCTCCTGATTCTTTTAGTTTGGCCAGGTTTTCTAATCAAGTTTAGGAAACACCATGTTAGCTATGGGCCATGCTATTTCCTTTCTTAAGTAGAAATAGGAACATTGGATCCCCATCTTCATTAGAAAGCTTTTTGGGGCCCTTTAATTATCTTTGTTGCTCAATATGGAACTTTCCTAGTTCCCCACCACCCCCATCAGCTAGAAACTGATCACACCTCCCTGATCAGGTTATGTTTTCCAACATCACATATTAGCATTGATTTTGGTTCAGAGGTCACCTTACCAGTCACAAGTCATTTACTCTCATCCCAAATAGAAAACATTTTTTAAGGTACAGCCCAGTACCTCCTTCATGTCACCTACTTTAATTTCAACTCTCTTCCGATTGGTCATTAACCCTTTAAAAAAGAAAACTGAGTTATTGCTTTCATGCTCAATTATCTTTGACTTTCAGTATAAAATGAACCATTTACTGAACAAATGGGGAGGGAAACATTAAAAGCAAAAGCTATTAAAGAATTATAGACTTAAGAAGTCTCGCAGTACCTGTGAATTTTGCTCTGTAGTCAAGGAACCTATAAATTGTACACACATTAGGAGAAAAGTTTCCACTCAGCATGCATTGACTTAACGATATAACTCCCAGTAACGTAAAATGTGGACCTTGATTCTTAGGGTACAATTTGTTGTTATCCTCTCTTTCGTAATAGGACAGGGTTTAAAAATATGCTACTGTGCATACACAATAGCTGCTTTCACTTATGCTTTCATCTGTGCAGAAATTATTCTCTCAGGCAAGAGATTAAAATAAATGCATTACAACTTTTAAAGAATTGCTAATCCAAGCAAACTTTTCTGAGAAAATTCAGCCTTTAAAAAAGTCATCTCTAACCTTGACATAAACAATAATAAAATGTACTTCTTTCTACAATGGACAATGATGGAAATGAGATAGACATGATTTTTTTCCTTGGGAAGCCAGTGTGGTGCTGGAAGTGTATGCATTACAGCTTTCCATGGTACCAATAAGGTTGAATTTATGTGTGTGCATTTTGCTTCTAAACTTAAACATGGATCAGAGAAGATTGATGTTTTGAGTCAAGTGGATAATAGGAAGGGATATACAATGGATATAGGCTGTTGCTGTTGGAAATGAATTCTGAGACCTGAGGCTGGCTCTGTCTGTGACCTTGGACAAGTCACTTTTGTGTGGGGTTGGATGGGAGGCTGAGAAAGACTCATACTAGAACTCCCTTGTGTTATCTTCTTTTGATCTTCCCATTTTTTGACAGGAAGAAACATGCTCAGAGGATGGGTGAATTGTTTAGAGTTCCTTGGCAGAAAGCCATTTGCTTTGGTAGGACTGAAATCATCAGTGCTTGGCTTTTTTTGTTCTTGTTTTCATTTAATTATATTGCTCCTGTCTGCTCCCTCCATTTTCTGTTGGTGTCTCACGTCTTTGTCCAAGGGAATCTTTAGTCAGGTTTATTCTTGTGAGTTGAAGCTCTAAACCTAGGCTGGGGTTCTTTTTTCTGCAATTTCTATTTTCTCTGTTCTCTGAGCCCTGCCCAGATGTTCCTAACAACTGAGATTAGCCTCATTCTTTCCCAATACCATGTTGTCTTGCTTCCTTAAAAAAGGCTCCTTTCTAATAGTTTTGACTTCACACAAAAGGAACACTTTACAATTTATGCCCTGATGTCCATTTGGAGGGCTCCATTCCCTATTTAAAAGCACAAATTCTCAAGGGTAGAGCAAACCATCAGAGTAGTTTTAGGTCCATTTCAAAGGATCTCATAGGATAGAGTCAGCAAACTGCGACTCGCGAGCCACATGCAGCTCTTTGGCCCTTTGAGTGTGGCTCTTCCTAAGCCTTAGGAGTACCCTAATTAAGTTAATAACAATGTACCTACCTATATAGTTTAAGTTTAAAAAATTTGGCTCTCAAAAGAAATTTCAATCGTTGTACTGTTGATATTTGGCTCTGTTGACTAATGAGTTTGCCGACCACTGGGATAGAGCAATTCTAGAATTGAATGTGATCTCAGAGAAATGTAGTTATCACTCATTTTACAGATAAAAAAATTGATGTCCTGATTTGCCCAAAATCATAAAATAACTAAACAGAACAGCTGATACTAGAACCTAGGTCCTCTGACTCCCAGTCTGGGGCTCTCTACTAGATCAGATAGTAGTTGAACCATTAAAGATAGCTGGTGTCTTCCCTTGAAAAATTCCAATACCATCTGCTTTTACAAATTTCAAACATGAAACTTCACATTACCATTTTATTCTGAACTATTTCCCTTTTTGCACTGCTACTGGCATTTGGCTTTTGCATGTCAAATCTTTCTTTCTTTCTTTCTTTCTTTCTTTCTTTCTTTCTTTCTTTCTTTCTTTCTTTCTTTCTTTCTTTCTTTCTTTCTTTCTTTTTTGTGAGAAGAATGTGCTGACCAGAAGTACATGAAGTTATATAGTTGCATGTTGTTCTTCTCTTATGAAATGACTTTGCCTGGGTTCTCTCTCCTGGTCATATAATCCAAGCCAAATTTTTTGCCCCTGGGATACTTATACCATATCTACCTATCATAGTGCCACCCACACCAGTATCTTTTAGCCAGTTCTCAATGGGCAATAATGAAACGTTCTCAAACTTTAGTGTGCATAAAAGCCACCCAGATGGCTTGTTAAAACACTGATAGCTGGGCCACAACTAGTTTCTGATTCAGTAGGTCTATTTTGGGGGCTGAGAATTTGCTTTTTGAACAAGTTTCCCAATGCTGCTGCTGCTGGTGGTCAGACTTTGAGAACCACTGTTCTACCTAAACAGCCTCCTCTGTAGGCCCTCTGTTCAGAAGCAGTGGTAGACATTTCCTTAGGAATAGTGGCCTTTGATTGATCCAGAGGTAGACATCTGATAGAGGGGATTAGCCAATGATTAACAAGAGATGAATAGAGAATGGAAACCAAGAGAAAGGTTGAAGGAGGGTGAGATAAAGAAAGAGACAGGGATAGATAAATGATAGATAGATGATAGATAGATAGATAGATAGATAGATAGATAGATAGATAGGCTTTTCTTACTAACACAAGAATAACCAGATTGTTATGATTTCCACCATTGATGATATTAAAAAGAGATCCAATAGTCAATACTGGTAATGGTAGGGTGAGATGGGAGCTTTCACATCTTGCTTATATGGTGATATGACTTTTCTGGAAAGCAATCTGACATAAGAGTCTAAACAATTTCTATTTCTTGGCTTAATAATTTTACTTACATAATCTACCCTAAATAAGTAAACAGTGCTGCAAAGATCCATGTCAAAGGTATTTCTCACCATCTCATTAACAATAGTTGTGATAGACATGTTAGGTTACAGGTCAATATCCTTTCAACCTTGTTCTTGTTGCCCTCACCCTGTTCTGCAGAGACTGGAAAGTTAAGACCAACACAGTCAAATATCACTTACATATAGGACTCATGTGCAAATTAGGCCCCCAAGTAGGTGTGGTCATGTACTATATAGAATGACAGTGAAACAGAGTACATCTTCCTGTGACATAGGGTTCTACTTTTTGTTCTGTTGGCAAACGTGGCTAAAACACTGGGTTTTCCTGGAGATCATGCCAGTGTCTATCACTCATTTGAGGAGTATCAAGAGATGCTGTAGCAGTGGTGGCAATTGTCCTGCTTCTTGGAGCACAGTGTGTTTCTGAAGTCAGCAATCCCAGCAGGGGTTTCCTGATTCCCCACATGCATCGGTTCTGTGCTAGTGTTCTAGAAATCATTCCTGGGAACCAGCCTAGTGCCCACTCTGTCAAACCTTCTATAATTTCTTAAGCTCCTAATTCCCTCTATTAATTGCCTTCCTGCCTAACATAGGTAGAAAGGTAGTTGATAAGTAGCCTGTCTCCTGACTCCTGATTAGGAATTGACTAAAATGTCCAGTAATAATGAAAGGGTAGATATCTTTTAATGTATCTCTTTGATGGAACATCTTGCAGACATTAAAAATAATGTTTTGGGGAGATTTAAAGATGGCAGCATAGGTAAATGCCTGTTCTCACCACCTCCCACAACCACATCAAAATTACAACGAAAATACAGAACAACCATCATCCAGAACTGCTGGAAAGCTGGCTGAATGAAAGTCCTACAACTAGAGAAGTAAAGAAGAGAGCACACTGAGACTGGTAGGAGGTACACAGGTGCGGAATGGGCTGGTCTAGCACCAACGTGTGCCACTTTTTTAATCAGGAGGGAGATCGTCTCTGCAGAGGCTGCCCAGAGGAGCAAGGGGTCCCAGCACCACATCAGACCACCAGCTCAGGGCCCTAGAGCTGGGAAAAGAAGTAAGAACTACAGGCTGTAAAAACCAGTGTGGATTGGGGCTCAGTGACATAGAGACTTCTGGTGACCCAGCTGTTCCTCTTAAAAGGCTGGCACCATAAACTGAACTTACAAAATTTTGCTTCCTCTGAGCTCCAGCACCAGGGTGAACACAGACACATATGAGGAGGAACTGGATTGTCTGGCATCAGGGCAGGAAATAGGGAGCAGCTTTCTCCCAGATGGAGGTGCTGGCAAGGATCATTGTTCTTATCCTGGGACCTCCTAAGCAGCAGGGCTGACTGGCAACCATTTCTGTTTGCTCTGTCCTGGTGATTCTCTAAGACCCCATCTCATACAATTTAAAACCATGTGTGTGTGTGTGTGTGTGTGTGTGTGTGTGTGTGTGTGTGTGTGTGTATTTTTTTTCCAGAGAGGAAGGGAGAGGAAGAGAGAGAATGATGTGAGAGAATCATTGGTCAGATGCCTCCTGCATGTCCCCTGCTGGCTTTTGCAAATGAATGGTCTGTCCTTGATCATGCTAAAATCTCTCAAACAATCTTTAGCTGGGTCAGGGAGCCCCAAACCTATCAATAAAAGGCCCAAGAACTGGCACCAGCACCAGCCTGCCCTGCTTCCTAGCTGGGCCTCATCTGCACACTTCCAAATCTGATACACAGAGGAGGAATCTGAAGATATCTCTGTAGCTCCTGTTGGGTGGCCCCAGGCAGTGGCTGACTTTGCACATCCCTGGATACCGAAGAGCCAGTGTACCCAATGGTTAGTATCAGACCATACCAGATTACAACTTTACATATCCATAAATGACACACTCAAGGGGCAGACTCAGTGAGCACCAAAGCCCCACTGAAGCAAGTCCTGCTTCATAGGGGTGTTTCCTGCACAGCAGCTCTCCCACTGTAGTTACAGCTGGTCCTCACAGACAGTTGTCCTGGAGGTCAATTCCTCCCAGTGACACCAACAGCAATCAAGTCTCAACTACAACAAGACTGTGCTCACAGCCCACAAAGGGGTGCACCTAGAGCTCCCAGCTCAGGTGACTGGGGAGACTGAGCCACTGGGCCTTATAGAAAATTTACAACACAAGGCCACTCTATCAACATTGGGTATAGCAGCTGTACCCAAATACATAGAAACAAAGACAGGGAAGCAGCCAAAATACAGAGACAAAGAAACATGTCACAAATGAAAGAAATGGAAGAAATAATACTACTGGATATAGAGTTCAAAACCACTGATATAAGGTTACTCAAGAATCTTCTAGAAACCTCCAAAAAAAATGGAAAAGGACCAGTCAGAAATTAAGCATACACTGACTGAAATAAAGAATAATATACAAGTATTCAACAGTAGAGTAGGGGATTGTGAGAATCAAATTAATGATTTGAAAGATGAAGAAGCAAAAAACACCCAACCAGAAGAGCAAAAAGAGCCTCTGGGACAACTTCAAGGGTACCAACATTCGAATTATGGGGGTGATAGAAGAAGAAGGAGAGCAAGATATTGAAAACCTATTTGAAGAAATAATGACAGAAAACTTCCCCTACCTGGTGAAAGAAATAGACTTACAAGTTCAGGAAGCACAGAGTCCCAAACAAGAGGAACCCAAAGAGGACCACACCAAGACACATCATAATTAAAATGTCAGTAACTAAAGACAAAGAGAGAATCTTAAAAGCAGCAAGAGAAAAGCAGTTAGTTACCTACAAAGGAATGCCTATATGAGTATCAGCTGATTTCTCAACAGAAACTATGCAGGCCAGAAGGGAGTGGAAAGAAATATTCAAAGTCATGAATAGCAAGGACCTACAACCAAGATCACTCTACCCAGCAAAGCTATCCTATATAATAAAAGCATAGTATGCAAATTGTCCCCTCGATCAGGAGTTTGACCAGGGGGCAGGGCTGGCTGGGGGAAGGGAGGGAGGTTCTGGCTGGTGGTGGTGGTGGCAGGCAACCAGGGGAAGAGAGGGAGGCCTCTAGTCATTTAGAATTGAAAGTCAGATAAAGAGTTTCACAGAGAAGATAAAGCTAAAGGAGT
>NW_005871070.1:3282244-3290080 GCF_000147115.1 Myotis lucifugus | reverse complement strand
TGCATGGGTGGCATCCGGCTGGCCCACTCCGATCAGGGCCAATTTGCCGGGCTGGCCGGGGGGGGGGAGGGGACGTGGGAAATTGGCTGGCCATCCCTGCCCCTGATTGAGGTAGGGGGGGGGCAGTCGGAGGTGGTGCTGGCTGGGGAAAGGGGCTACTGGTAGTTGGCCAGCCAGCCCCGCACCTGATTGCGGTGAGGGGGCTGATTGGGGGCAGGGCCGGCCAGGGGGTGGGGCCGCAGGCAGTTGGCTGGCTGGCCCTGCCCCCTCGTCAAACGCCCAGTAGAATTCCCAGTTGAGGGGACAATTTGCATATTAGCCTTTATTATATAGGATATTATATAGGATATGAAGGGTATTTTTTAAGAAGAGGAAGAAGAAGAAAAAGACGAAAAATATGAACAACAAAATGGCAACAAATACATACCTATCAACAATTTAATCTAAATATCAAAATAAATGAATAAGAAATCTAATGAACAGAATAAACTGGTGAATAAAATAGAATCAGAGGCATGGAAATGGAACAGACTGATGATTCTCAGAGGGAAGGAGATGGGGGGGGGCAGGAAGAGATTAAACAAAGATCTTATATACATATATGCATTACCTATGGACACAGATAATAGGGTGTTGAAGGCCTGGTGTGGGGCAGGAACCAATGTGAGGAAAAAAGAGGGACATCTCTAATAATCTCAACAATAAAAATTTAAAAAAATGTTTTGGAAGGAAGTGTAATGCTATAGATGTTTATTTCACATAGGGGGATAAAGAGAGGAGAGAGATTTAAAAAGGAACACACACACACAAAACACCTGCTGATAAAACATGTTCTTAAAGACTGGGAAGACATTTACTCCAAAATGTAGTAGTTACTCTGGGTATGAGGAATATGAGTGATTTAAAAAATCTTTAATGCTTCCTTCTATTCTTCACATTTATTTTTCTTGTAACTTATGTAACCAGAAATAAATGAAATAATAAATGCCAGTGACATTTTAGACAAGCTATTTGCTAACTCATAATGATGTAAATTTTTAAAAATATATTTTTATTGATTTCAGAGAGGAAGGGAGAGGGAGAGAGAAATAGAAACATCAATGATGAGAATCATTGATCAGCTGCTTCCTGCGCACCCCTCCCCCCCAAATTGGGAATAGAGCCCACAACTGGGGCATGTGCCTTTGACCAGAATTGAACCTAGAAACCTTCAGTCTGCAGACTGATGCTCTATCCACTGAGCCAAACCAGCTAGGGCATGATGTAAAATTTTTGAATGTGGAATACAATGTTGGCCAAGCTTATTGAAAAGCCATTAATTGGAACTTTTTGTATATCAGTCTTATAGCACCATGATTTTTTTCTATATTGATTTACTTGTATTTCACAAAATGTGTTTACTAAGATCATGCTACAATACATTTAATTGTTATATGAAAGTGGTTATTTGGTTGATGTCAAAAAGAACTTCACAACAACATATTTAAAACACTTTGCTTTCTATTTTGTACAAAAAATTAAAAATGGATGTACTAGATAACAGATAATAGAAGGTACTAGTGTTCAACTTGATAAAGATAGAAACAGATGATTCTCCCAGTTACTCAAAGCCATAGCCTTGATATTCAGACTAGCTCCATTTGAGAGGGAAGTAATTATACTTTTATTCCTAATTTCAGTTTTAGGATTAATGTTGTGATCATGACATGTTGAACTAAATATTAAAGTTTCGATCAGTATGACATCAGAGCATCATAGATTCTAATCTTAAAAGATTGTCTTACCTATTACTCTGCACTAGGTAGACAGTTTGTAACAGATGAAGACTCACCCTATTGAACACCAACAATGAAGAATGTTATATCTTTTTGGGTAATTTATTGCTATTCTTGTTATAACAATTACTTTTTAACCTAACTTTTGCTTCTTCTTCCACTGTTTCAGCTTAGTTCTTTTTGGTCTAGCTCTAATATTGATGAAGAATAATGATATGAATGTACTTTTTAATATTTAAAATTTATCATTAAATTGCTCTTTGATCTTCCATGCCACAGGCTATGAAATCCCAGTTTCTATTATTGATATTTTACAATTTTCCCCATTGCTTTCACAGTCCATGGCCATGCCTCTGTGATATCCAGTCCATGAATTTTAGAAAATACTTTGGAGAGGCCCCTTATTATACTCCTAGCTCAATTTTTAACTCTTCTGACAAATATGTTCTGGAATGTTGAGAAATACATGGAGGTATGAAGGATCAGGTTCCTTATATCAATCAATGCTCTACAAGGACATGACAAAATAACCTGGAACTCTCTATAGGTCAAGAGAGGAAGAATAGGTGATGGTAGCCTCTTCTTTGTGTTCCTTCTTGGAGATAAAAGGGGGAGAGGAATAATAAGGAAGAACGTAAGAAGATTTCCAGATAGAGTAGTAAAGGACTACCTTTGGCAAGATAGAGGAGAGGGAAAAACAACAAGTAAGCTATGTAGACTCATAGCTAAACTATGATTAGCTTGGGTTCAGAAATTTGTGCCTTATAAAGATGTCCATTAGCACAGTTCTCTGTTCTCCGTAGTGGAGGCTTGCCTCCTAGCACTAAAAATGATGGTATATCTTGAGGTAGTTTTGGTGAGAGTGGGGACCTCTGTGTAGCTGTCCTCCTTCCTGGCAAAAGGCCTCACAAATTCTTTG
The DNA here is from genome assembly GCF_000147115.1 of Myotis lucifugus. Taxonomy (NCBI): domain Eukaryota; kingdom Metazoa; phylum Chordata; class Mammalia; order Chiroptera; family Vespertilionidae; genus Myotis; species Myotis lucifugus. Next base: position 3,287,386 of record NW_005871070.1, on the reverse strand, counting down.
ATGTTGGTCTCCTCCAGGCCTCTCCTAAGTATATATGATCCCTTTACAAATAGGTGCCGATATAAAATGCAAAGGAGGGAGAAGGCATGTTGTTAAAAGGTTTCATGGAAAAGGGGGGTTTGAGTTGGGCTCCAAGGAAATGAGTACAATTTGACTGGTGAACACTGGGGAAAATGGTGACTTAATTGAGCAAGTCAATTATATTCTCCACACTGGCAATGATTAATCAATAGCCAGTCTCCAGGTCATGTTTCAGTGATGTATGTGAAGACTCCAGCAGAGTTTGTTGGTGAGGGGTCTGAATCCTATCTTTTATAAGTTAATTATATTGTCAACTTCCTTTTTATTATTATTATTTTATTAAATCTTTATTGTTCAGATTATTACATTTGTTCCTCTTTTTTCCCCCCATAACTCCCTTCCTTCCAGTTCCCACCCCACCCTCCACCCTCACTCCCCACCCACTGTCCTCATCCATAGGTGTACGATTTTTGTCCAGTCTCTTCCCGCATCTCCCACACCCTTCCCCCCCCAAGAATAGTCAGTCCACTCCCTTTCTATGCCCCTGATTCTATTATAATCAACAGTTCATTCTGTTCATCAGATTATTTATTCACTTGATTCTTAGATTCACTTGTTGATAGATGCATATTTGTTGTTCATAATTTGTATCTTTACCTTTTTCTTCTTCTTCCTCTTCTTAAAGGATACCTTTCAGCATTTCATATAATACTGGTTTGGTGGTGATGAACTCCTTTAGCTTTTCCTTATCTGTGAAGCTCTTTATCTGACCTTCACTTCTGAATGATAGCTTTGCTGGATAAAGTAATCTTGGTTGTAGGTTCTTGGTATTCATCACTTTGAATATTTCTTGCCACTCCCTTCTGGCCTGCAAAGTTTCTGTTGAGAAATCAGCTGACAGTCGTATGGGTATTCTCTTGTAGGTAACTGAGTTTCTTTCTCTTGCTGCTTTTAAGATTCTCTCTTTGTCTTTTGCTCTTGGCATTTTAATTATGATGTGTCTTGGTGTGGTCCTCTTTGGATTCCTTTTGTTTGGGGTTCTCTGTGCTTCCTGGAGTTGTAAGTCCATTTCTTTCACCAGGTAGGGGAAGTTTTCTGTCATTATTTCTTCAAATAGGTTTTCAATATCTTGCTCACTCTCATCTTCTGGCACCCCTATAATTCTGATGTTGGTACGCTTGAAGCTGTCCCAGAGGCTCCTTACACTATCTTCGTATTTTCGGGTTCTTTTTTCATTTTGCTTTTCCGGTTGGGTGTTTTTTGCTTCTTCGCATTTCAAATCTTTGACTTGATTCTTGCGCTCCTCTGGTCTGCTGTTGGGAGTCTGTATAATATTCTTTATTTCAGTCCGTGTATGCTTAATTTCTAGTTGGTTCTTTATCACAATATCGAGGGTCTCATTAGATTTTTTGTAGATCTCAATAAGTTTATCGGCGGCTTCTAGACAGTTCTTGAGGGACCTTAAAAGTGTGGTTCTGAACTCAATATCCTCCATTGACAATTTTGTCCTGTTTCTTTGTCTCCACATTTTTTATTCTTTCTTGGTGCACCCCCTAGTGGTCTTTGTGCGCAGTCTTGTTGTAGTTAAGCCTTGATTGTTGTAGTTAATACTAGGGGGATTTGACCTCCAGACCAACTGGCTGTGAGAATCAGCTGTGTCTGCAGTGGGAAAACTTCTGTCCTCTGGGGAGGTGCTAATCTAGCCTTTGCCTGAGGCTATCCAGCAAATGGCTCTGTGTGGGGCTTGGGCGGGGCGGGTCACACGGGATCAACAGGGCGGACGGAGCGAGCAGTTATGCCTGCTCTCAGTCCCATCCCCAGAGGCTCTGCCTCTCAGAGTCCCAGCATCCGCTGCAAACCTCAGAGAGAAAGCTGCCCTCGCGTTTGAGTCTGGGTCCCTAGAGACTCGCCCAGAACTGGAGCTCAGAGTCTGAGACTCCCTCCCGATTGAAAACGACAACCACGCCCTCAGCCACCAGCCCGCTCCGTGCGTACCTCCGCACCTTTGTATTTTCCGCACTGCGCCTCCTCTGAGTCTCAGCACGCTGTTCTCCTTCCTTCTAGTTGAAGAATTTCCCCTCAGCCAGCCTTCCTGTGGTTCTGGGTGACATCAGTTCCGTCTTTTAGTTGTATTTTTGAAGTGGTTGTGCGAGGCAGCAAACTCCGGTGTTTACCTATGCCGCCATCTTGGTTTCCTATATTGTCAACTTCTTTTATTTTTCAAATATAATTTTTAGCTAATATGAAGAGAAATGCACCTTTTTAAGTGTGGAAATATAATTCTATAATTTTATTGGTTTATCTAAAAATTCTTTTTTCCCTCATATACTCTTCTCATAAAACCAGATAGTCAGTTTGCTATGTATGAATGAAAATCCCACTAAACACTTTAGAGTGGTTAATAAAGAAATGAGCATATCAACAGATTTGAGACCATTTTCTGCCAAAGAGATAAATAATTGATAGCCACTGAAAAGAAAAAAAAATGAGCAAACTGAAATTGCTTTTCTAAAGAATAAAGGTGAAATATATCTTCTAAAGAAAAATAATGAAACAAAGTGAACAGATACAGCTAAAGCTGCTGTATGTTGAGAATGATTCTGTGACATACCGAGTGGTGATGAAAGCTGACTGCCAATTTTTATAGAGGAAAGTGTGAAACTGATATCAGATGGAGACCCATCCACGAATTTGGAAAAGATGGAAACAACCCATGGGCTTAAGTCAGAGCACAAGGGTGCTCTGCATTATAAATACCACCTGACAGAATGATTTGGTAACTTAATACTGATACTGGCTTTTCTTACATAATCTTTAGCCCTTTCATTTCCAACAAGAGTTAGTACAGCATGCCCTTTGGAACTTTGCTATTAATTACAGGACAAATTTGTCAGAAGAGCTCAGAAATTGAGCTGTGAGGGAAATGGGGCCTCTCGTGTGTGCTTTCTGAAATTCATGGAACCTTAATTTACCTGGATTCTGGTTTCTGTGTTTTATTGCAAGGCATAGCCAGTCTATTTGGCAATACTGGTGATAAAAATACAACTAAAGATTAAAAATGTCAGCAGAGTAAATGGATGCTGCACGGACATGCTCCCAGGAACAAACTGGAATTACAACTAAAATACAGAAAAACTTCCTGAATAATCAACGGAAAACGTGCAGGAAAGAACCCTGATACCCGAGAACTGAAAGTGGAGACCACATAGAGACTGATTTATTTTGTATATTATAAAAAATAAATTAATTAAAAAATACAGCTAAAAAAAGTAAAGGGGAAAAGTACTTAATGTTTGCAGTAAATGGAATCTAAATCATCCTTTCAATGGAACCACCATAATTTCATGTTTTTGAAGGAACAAACACAATGCACTTTAAGTTCAGACAAAGGAGTTTACCTAGGGAAATCACAGGCAAAGAGCAAAAGCCTGATACTGTTTATTTCTTGTAGACTGAGCAAACTGTTTTCTAAAAAGAAGTTAAACTTGCCCTTATCAAGAATTTAGTTAAGGCACTTGGGGTCTGTCCCTTACCTTTGAGGTCAACATCAGGAATCCTTGCAAACATCCCTTGGTGCCACTGTCAGAGTCAGACTTTGGGGCTGGATAGACAATTATTTCTGACTAATAAGACAGTCTCATGAGTTCTTGTTTTTCTAAATGAGGAAAATCCAGCAGGAGCATACTGTCAAAATTTGGGAAGGACACAGACATAATGGCATTTACTCACTAAGTTATCTCCTCTTCATTCCTGCCTGAGGATGCTGTCCGCAGAATTCCACAATAACCTCTGAGGTTGCAGGTGTGTATCCCTCCATGCAGCGCCCTGATGAGAGAAAAAGGATGAAAACCCACCAGAGAGTACATATTATTACAATAAACTGACTTAATGTCTGTTCATTTCAGTACTACAAATGCTTTCTTTTTAAATATTCTATCTACTTTTCTACTCACCACCCTCTACTTCCACAAACTTCTCATATAGAGCTGAAGTTGAATTTACAAACGTGATGGCGGAAGGGCTGGACCAACAAATGTAGGGCTTCTACCACACACAAGACCAGTGCCTTGCATATAAGAGGTGCTCAAGGAACCCTTGTTGAATGACTGAAACCTACTTGTAAGATACAATGAAAAATTTCTCAGGGAAGCCAGAGACTGATCTTCTGGGTCTCTGTAGCTCATGTAACTCTTTGTTACTTTCTGTTGGGGACTGGCAGCCTAGGTTTCCACTCGCTTTGCTACTTTGAGCACATGACTTATTTGAGGAGGAATGCCATTTTTGGCTGTAAACACCGGCTATTAATAAAGCCCAAATCAGAGGTTCTCAGAAGCCTATAGAACAGATTTAACTGGCGTTCTTTTCATGTCTACCATTGAAATGTTTGCCAGCCAAGGCACCATTTTTAATTTTGGGTAGTTACACATATTCCTTGACAAGGATGATCTATTTTCATTTTGTGTTCTTTTTAAAAAAATATATTTTATTGATTTCAGAGTGGAAGGGAGAGGGAGAGAGAGATAGAAACATCAATGATGAGAGAGAAACATTGATTGGCTGCCTCCTGCGTGACCCCACTGGGAATCGAGCCTGCAACCCAGGCATGTGCCCTTGACTGGAATCGAACCCGGGACCCTTCAGTCCGCACGCCAAAGCTGTAGCCACTGAGCCAAACCAGGTAGGGCTTATTTTGTGTTCTTACCATTATGCATTGTGGGTTGTGAGGTAGCAAGTTTAAGTTAGAAATGAGCAAAGTAAGTGGAGTGTGTATTAGAATAACATTCTTGTTCTCAAACTGCTGGGTAAAATGTTACTGCGATGTCCAGGGCCCTATTCCTCCAGCCCCTCCCCCCCATTCTTATTCATTATGGAGTTAAGGCCCAGGAATCTGCATTTTAGCAAATCCAAGCACCTGATGCAGAAGGCACGCATGTTCTTGGTTGTACGCTGACCCCTGGCAGGTTGAAGCATGAGTCTGATGCAGTCTAGAACTTTTGAATTCTTTGATTTATATGTTGATAAAGTTTTACCAATTCGGGGGGGGGAATTCCTTTGGGTGAGGGATTATCATTTCAATCGTTTAGTATTAGGTGGGTTTGCACTTTAGGATTGCTGAAGGAA
>NW_005871070.1:3157378-3282144 GCF_000147115.1 Myotis lucifugus | reverse complement strand
ATGAATTTTTGGTTGATTGACAGAATTTTGACCAAATTAATCAGACATTTGAGCATTATGAAGAGTCATTTTCCTTTACCACTCAATTATTGCCTTCTAAATGGATAAACTAATATGAAAGTAGTAAGTGAGACCTCACTAGAGGCTGTGATAGGTAACAAATACATATATTATGGCACAGATTAAAAGAATGGCTGATTTACACATAGAAGTATATCATTCATTTTTTATAATTCACTGTTTAATCCATTTTTTAAAAAATTAAAGGATGTGTACTCTTAAAGAGGCTCTCTTTCCCCTTATTTCTTGATGTTTTTTCCTCTTTCTTTCTTCCCTCTTTCTTTTCTTTCTCTGTAACTGCTGGCACTTGAATGTAGAAAATAGGCTCATTCGTTTTATCTTCTCATGAGCTTTGATTGCACAGTGTAAGGAAAACTATAGTCTGGAGAGGGGTGTTAATGTTGGATACTGATTCTATCATCTTTTGTCATGTAACAAAAGACATAAAAACCAACAAAATGTGCTATTTATAGAAAAGACCTACAACTGTTTTGTTAACCCAAGATTTGACCCCTTTACATGTAATTTCGGGTTTAAAATAAGATCAAAGGCCCAAGTGTGGGTTCTGTATGCACTGGGCCTCCCCATAGTCTGTGAGTCCCGTAAGGAAAGCACCAGCTCTTTTTCGTTGTCATCTTCTCAGGCACAGCACACTGCTGAGGATGAACTGTTTGCACGATGACGAACTGACAGCAAGGTCTTAGCTAGTTGAAATGGCAGTTTGGCACCTGTGATGTGTCATCTTTTTATAGTCAGTGTGTTTTGCTGGAAAATATACTAGATGGGGAGTCTGGAGATATGAGTTCTTTTGTTAGCTCTGCAACCTTAAGAAGTCCTAAGTACTTCAGGCTACAATTTCCTCACAGATAGAGTAAAATGCTTGGGCTAAATGGTTTTCTTTAGTTTCTTCCTGATTTAAAATTTATGTTTTAAAATTGAAGAAAATATATTTACCTCTTTAACCTTTTTATTTTGAAATAAATTCAAAATTACAGAAAAGTTGCAACAATAGTTTAAAGTCCTGTCTACCCTTCATGCAGCTTTACCAGTTAACATTTTGCCTCATTTGCTTTACTATTCTTTGTTCTGAAACATTTGAGGGGGCAGATATTGTGCCCCCGTAATCCAATGTATTCTGGAATGTTCTTCCTATGGACAATGACATATTTACCAAAACCATTATATATTTATCAAATTCAAGAAAGTTAACATTGATTCAATACTCGTACTTAATAAATAGCCCTATTTGAATTTTGCCAGTTGTCATATTTTTTTGTCAAGTTTTTCCCCTGCTCCAGGACCCATTCCAGGATCACACACTGCATTTAGCAGTCTCTGTAGTCTTCTCAGATCTGGAACAGTACTCAGTGTTTCTTTTGTTTTGCATGACTTTGACATTTATGAAAATTACAGGCCAATTTCCTTTTTGTAGAAAGTCTCTTAATTTGGGGGTTGTCTGATGTTTCTTCATAATTAGATTCAGGCTGTGTATTTTTGTCAGGAATCCTACATTAAGTAATATTGTGTTCTTCTTACTGCGTCACATCAGAAGATACATGACACCATGATGTTAAAAAAAACATTTTTTTAAGATGGGAGTTTCATGAGGGAGGGGAGGTTTTCCATTCTCGTTGGATTTAGGCTTTTTAAGACCATAAACAAAGGGAAATAATTACAAAATTACCTAGATAGTGGTAATATCAACTTATATTAAAAAGTTGACTGTCTATATATTGAAGTTTTCATCTAAATAATTTTATTTGCATGATAGAGAACCTTAAAGTAGCTATTCCTACTCACAACTAAAGACTTCTCAAGTTTGAAAAGTTTTTGTAAAGCATTTTAAAGAGGATGCAAATGTCTTCACTCTGGAGCCCACATGATGTTTTTCTTGAAAGAAAAAAACTCATAAAGATCACCTTGTTGATATTATGCCAGGCAGAATTGTAAAGGCTAAACTAGAAAACTAGATCAAACAATGGAAGAAGAAAAAGAACCAGAACGCAACTCTCCTGACCTTTACTCCAATACTTTCTCAATACATTGTGGTTCTCATGAGTCACTATTTGGAAGCAAATCTGGCTTTTTTTTTAAGTAAAAAAAGCCATCAGTCAATGACTATATACATTTAACATATTTCATAGAGCCCTCAGAAGAGCACCATGGACCAGTTTCAATGACAATGCCCTTAAAAGTAACCACCTAGGAGTCATTTGGGGCCACTTTGGGGCACTGTAGTGTTACTGCCAAGCAGTAGATGGCACTGTTAATATACGTTGATTTTATTATAAAATCTGGAAAAGGGAAGTAGTATTCCAGGGATTTACTATGTGGTTGTTCCAACTAAAGTTAGTGACACTTCACTTATTTGGTAAAGTCCTATCAATGGTCTGATCTCTATGATATTTATTTAATTTACTTTAAAATATTAATTGATTTTAGAGAGGAAGAGGGAGAGATAGAAACATCAACAATGAGAAAGAATCATTGATCAGCTGCCTTCTGCATGCCCCACACTGGGGATCGAGCCTACAACCTGGGCATGTGCCCTGACTGGGAATTGAACTGTGACCTCCTGGTTCATAGGTTGATGCTCATCCACTAAGCCACACCATCTGGGCTATGGTGTTTATTTTCATCTCTCCTAATATTATCTGGCTGTGGAAGTTTTATTTTTTGTTTTTGTTTTGTTGCACATACAAATAATGCAACTTGTAAACTTTATTCCAAGAGTACTTTATTGGGGGCATTGGAAGGCATTTATTATTCATCTCAGATACTGCAGACTTAGGAAGATAGATATATAGTCTCTAATAACCTTTATACATTTCTTAGCTAAAAAGAATACTTTAGAGCATTTCATACTTTTGACCTGTTTGTATGATGCTTACATAGAATTTTTAAAAATGTATTCCATTGTTCTGATGTTTTATTTAGTTGTTTAAAATAACTAGATTGTTGATTGTTTTTCTTTAGATAAAAATAAACCAGTTAGAGAAAGATAAATATCACATGATCTCACTCATTTATGGAATATAATGAGCAACATAAACTAATGAACAAAAACAGATCCAGAGATAGAGAAGCATCGATCTGACCGTCAAACTGCAGAGGGAAGGTAGGGGACAGTAGGGGTAAGGGGGAGAGAGCAACCAAAAGACTTGTATGCATGTGTATAAGCATAACCAATGGACACAGACACCAGGGGGGTGAGGGCATGAGTGGAGGGGTGGGGAGCAATGGGGGGATAAGGACACATATGTAATACCTTAATCAATAAAGAAAAAATATCATGAACATACAAGTGTTTCATATTTCATGACATCATTTTTAATTTTTTTTAATGAGTGGGTAAGATATTTTATAAATCACAAGAAACCTTAAAAAAAATCTGGAAATAGCAGCATCTCCATAATCCTTAATAAATTCAGGCCTTGATTATTTGCATTGAATGAAAACTTTACTGGCTCATCATATCACTTTTTAAACACCTCACTTAAATTATGCAGATACAAATTATATTCTGTTCTTTTATTTTAAAAAAGTAAAGAAATAATTAAAACTATGTTTAACCAATGCTTCAGAGGTGAAAAATAATAAGTAAGGAAATGGAATTCATTTTTGCTTCTTTTAAAAAATAAAATAATTTAGTTTTTCATCTCAGGGTGGGGGAAGTTTACACCTTCTACAATCATGACATCATATGAAATATTGACATCTACTATCAACCTAATTAACTATTTGCTGTTCACATTACGGTGAAAGTACATTGAGACTTCTTTTGTACTCTTATCACTTGTTTAATAGCAAATTGCCTGGCATCTGTGTATTAAGGCTTTGATCTATCAAATACTCTATCAGTTGTTGGCTCAGGCACAGGAGACTGCAGAGTACACAAAGCTGTCGCTGCAGACTCCAGGGAAAAAAGAGGCTGTGGATATAGCCTCTAAGTCAGTCAATATTTGCATGATGCAACGATAATGCCTTCTTTATGTTAGATTGTTATTTCACTGAAGCAAGTAGGAAACTTCCTTTTTAAGAACTTGGTGTATTTTTTTAGAAATTCTTTCCCCCTCTCCCCTTCACCTGGTACACATATGGCCTGTTTTCTTTCATCTCCCTTCATTTTCCTTCCTGCCTTCAACATTTGACTATACACAAATGCAACATGATACATATTCTTGAGGAGTCCACATTGTTTTTCAAGATTTATATGTAAAGGAATTTTGATAAAAAATGATCTTGCCTACAATATGTCAAAACCTTAAATCAAAATTGGCTGCTTTATTTTTATACCTTAGATATAAAAGCTGCTTGTTTTATTCCTATTTTCTCATCTTCAATTAGTTGGTTGGTAAACTCAAAACACCGATGTCTTAATTCTACTTTCTAGTGTAGACTTCAGGCTAGCACATCTTTTAACATTACGCACAGGTTATGAAAAATAAATCTTATAAGATTAATATTTGAATGAAGGCAATTGAAAGCTATGTTTATCTCCCAGCAAAAGTTAAAATTTTCTCTGTCATATTTCTTGTTTCACATTATTTTAGAATTCGTGGCTTTTGCAATGAGGATTTGATATTCATAAGATTCTGTTTATACCTAGCAAATGTTTCCAATCACATTCTATTATGAGATTCTCTTTCTCTTTCTTTCCATTCTCTTTCCACTTCTTTTGTTTTTAACATAGGAATGGGAGTCAGTGGTAATAAAACAACCACACTGGTATTCCCTTAAGTCATTCAACCAACATTTATGAAGTGGCCTATCAACCACAGTGTTATTTGCTGGAGGGGACATACAAGACACACCATCCCTTTCTTCAGAGCGTGTACAGTTCAGTTGACCTGTAACATCAAGTAAGTAACATGAAGAAATATAGGGGTTACGATAAAGCTCTGTATAATGTATACTCTGGGCACAGAGGAAGAAATGGCCAGTTCTACTTGGGCTGAATGGTCTGGTGGGCTTCAAGGCAAAGGGAGCACAGTAAAGGTGTTGTGAAAAAAAGCATCCAGGCAAAGAAAGCAATAGGAGCAAAGATAATGTATAGAATAACCAGGACATCAGAGACAATTTGATTATTAAAAAGTTATCATGGGCTGGAGTTGGGATGTAAGGAGGACTAAATATTTGATTATTTTGTAATCTTTAAATAGATATAAATAGAAATTAAACCCACGGGTTGAGTTCACACAAGAAGAACATGTATGGTAAGAAAGATAATGCTAAGCAACAATCCTTGGGGAACAACAACTTTGAAGGATCAATCAAAGAAAGAGGAATTAGCAAAGGAGATTGAGAGGTTGAAGGAAAAACAAGAGTGGAGAATCTTAAAAGGCAAAGGAAGAAATAATATCAATGAAAAACTGTTCCACAGCTTCAAATATTTGAAGAACAAATAAGACAAATACTTAAAAGATTTTGTTGTCAGTGACTATTAGGTGGTTATCTATGACTCCGACCAGAAGAGTTCCAATGAAATTGGGAGTGAATGAAGGTAATAAGCCACACTACTGAAAGTCAGAGTGAATGGAGATGTCAAGGTGGCTATAGAATATTCCTTCAAGGACATTGACTATTATGGTAAGATGAGTGACAGAGCTAAAAGAGAATTTATGGTATTTCTGTGTCAATCCTCATGTGCATTTTCAATATAGAGAGGTAAGAGCTGGTTACCTCATTCCAAAAAGGTTCTATTCGTTCACGTCTACAATTGTGTATGAGAGTATACAATTTTCTACCCCTTTTCGACTATATATTAACATACCTTCTAACGTTTGCTCATCTGATGGCAAGAACTCTTTTAATTTTCAATTTCCTGCTTATTATGAGGTTAAACATACGTTTTAGCTATTTGTATTTCTTCATTCTTGTCTTGCTCATGTATAATCTTTGTCCATTCTCCTATTACATTTGTTATTTTATTTATCCTTTTTTTCTGTTGTATATGTTGAAAACATTTTCTTCTGGACTTTAGTTTGTTTTTTAGCTTTGTTTATGGTGTGTTTATGACAACAATATATGTCAGTCTTTACCTTTATAAAATTAAAAAAAAATTCTTATTTGTTTTATTACAATACTAGAGGCCCGGTGCATGAAATCGTGCACTTGGGGGGTCCCTCAGCCTGGCCTGAGCCGTCTCACAGTCCAGGAGCCCTCAGGGGATGTCCAACTGATGGCAGTCAGAGATCCTTAGCACTGCCTCGGAGGCGGGAGAGGCTCCTGCCACCTCCGCTGCTCTCGCCAGCCAAGAGCCCAGCTTAGGCTTCTGGCTGAGCATGCTACCCTTATGGGAGTGCACTGACCACCAGGGGGCAGCTCGTGCATTGAGCCTCTGCCCCCTGGTGGTCAGTGCGCATCATAGCAACTGGTCATTCTGCTATTCAGTCAATTTATATATTAGCCTTTTATTCAGGGGTGGGCAAGCTTTTTGACTCAAGGGCCACAATGGGTTCTTAAACTGGACCGGAGGGCCGGAACAAAAGCATGGATGGAGTGTTTGTGTGAACTAATATAAATTCAAAGTAAACATCATTACATAAAAGGGTATGGTCTTTTTTTTTTTAGTTTTATTCATTTCAAACGGGCCGGATCCGGCCCGCGGGCTGTAGTTTGCCCACGGCTGCTTTTATTATATAAGATTTTAAGGATTGTATTTAATTTTTTATAAGTGTGACATAATATAGTGCAAAAACTTTATTCTTATAAAATGGATACTTTACTATTCCAACACCATATGTTAAACATCTATTCTTTTCCTAATGGCTTGAAATGTCACCTTTATTATATACCAAATTCTCTATATATGAGTGTGCTTTCAGATTTTCTATTTGTTCTATTAGTATGTTTGCCTATTCCTGTGCTGTTTTACATAATGCAACTTCAGATAATACTAAATACTATGTTTGATATCTGATAGGATAAATATTCTTCATTTTTCCTCTTTTTTTTAAAAAAAATTGAAGGCATATTCTTGCTCACTCTCTTTTTCAGATGAATTTTAGGATAAGCTGGTCAAATTGTATTAAAGATCCTATTAGAATTTCAGTTGATAGTACATTAGCTCAGATGAAAATCCTTATCCTAGGGAGTCTTCCAGTCAGAAACTTGTCCATTAATTTTCTCGAAGCCTGTTTAAAAATAGTTTTCTTCTCATGACTTTTATTTTTCTTGTTTTATTTATTTCTAATGTTATACTTTTTGCTTCTTTTGTGCAAATAAACTTTTCCCCCCATCGCATTGGTTGTTGTGAATGTACCATTAGGAACGTGTTTTACCACAAACAACAGAAATCACAACTGTGGCTTAAAGAGACAGGAGTTTATTTTCTTCACGTAACAAAAAGGCCAAAGGTAAGCAGCTGCCAGTGTTGGCTGAGCAGCTTGATGACAGCAGAGGATGTGTCTCTTTTGCCCCTTGTGGCCTTATTTTCAAAAGACACACAGTCAGCTCTAGCATCTGACAGGGAGAAAGGAAGGGGAAGGTGTGGTGCTGTATCAGGAAAGCAAAAAGCTCCTCAGAAGACGTGGCCCACTTCTCTCAGCCAGAACCGTGTCACGCACCACCTCCAAGTGGCAAGGGATGTGCAAGGGCCACGGGGGAGGAGAAGGGGGGTTAGGTCAGCCCAACAACAGTGTCTTCCTACCTGGCTGTAGGAAAGCTATGGATTTGTGTTTATTGATCTTCTATCAGCTGCCTTGTTAAACACTCGTTAATTTTAGTAATGTGTTAGTTGATTCCCTCACGTATGTCTACGATAATGACTGTCTCTTCCTTGCAAATATATGTACTGTGTTTTTAAAAACATTTTTTCATTTAGATCTTATTGCACTAGATAGTATCTTATTTTTGTCTTATGGATGCAATAGTCTCTTAAGTCTTTTTGAATATATTAATCAGAATTTATTCTTTTCCATTTTCTTCATTCGTTTAATTATTTTAATCTTCATGGAATCTTTTTGTTATTGTTAAACGCTGTTTGTTTTCCTTCAATATCTGGCAAACCTCACTTGCTTATTTAACATAAATATTCACCCCACACCGGAGTGTTAATATAGGCAGCTAAAGCAGATCTCCTCTGAAGCAGTGTTCACCCGCTTCCCCTGACTAGGAGGGCTGGCCGAGACTGGCAGGCTTCATTGGAGGCACCTGGGCTTGGAGCAGCCGGCTGTGGACTGACCCCTTCAACCACTCACTCCTCACTGCCAGAATAAGGAAGACTTAATTCTGCTGCCAAGGCAGGTAGCGCATTGGCCTCCCGGGCAGAGTACTTCCCATCACACCTTCCCCTTCCCTGTATGCTCTGCGGTCCACCTTCCTTCTTTTTCAGGGCCTTATGTCCACATAGGGAGCCCACATTCAGGATATTTCTTGAGAAAGAGAGGTTCTGAGGGTTTAGCCAGGGGTTAAAGGCAGCTCCTGCCAGCAGCTTTTTATTAACAAGGGCAAGGGGACGCCTGCCAGTATTTGCTGTTCCAAGGGCAGTACTTGAGTGAATCTCGAGTTCCCGTCAGGGCTACTCCCAGAGCGAGACTTCTCTGAATATGTCCCTCTCTTCTGCTCTTGGTTTGGGGTGTGTTCTTTCCCTCTGATCTTGTCTCAGTCAGTACTTTCTCCCTTTGCTTTTCTATCTTCTAGGCTTCTTTAGAATTTCTTCTCTGTTGATGAAAATTTCCTGTATTTTGTAGTATCCTTATGAATATATTTTGTTTAAAACACCTGTCTTTTCAGATATTTCCTATTTCTGGGGTTGTGGCCAGGAGGAGATGCATTTGTTTGGCCTGCTCTCTGATCTGCGCTCCTCTGGAGGGATGCTTATCAAATCATTTACATGTGGCCAATTGGTTGTCCTTCACAAATCAAACAAAACTCACCTGTGTGGTCATTGTTACGTAACCATTCTGTACTCTGGAAATCTTTCAGCTATAAATACGCTGTATAGTGTGATGTGCGATGATGCATTTTTAGGCTTTATTATAACGAAATAAATGCTGATGCCTGGAAGTGTTGATTCAGTGTCTCTCAAAGTGCACCCCCACTGTGTTCGTCTGCTTTCTGTGTGCTTGCCTCCCTTTGGGGACAATTTCTTTAAAACTTTTTTTTAAAATCTAAACATTTTCTGACAATACAAAAGTTCCTAAAAGTGATGTTTAAATAACATTGATGCCTGGAAATCATAAGCAGAAGTTCAATTTACTGTATTTTGTTGTTGTTCTTTTTTCCCCTTTCTTTTGGATGGGGAAAGAGGGTAGAAGAATCTTTTCTGTTTTCTCCAGAAATGAAATTGTTTGTTAAAGGAAACTATTATATTATCATAGCAATAAATTTTATTTTCTATTTAACCCACCTCCAAGGGCTACTGTCTATCCAGCAGTAAAGTCCTGGAAGCTTCTCAAATGACTAGATTGATATATTCACTGCAAAATGAAGACTAACCTTGCTGATTATGGACTGTAAGACCAATTCCTCTTCCTCATGAACTCATGGCGCAATCTGTAGAGTTAGATTTGAAAATGAAAAGGTATGAAACATGTTGGTTTCGATGGTGACCTCTGGTCTGCCACCCTTAAAAACTTGATTCTTATCATAATGTTAAAATTCTACAAAAATTGTGCCACATGAAACAAGCATCCATAGGTTCTAAATAAAACATCATACCCTGATATTAGTAAAGTTAAATGGCACCTATAATTCAAAGCTTTTCTAACTTAATAGTGCCAAAGATTTCACAAATGAGAGCACTTATTAATTATTTATCCTTATTTTATTTATCTACACATGTTACTTGGAAAGTACAGTAATATTACAACCTTTGGTGCAGGTGACACTGAGTAAATAAACATGCTAGAAATTGAATAGCTCAGTATAATATACTTGAAAATAACAGCAAGTTTCCCTTAGCTTAACATTCCAGGAATTATTAGTTTACTATTACTGACTTAGATATGTATTTCTAACACTTTCCTCAGAAAAAGGAAATTTAAGAACATACATGGATATAACTCAGTCCAATTTGACCTAGTTTGTAAGTTAATTGAGTTGGGAGGAGGAATAAATTAGACTATTTGCTAAAATGGAGGTTTAGAATTATTTAAGAGGAAACAATAATTTCATATATGGCTTTTCACTCTGTTTAGTCTTTGATTATAGTTTTCACATTTATTACTGAGTAGTTAATATACCTAGAACTGGGCATCCTAAAGGCCAAAAGGTAGTTTAAGAGTCTCTGGACAAACTCTTCTGCAGGGCCAGAAATGCTGTCAGGATTTCCTCAAAAAAGATCTCAATGTTTGTCTTTATTCTAATTTAAATCACACCGTGATTTGCTAAGGCTTTAAAAATGCAATTTAATCCTGTTCAGTTTCCAAAGAGGGGTGAACATACAATGAAATGAATTAACTAGGCCAATCATAACCATCACAGCAGAAAGTCAGGCAGACCTACCATATGCCAAAGGTTTTGCAAACAGATCTCATCCTGCCTGGGAAAATGTGACACTGTGTGTGTGTGTGTGTGTGTGTGTGTGTGTGTGTGTGTGTGTAGTAACTGGGAGAGGTGAGATATCCCTTCAGGAAGGAGCTTTTTTCCTTTTATGAAATCTGTTCACATGACTTTCAATAAGGCAGCAACAAAGTTGTCATTATATTTTGTGAGTAGCTAAATTATTCTGGTAGCTAAGTACCAAATTTAAAGCCACATACTTTGGCTAAAGGTGACACTCTTATTCTCTCTGAAGATAATTCGTTCATCCAACAAAATGACATTGAATCTGGGATAATCACTGAGTATTCTCTAAACTCAAGCTAAGAAGTGTTGCTTTGAAGGGGAAGCAGTGTAACTTCAGGAACAGAGGGGCCAGAGCAAGACAACACAGCCCTGTAGGTGGACTTCGTTATTGGTTATTTATGTGGCCTCGGGCTTAAGGGAAGTTATGAGCAACCCAACTTCAATGAACTCTGGTTTTCCTTGTCTGTAAAATAGGGATAATAACCACATGATGTTGATTTTAGGATTAAATTAGGCAATATAAGCAAAGTGTTTAGCATACTACAAGGCACATTGTATATGCTCAAGAAAGAAGAACAATTATTATCATTAAAGCAGTCAAAATACTAAACCTTTTCTTCATGCAACAAATACTAATTGTACATTTATTGTGTGTCCAACCTTGCTAACTACTAGAAATTAAGAATCTGCATCTCTGTTGGCTAGAGATGGCGAATTCTGCTTCTTAACCTTACTTTAAAGACAAAACTTTACAGTGCATCATTCACTTAAAAAGATCTACCCATTGCCACATTTTAAAAAGTTTAATACTAATATCTTTTAGTGATACTTAATGGGCAACTACAGCAGCAACTTTTTAAATTTAAGTACACTTCAGGTGGCTTCTGTCTCAAAATATGGGCAGTAGGGCTTCGATCAAGATTGTAGAAGGAAGAAAGGGGCCAGTATTACATGGCTCTGCGATGCTTTTGCATGGATTTTTGTTTTTATTTTTGCTTCCCTTCTTGTTTTAAATCTGATACATGTTAAGATTGTCATGGACATAGCTTCCGCCTCCTAAGATGAAGTTTTGCTCCTGCATGAACAGGGATTCCCTGCGACAGTTCTGTTTGCCTGTGTGTCTCTAGCAGCTGGAGGAGTAATCACATCAGGCGGGGGGATGAGCCCCATCCCACTCCGTGTCCCCCGAGTGCACTCTGAGCTCCACCTTCCTGGAGAATGTGCTTTGGAGCAGGGTAGACTGTGGGCAAGGGACTTGTCTGGGCTTCCATTAATCTCCAAAGATGGGAGGGTAATCCCTTCACAAATATGGGATGGGGGCTGCTCGGAGGCTGGCAAGTAATAAACAGTGAGGGTTTGTGGTGGTTTTTTTTTTATCCTGGATTCCTCAAGCCCTTCTCTCTGTAGTCTTCAGCAATAACGTAGCCCTTGCCTTCCTCTCTGAAGGATTTAAATGGAATGACCTTAATTCTTGCTTTGTTTGCACTCTATCTTTTAAGGAGCTGCAATGAAGACCTAGACAAACAGTAGATTAACAGTGGTACCTTTTACAAAGTTGATTAGTTCCTAAAATATGCTGAAGGGAAACAAACAAAAAAAAATAGTGGAATGGAGGCTGAGACAGAAGCCTTTGTCGGAGACTTTGAAACAGCTCCATTCCTTTCAGTGGCTGCAGATATTGACCTTCCAGTGAAATGTTTCCTTTGTGTGCAAAGGCTTTGCCAGGATAGCGTTTATAGTATTAAGCAGGCGCCTGGTAAGTGTTTTTAAACAAATATTACTCACTGCCTAATTTTGGTTTAAGGGGAGAATTGTACTAGGGGTGAATTCAGAAAACATTTGATTATGGCTCATCTGCTGCTCCTTGTAGCAATGGCTATCAAGTGGCTGACAGTGTCAGAATCTGAATTCCAAAGAAGCTGTTCCCTGTGGAATCATTAAGAGGAGCACAGCCTCCTAAAATCTCCTTCAGCGCCTCCGGATTCGAAGGAATTTATAGAGAAACTTCCACGAAACCCCAGCTACATCCAAACGAAAGCCGAAGCATTATAGTGTAACAGAGCCGAAAGTGTGCCACTGGAAAGGAAAAAAATATATATAAAGCTACATGGAAAATAGTCTGGGCTTCAGCTTCTGTTTCCTTTAAGGGATGGGAGCATGCTACTGAAATTGTTCAATCTAATTTAACATTAAATAAAACTGTGAAAGGCTAGGGTGCATTAATAAGATGATCCATCTGCTTATAATAATAGGATAATTCACATCTTCATTGTCAGAGCAGAAAGCCTCCGATAAGGTCAATCATTAAACTCGATATGTTTCATTCTTTGGTGCCGTCTTCTTAGATGCTCACTGCCACTCGTCTGCCCTTCTTTCCCACTATGCACCTATATTGCAAATTTAGTTCCATTAGGTAGAAGCTCACACCATTATGAAGCCTGATTCCATCATTTGCAAAGTGCTAAGCCATTTAAATACAGTGCAGTCTTTGGTCATATTTAATCCAAACATTTACACACATTCAGCTCCTTCTCATCTTTTTAAATAGGATGCAGGGCTTATTTTTAAATTAATCCTCATTCATGCTCTGTAAAAACATCAAGAAAAACTGTCCATGGGATTTAAATTCTGGTCCACAGGTGCTGCTTCCAATTCCTGGCATGGCCATCAAATACTAGCCCCACCTTGACACTCTTGTGTCGAGGCAGGAAAGATAAAATAGAAACAGCCATTTTCCCCCTTCCCAGAAATTATACTACATTACAGCTTTTGCCTTCTTCTCTATTTATACATAAAGGGCATTTTAAAATAAGGGAACGCAGAACAGAGACATCAGTTGGAAGTTGGGATGCTTAAAATGAGGCAAGTGCTTACCAAAAACCGTGTGCCTGATTTCTGTCATCACATGGGGTCAGTTAACTACGCATCTATTTGGGAGCGATTTATGTTGATACAATGAGTCTTATCATGACTCGGGTGCTCTGACTAATACCAACATATCCCAACAGTCCTGAGTCATCCATGGTTCCCTCAAACCCTTGGTACTATCTTTTCCACAGAGCCCCTGTCCTATTGGTTTCTAGTGTCAGCTACTTAATTCGGCCACATGACAAATGCACAGACGCCCTGAAGATATCGATGTCCTAGCTTCCTTCCTTCCATTGCTCTGCAGGTACTGGCACAGTACGAACTCTCTCTTGTCAATTTGAAAAAGCAGTCAGGCCACACTACTTTTTGATTAGACAAATAAACAAACAACTTGGCCCCACCGTACCTTATCTTGTTCTGTACTTAAAAAAAAAATCCTGCCTGTCTGGGGAGGCTCCGTGGATTGAGCATCATCCCATGCATTAAGAGGTCACCGGTTCGATTCCCAGTAAGGGCACATGCCCAGGTTGCAGGCTCCATCCCCAGTAGGGGGCATGCAGGAGGCAGCCGATCAATGTTTGTCGTTCATCATTGATGTTTCTATCTCTCTCTCTAAAAAAAAAAATCAATAAAAACATATTTTTTAAAAATTCTTACAGTGAAGTGGGGGCTGCCAGAGGAGTCTGTGTGAGATCCCCAAATGATCAAAACTGTGCAATTGTCCGGGGCGCACTTCTGTGATAGGCTGCCGTTTGTTCCCACTCACCTAGAGAGCGTGTGGATAGCCTGAGAGGCTTGTGTGCGTGTGTGCGTTTTAACAAATTTTCAAAAGTTGCCATGGGGAGAGAATAGAAAGAAAGCCCTTCAAAAAGAAAATTATTTTCCCAGCATCATCACCAGAAAAACACCCCAGCAATGGATATCTTTGAAGGTCGACTGCAATCTGAACTAATTGGGGAGGGTGGGGAGCGCTTTCAGATTTGCTCACCTTTTATAATGGGTCTCAGAGAAATGATCTGCAGCCAAACGCTTCCTGCAATGAGTGGTTTGGGCACTTGCTCAGCAAAAGGAAAGGCTCCTCCAGTTTCTTCTTGTTCATGCCACTGAGAGAGGTCACCACCTTCCCTCTTTTACTTGCCACTTCTGATTATTGGGTTGGTTCGCTCCAAAATCATCTTTTGTTGTGAGGACATTAATCTTCTCCCCAGCGTGGAAATGCTCGGTAAGGAGGAGGGGTGGAAGTGGGAAGGAAACCTGATCTCAAAAGCCTCAAGATCACAGCCAGAGAGCATTATTTATAGACCGCTACTGAAAATCAACTTCAATCTGTGCTGAACGTACTACATGGAACCGATAACAAGACAACAAGCTTGTGAATATGTGACATGATGATGAAACCGGCCACGGCCCTTGGGCTGTGGGGAGGGAAGCACAATCTCCCAAGTGCTGGGACTCCTCCTTGGAGTCCGTTGTGGTTGCTAGCTGGTTTCCACAGGCCCTTGCTGAATATTATGCCATTAAACAGTATGAAAGACAATCCAAATATGTTTCCCGGGGTACTAAGTAGTAAGTGCCCCTTCAAATGCTGTTGCATGGCTGGGCTTTGAAGTCACCCCGGAGTGCCCTCCGGGAGCCGGAGCAGCGTGTTTTGCAGATTTCCGTGGCTGTAAACCACCATGAGATGCTGAATGAAAGTGCAGAGATTTATGAACACCCCGCCCTCTGCAACATATGTTCTTGAATTTGTAGTTTTAATGGAAAAATTGGTGATGTCTCAGCTGTGTTTTCCCCGAACTTGAGCGACAATCAATGTCTGGTTCAACATAAATATGGATCTACTTTCTGGGGCATTCAAGGAAGGAATATATGTTTGGATGGTGAATTAGAGTGAGCAGTGGCTAAATGTGTCAAAATACTTGCAGTGTGAAAATAGACATAATTAAGAGCATTTAAAGAATAAGTACAGTTCTTGTAATATACTATCGATTGCTTGTATTTGTATGGTAAGTCTACTAGCACTCCATAGGCCAAGTTAACAGAATAGAAAGTCCAGAAATAGACCGAAAACATAATAGAGTTTAGTATCTCTAAAGGGAGCATTTCAAATCAGTAGGAGGAAAGATGAATTATTACATAATTGGTAATGGAATGCCTGGATAATCATCTGGAAAAATCTAAAGTTGAATCTGTATCTTATACCCTTCTCAAAGATAAAGGTCAAACATCAATATAAAAATGTAAAAAAGAAAAGAAAAAGAAACCATGCAAGTACTATAAAAATATGTGGAAGGATTTCTTTATATCCCTGGAATAAGGATGAAAGAAAAAAGACAAAAGGCATAAAATATTTGTGTGGCTACATAAAAACCAGAACTTCTACATGGAGAAACTCCATAGGTAAAGTCAAAAGACAAATTACAAGTTGGGAAAACTATTTGCAACTCTTTCTATTTGAAAACTATTTTTTAAATGCATAAAAATCTTCTAGGAATCAATTTTTAAAAATCCACACCCTAAAAGAAATATGGGAAAAATATCTAAAGAGATGATTAATAGAAAAAGAAATAGAAATGACTCTAAAATGTGTGAAAAGATATTTGACTCCAGTAAATAATAGAATGTAAGTTAAAACTGTAGAGTGGTACTATTTTTTACCTATCATATTGGCAAAATTTCAAAAGTTTAATATTACCTTTTGTTGGCAAGGAATGGGAAAACAGGTACTTTTTGCACACTGTTGATGGAAGCGTATAAATTGGAATAACTCCTACAGAGGGCATTTACATTTTTTTAAATTTTATTTTTAAATATGTTTTTATTGATTTTAGAGAGAAAAGAATAGAGAGATGGAAACATCAATCGATTGACTGCCTTCTGCACTCCCCCCTAATGGGGATCAAGCCCCCAATCAGGGCATGTGCCCTGACTATGAATCAAACCTTCAACCTCATGTGCATGAGTCAGTGCTCAACCACTGAGCCACACCGGCTGTCTATAGAGGGCAATTTGACAATTATCATCAAATTCACTTCCCAGATTCTATCTTTCACATATATTTGCATATATAAAAATTGACAACTACACAAGGTCATCCATTATAAAAGCAAAATATTGAGAACAACCTAAATGTTCACCAATAGAAATTGATTAAATAAAATATAGTACATTTATACCATGAATACTATGCTATTGAAAAAGAAGAAGGGGGAAGCTCTCTGTTCTGATTTGGAAAAAGAAGGAAATATAGTGTTAAGTGAAAAGTGCAGAACACTGTGAGGAGGATGCTGCCATTTGTGTGTGCAAGAGGGAAAATTAGAACCTCTATGAGTATTTTCTCATATTCGCATTAAGAAAGTTTGGAAAACTACAAACAAATCTAACAACAATTGTTATATGTGGAGGATTGAGAAAGAACTAGATAGAATTCAGGGCCGGGAGGAAAACTTTTCATAGTAAACTTTTTCATCTTTTTATATTTTTAATCTTACTTTACTAAATGCTACCAACTTAAAACTTTGAATGATTAAAAGAATTAAATGAAACATTTAAATAAACATTAAATTATTACAAAATTAAACAAATAAAAAAAGAGAATAGTGAAAAAAATTTACACCAATACAATGCAAGTAATTACTGGTAAGGGCAGGTATATGTCTACCAACACAATGATTATAAAGACTAAGAGCAATTTTTTATAGGAACTATTATTATTTGGTCCTTGTCTATGATATATCCCTTCATTTATCACTTATCTATGATATATCTCTCCATTTACTGGTTTAAAAATCTGGAAAATTGAAAGTTAAATTGAGGAATAAATATATTTATTTTGGTTAGCTTCAAAAACATTTCTTTACCATTTGAATAAAAAGTTCTTTATTTTAGTCAGCTCTAATCTTTAAAAAAATGTTTTCACATTTCCAAAGTAGAAATGGACCCTACACTATCTTACCACCAAAAAGAAAAAAATTGCCCAACTCTTAATTCTGCTTCAGTCCTAATTTCAATCTGCTGTCTTTGGCTTAAACAGAACATAAGGTTAAAGTAGCAGAGCCTCGAGAATCAAAGAGCTGATGCTACGGTTATATAGTAAAAAACTATATTTACTCTAAATTGCAAAAATGGTAGGTATTGTATGTGATGTTTAAGTTGCAGCAATTGTTCTATTAATAAATGTAATATTCAGCAGCATTTTTCATAGATTACTCAGTTCATCATTATTGCCATTTTGCCTCTTTATAATAATGTGCACTTTCCTTTAGAAAGAGCTTGGTTATTTCTTTGGTTGAGCCTATTTGCTCCTTTTTTATGTGAGATTTTTCAATACTATGAAAAGATGCAGAGCAAAAAAGGTCCATCCACTTCACTTGTGTTGCCTCCTGCGTTACCTAAACCACAACAGAACAATGACAGACAACAGAGCCTCTCTCCTTTCTAACAATTCAGTCACCATGACAACCAGCAGAAGAATGTTGGGCCAGAAAAAAGCATTGAGCTTGAGGGACTAGACTAATCAAAAAATGGAATAACATGGCAACAATTACTCTGATGAGTGAGAGGGAAGCTACAGATGCATTCAGACACCTATGGCACCGCAGACTCAACGCATTCAGCATTTTGTGTTTAGTGTCTTGTGTTTTTGAGAGCAGGTAAATAGACAAGATCGAATTGTGTAACAGAATGTCAGTGCTCTAGTTAAATAGAAAATTCCTTCCCTTTGGCTGTGCTACTTCAAGCGTGTTGAAGAGGGTTTAGGGGAGATGAGGTTTTGAAGTGAAATGTGTAATAGATACAATATGAGTGCCACAAGGCAACGTTATTTAGTTTTAAGAAAGTAAACTCAGGCATGCCCCCCCCCCTTTTTTAATATATAGGCACAAATAACGGGAGAATGGTGCTGGGTTAGTGGCCAACACTATCTTAAATGCAGCTTCCGCGTTTCTGGAGCATATTGATTCCTGTTGACAAAATCAAATGCCATGATTTTAGCACTGTCAGTTCTAATGTCCAGATAATTTAAGCTGAAAGGGACAGGACAGTTCTGTGGGTCATATAACCAGAGTAAAGGAGTTTAGGTGCTTAAGTACTTATTCTCCTATCTCTTGCCTCCACAACTGCCTCAGTTTATCTCCTTAAGAAGTCTCTCTTTCCTGAGGAGGTTAGGATAATGTCTATGTGTATTTTTTAAATGGCATTTATATTGACATTACTTATTGATTATAGATACAGTTGTTGGGTTGTAAATAGATTTCTCCTTAAGTTCTCTGATTAAATTTTTCTCACAAGTACAACTTTTGTACTTCTTTATGTACTGTGCTCAATTAATTTGGTGGATTTTTTTCTTTATTGATTAAGGTATTACATATGTGTCCTTATCCCTTTTTGCCCCCCTACCCCCGCTCACGCCCTCATCCCCCTAGTGTCTGTGTCCATTGGTTATGCTCATATGCGTGCATACAAGTCCTTTGGTTGATCTCTCCCCCTTCCCCCCACCCTCCCCTGCCTTCCCTCTGAGGTTTGATGGTCTGATTGATGCTTCTCTGTCTCTGGATCTGTTTTTGTTCATCAGTTAATGTTGTTCATTATATTCCACAAATGAGTGAAATCATGTGATATTTATCTTTCTCCAACTGATTTATTTCGCTTAATATAATGCTCTCCAGTTCCATCCATGCTGTTGCAAATGGTAGGAGTTCCTTCCTTTTTACAGCAGCATAATAGTCCATTGTGTAGATGTCCCACAATTTTTAATCCACTCATCTGCTGATGGGCACTTAGGCTGTTTCCAAATCTTATCTAGTGTAAATTGTGCTGCTATGAACATAGGGATGCATATATCCTTTCTGATTGGTGTTTCTGTTTTCTTAGGATATATTCCTAGAAGTGGGATCACTGGGTCATATGGGAGCTCCATTTTTAGTTTTTTTGAGGAAACTCTATACGGTTCTCCACAGTGACTGCACCAGTCTGCATTCCCACCAGCAGTATATTAGGGTTCCCTTTTCTCCACATCCTCTCCAGCACTTGCCATTTGTTGATTTGTTGATGATAGCCATTCTGACAGGTGTGAGATGGTACCTCATTGTCATTTTGATTTGCATCTCTCAGATGATTAGTGACTTTGAGCATGTTTTATTTGTCTCTTGTCCTTCTGTATGTCCTCTTTCAAAAAGTATCTATTTAGGTCTGTTGCCCATTTTTTGATTGGGTTGTTTATCTTCCTTTTGTTAAGTTGTATGAGTTCCCTGTAAATGTTGGAGATTAAACCCTTATCGGAGATAACATTGGCAAATATGTTCTCCCCTGCAGTGGGCTTTCTTGTTGTTTTGTTGATGGTTTCTTTTGCTGTGCAGAAGCTTTTTATTTAGATGTAGTCCCATTTGTTTATTTTCTCTTTAGTTTCCCTTGCCCTAGGAGCTGTATCGGTGAAGATATTGTTTCAGCATACGTCTGAGATTTTGCTGCCTGTGGATTCCTCTAAGATTTTTATGGTTTCCTGTCTTACAGAAGAAGTAAAACTGTCATTATTCACAGATGACATGATACTGTACATAGAAAACCCTAAAGACTTCATAAAAAAATTATTAGACTTAATAAATGAATTCGGCAATGTAGCAGGATACAAAATTAACACCCAGAAATCTGTGGCATTTTTATACACCAATAGTGAATTTACAGAAAGAGAGATTAAGAAAACAATCCCATTTACCATTACACAAAAAAATTAAGATACCTAGGAATAAACTTAACTAAGGAGGTAAAATACCTGTACT
Organism: Myotis lucifugus; assembly: GCF_000147115.1. Classification (NCBI taxonomy): domain Eukaryota; kingdom Metazoa; phylum Chordata; class Mammalia; order Chiroptera; family Vespertilionidae; genus Myotis; species Myotis lucifugus. Next base: position 3,261,931 of record NW_005871070.1, on the reverse strand, counting down.
CTGAACACTACAGGGCACTGAAAAAGGAGATAGAGGAAGACATAAACAGATGGAAGAACATACTGTGTTCATGGATTGGTAGAATCAACATCATTAAAATGTCCCTACTACCCAAAGTAACCTATAGATTCAGTGCACTCCTCATTAAAATACCAACGGCATATCTCACAGACCTAGAATGAACTCTCCAAAAATTCATCTGGAATAAAAAAAAGACCCTGAATAGCTGCAGCAATCCTGAGAAAGAACAACAAAGTTGGAGGGATCTTAATAGCAGATATCAAGCTATATTACAAAGACACTGTTCTCAAACTGCCTGGTAGTGGCATAAGAACAGACATATAGACCAATGGAATAGAGTAGAGAACCCAGAAATCGACCCAAACCACTATGCTCAATTAATATTTGACAAAGGAGGCAAGAGCATACAATGGAATCAAGAGAGTTTCTTCAATAAATGGTGTTGGGAAAATTGGACAATACATGCAAAAAAAAAAAAGAAACTAGACCACCAACTTGCACCATACACAAAAATAAACTCAAAATAGATAAAGGACTTAAACATAATTTGGTGGATTTTTAAAATGTATCTTTATTGTTGAAAGTATTACATATGTCCTCTCTTTTAACCCATTGACCCCATTCTAGCCTGCACCCACCCCCTACCTCAGGCCTTCACCACAATATTGTCTGTTCCATGGGTTATGCATGTATGCATATAAATTCTTTGATTAATCTCTTCCCACCTACTCCCACCTTCTCTCTGAGATTTGGTGGATATTTTTAGTCGATCATATAATCCAGTTTCAATTGATCAAAGGCAATTTTTCTTCCCCTCTCCCAAACAGAAAAATCCTAATTGGGATTTTTTAAAAGTGTGGTAAACTTGGGGTATAACATTATATTAGTTTCAGGTCTATATAAAAAGTGATTACCACAATAAATCTAGTTACCATCCATCACCATACGATTGATCCCCTTCACCAATTATCCCCACCCCTAGCGCCATTTCCTTCTCATAACCATTAATTGTTCTCTGTACCTATGAGTTTTGTTTTGTTTGCTCATTTGTGGTGTTGTTTGATGCCACATATAAGTGGAAGCATTGGTATTTGTCTTTCTTTGTCCGACCTATTTCACTTAATATGATACCCTGAAGGTCCATCCATGTTGCAAATGGCAAAATTTCATTCTTTTTTTATGGCTGAGTAGGAGTCTATTGTATATATGTATATACTTACCACATATTCTTTATTCATTTAGTCATCAATGGACACTTAGATTATTTCCATTGATTGTATATCTCAGTTATTGTAAATAATGCTGCAATGAATATAAGAGTACATATATATTTTTGAATTAGTGTTATTGTTTTATTTAGATAAATACTCAGAAGTAAAATAGTTTATGGAAGTTCTATTTTTAATTTTTGAGGAACCTTCATACTGTTTTCCATTGTGACTATACTAATTTACAGTCCCACCAACAGTATATCCTACCACATCCTCTTCAAGACTTGTTATTTCTTGTCTTTTTCATAATAACCATTCTAACCGGTGTGAGGTGATATTTCATTGTGGTTTTGATTTACATTTCCCTGATAATTAGTGATGCTAAATATATTTTTAATGCTTGTTGGCCATTTGTGTCTTTTCTTTGGAAAAATGTTTATTTAGATCCTCTGCTCATTTTAAAAAATAATTCTTGCTTCTTTCTATTTTTAACATTTTATACTTTTTTATTTTTTATTACAGTTGACATACATTATTACATTAGTTTCCAGTGTTAGGGATTAGACACTTACATAACTTACTAAGTGATCATCCCAATAAATCTTGCACCTATCTGACACCATATATAAGTTTTTAGAATATTATTGACTATATTCCCTATGCAGTACTTTATATCCCCATGACTATTCTATAAAAACTAATTTGTACTAGTACTTCTTAATCCCTTCATCTTTTTTGCCCATCCTCCTTACCCTCTCCCATCTGGCAACCATGAAAAAGTTCTCTGTATCTGAGTCTGTTTATGTTCTGCTTGTTCATTTATCTTGTTTTTAGATTCAGTTGTTGTTAGATGTGTATTTATTGCCACTTTATTGGTCATACTTTTTATCTTCTTCTTAAAGAAGACCCTTTGACATTTCATATAATACTGGTTTGTTGATGATAAACTTTAGTTTTTTATTGTCTGAGAAGCTCTTTATCTGTCCTTTAATTCTAAATGATAGCTTTCCTGGATGGGAGTAATCTTGGTTGTAGGTCCTTTCTTTTCATCACTTTGAATATTTCTTGCCAATTCCTTCTGGCCTGACAAGTCTCTCTCTCTTTTTAAATTCTCACCTGAGGGTATTTTCCATTGATTTTTAGAGAGAGTGGAAGTAAGAGAGGAGGAAGAGAGAGAGAGAAACATCAATGTGAGAGAGACACATTAATTGGTTGCCTCCAATCAGAGACAAGATAGAGCCTGCAACGGAGGTACATGCCCTTGACTGGGAATCAAACTCATGACCCTTCAGTCCCCAGGATGATGCTCTAACCCCTGAGCCAAACAGGCCAGGGCCAAAGTTTCTTTTGAGAAATTAGCTGACAGTCTTATGGGAGCTCCCTTGTAGGTAACTAATTGCTTTTCTCTTGCTGCTTTTAGGATTCTTTGTTTTTAACCTTTTGCATTTAATTATGCTGTGCCTTGGTGTGGCCTCTTTGTGTTCATCTTGTTTGGGACTCTCTGTGCCTCCTGGACTTGTATGTTTATTACCTTTACCAAGTTAGGACAGTTTTCTGTCATTATTTTTCAAATAGGTTCTCAATTTCTTGCTTTCTCTCTTCACCTTCTGGCCCCCCATTATTCAAATGTTGGTATGCTTGAGTTCTTTTTTATACAGTTGAGGTTCTCACTAAGCTCTTTGGACATCCTTATAACCAGTGTTTTGAACTCTACATCTAGTAGATTCCTTGCCTCCATTTTGTTTAGTTCTTTTTTGGAGTTTTGTTCTGTTCTTTCATTTGAATCATGTTTCTTTGTCTCCTCATTTTGGCAGCCCAAAATGTATTTGTTTCTATGTATTGGGTACAGCTTCTACATCTCCCATGCTTGATAGTGTGGTCTAATATAGTAGGTGTCCTGTAAGGTCCAGTGGCACAGCCTCCCTCATCACTCAGGCTGGGTATTCAAGGCATACCCCTCACGTAGGCTGTACACTCTTCTGTTGTAGTTGAGACTTGATTGCTGTTGGCAAGTCAATGGGAGGGATTTACCCAGGCTGATCTGCTGCAAGGACTGGCTGATCATTGACCTCCAACCACCATGGAGGATTAGCTGTGCAGGGGCCGACCCCACAGAGCAAGACTTACTTCCGTGGGGCTCTGGTGCTCACTGAGTCCACCCGTTGAGTGTGTCACTTGTGAAGGCAGTTGGGTGGTGGTGCTTCCACGTGGTCTGAAGCTGTGCACTGGGTGCACTGGCTTTGGTGCATTGTTTGTTTGTTTTGCTATTGAGTTCTTTATATAGTTTGGATAGTAACCCCTAATTGGATATATGATTTGCACATATTTTCTCCCATTTAGTAGGTTGTCTTTTCACTTTGTTGATGGTTTTCTTTGTTGTGCAGCTTTTTAATTTGATGTAGTCCCACTGATTTGTTTTTGCCTTTGTTGCCTTAACTTTTAGAATCAAATCCAAAAATTCAGCACCAAGACCAATATCAAGGAGCTTATGACTTACGTTTTCTTCTAGGAGTTTTATGGTTTCAAATATTATATTCTACTCTTTAATCCATTCTGAGTTTATTTTTGTGTGTGGTGTAAGATAGTGGTCTAATTTTGTTCTTTTTCTTGTGGCTATCCAGTTTTCTTAATACCATTTATTGAAAAGACTTTCTTTTCCTCAGTGTATATTTTTGACTCCTTTGTCATAAATTAATTAAACAAATAGGTGTGGGTTTACTTCTGTGCTCTTCATCTGTTCCATTGATCTATGTGTTTGTTTTTAAGCAAATACCATTCTGTTTTGATTACTGTAACTTTGCAGTTGGGTTTGAAATCAGGGAGTATGATACCTCCAACTTTGTTCTTCTTTCTCAAGATGGTGTTAGCTATTTGCAGTCTTTTATGGCTCAATACAAATTTTAGAATTATTTGTTCTAGTCCTGTGAAAAAATGCCAGTGGAATTTTGATAGAGATTGCATTGAATCTGTAATTAGGATTATTTTATTAAATTATACACAAAAATTAGTAATTCCATCTCAAAAAAATAAAAGCTTTGAAATATTGTCATTTTCATAGAGAAAAATGTCATTCTTTAAGAGAAATTCCTCAAAGAGAAGGAATGAGACCTAATTTTTTAAGTTTCCCAATTTAAATTGTTTGTGTTGGAGTGGGATTGTAAGGCCCCAGGGTACAGACTTTGAACCCCTCCAGGCGGGATTTGTCCTGGGAAGTGGTGCGTGTGTGGGAAGCAGCCAATGAATTGCCATAAGAAGCTGGCTTTCAGCAGAGGAGGATTTGTCCTTCTGACTTTGGCTGATGCCCATTCTGAGCCAGGAGCAAAGGAGAGTCGTTCTTGTCCTCTGTGTGATCAGGGAGGGATAAGAAAAGAGGAAAGGCACAAGAACAAATCTTCTCGGCATAAAGAAGAGATCCACATCCCCTGAAAGCAAGTTACAATAGCTTGTTTGGAAACTGCCATGTAGAGAAGGACTTGATTTGGTCAAAATAGTTGTTTTTATTTAAAACCTTCTTGCTTTAAAGATAAAGCAACTAATGACTGGATATTCAGAAGGGGCTCATCAGCTGCAGTGGGCTTTCTCCCTCAGGAAGGACTGTTGATCTGCTGCCAGATGCCATGCCAAATTTGAATGAAAAATGAGGATTTTCAATGAGATTATTGTGAAAAGGTGAACAAGCAACTAAATCAGCTTTGTAGGAGATAAACATTGAGATCTTGAGTAGATCACACTTTACAAAAGCCAGATCTCATTTTAGACAACATAAGTATGTTCATTCTTTCTATTTTACTCTACTACAAAAAAATATCTACTTATTAGTCTTAACACCCTTCTCTGAGTTGCCAGATAAAAGGCTACAGCAATTGGAAGAAACTTATCTTTAAAATGTTTCTATTATTCTTGGTGACAATGCATTTTCCACCGAGAACTTCTCTAAATGTGTATTTTTTTTCTTATGAATGAAGCAGAAATCAAAAAGGACTTTCATCTGCCTCCGGAGAACACAGGCGTGCAAACACTGAGCATGGCATTACACTAAACTCTGAAAATGCTTTAGGGAACTGGTGGTGCCATGCACATGCCTCAAGGCAAGAGTCTTTATATTCTAGGAAATTCATCACAGTATGACAATTTGTGTGGTGCTCCCAACGAAGTTTGTTCTTGTCTAGTTCTCCCTCTTTTATTTCCCTTCAGTGGCGTCACACATTCTGGAATATGTCTTAGGGAGGCAGGGAAGCGGGGAGAATTCATTGAGGTTTCAGACTAAGGGAAGAAGCAGCCCAATGGGTTAATTTACCTTCCCTCATGCCATGCCTTCATTATAGGATAATGAGGCTAACCAACACTTATTGGGGGTGTCTACACTGTACAGGTACCAGGTGAGTCACTTCACTCACATTACTGTCAACCCTCACTGCAGCACTATAAAAATAAGTATTCTGGTCCTGCCTGAATTGATGTATTAATCTGGCATTAATTCAACACAGTTTTGGAGGACATAGGTTATAGACTTGCAGACATAGTTGTAGATATTGAGGACCCAATGACAAGTAACATTTGACTCCCTACACATAAATGGGAAAACTAACCAGAAAAGAAGTTAAGGGACCTCACCAAGGAAGAAGTAGAACCAGAATGAAGCCATTTGTGTAATTCTGAAATGCCTGCCATTTAATCCATACCATGCTGTGTTTGTTTGTTTGTTTGTTTTTAACTAACTCCATATTCTGATTTGTGAGTTTCCTAGGGTTAAGAGCACTGATTTGGGGCTGAAGGCAAAGAGTGCCCCATTTTAGCTGACCCTGGGAAAATTATTTAACCTCTCTGACTTAAATGATTTTATCTGTAAAACAAGAATTCTGATACCAAATCCCTAATTCTATTCTGAGGAATAAGTTATATTGTGTGTATAAAGCCTTTAGCACTGGGCCCAGCACATAGAAAATGCTCAGGAATGTAAATATGACTAGTATCTTCTTCACTATGGTTTTCTCTTACACTGAAGTGTAGGGAGCAGCTATGGGGTTAAGCCTCAGACTGAAACCTGTGGCAGGGCCACAAACAAGTCCCAGCTTGGAGGGCAGAGCTCTCCTAGCATAACTAAGCTTGACCTTATAGTCCTCCCTTGCTCCTGCCTAGGTAGCTAATGAGCTGTGGGAGGTGCAGCAAGTGCTGCCAAAACAAGGTGAAACTCATAAGAACATTGTAAACATGTTGACCACTACCCTTGTTTTGCTTTGTGAACTCTGACTATAAAATAAAGACTCGGCTTGCAGGCCGTGCGCTGTCTCTCCATCAGAGAAGCAGCATCCCACCCAGCCCCAGCTGTATTCTCTTGTTCTGTCTTCTTTAATCCTTTACCACCCCTCCTCAGGCTCACCGAACCTGCCCGTGCTGGACGCAGCACACTGAGGAATCTCTGGGGCTGTTTGCTTTCACCTGGAATTGAAGTCTCTTCCCTTCCGTTCCTGCTTGGCTTTGCTCCATAGCCTGTCAGAGATTTTGCTCTGAACTAAAGTGACAACTGTCATGATTTTGCTGTTCACACTAGAAGTCTACAGGACGAAGATAGAAAAGTGCCTTCATGCTCAGGAGTATCTATGTGATCCTATATAATGTTATCAGGAAGAGAGGCCCCAAGAGAAGGATGCTAAAGAGTTGGGTTTTAGCATCTCTGATTCCTGAGACTCACATGGGAGTGGATTACCATCCTCTGTTCAAATGTCTGTCTTTCTCTGTAGACTGGGGAATACATCAGGGAAATGACAAGGTCTTATTCCTCTTTGTCATCTTAGTGCCTGTCATGGTGTTTAACATATAGTAAGTGCTCATTAAATATTGTGGAATGAATAAAAGAATGAAAAGTGAACCTAAAAGTTCTATTGAATTGTTTATTGTTTTAAAATGGACATATTCCTGTATTTCAAAAGGACCAGAAAAAACATATGTCAAAATGTAATGTGGAACAATAGTTTTCTCTGGGTATTGGGATTTGGAGGTGATATTTTTACTTTGTACTTTTAGAGTTTTGTGAGTTGATAACATTAACAGCAATTGATGTTATTAAGGAAAGTTCTTTGGACTTTACTTTGGGGTGGAAGAGCTTGGTATTTGTATACCAAAGAGTACCATGATGAGAGCTAGAGCCTCTGGAAATTCAATGTGATGGTGGAGTTTAGCATCGTTCTTGCCCTATTCTCACCAGGCACTGAGCATATACCATGGATATATGCTTTTGTAGTTCAAATTATGTCACTCTTTTATAGAGCTCTCAGATCTTTGAAGCCATTATTGAATTTAGCCTGCCAATTAGGGGGCCAACAGGACCAATCCCATTGGATAGGGATTAGAGAGATTATGCTTTTACCCAAGTTTAAGGTCCCACACACTGCTCTTCTATAATCTAACCTTTTATACTATAGCTCAGAGTGGTGACCTAACCCCCACCCTCAGTGCGAATGCTAATATAAGCCATCATCAGGAGCCAGGACACCTAGTTAGGTTTAGTTTACAAGCAATGTCATTCTTTTATTTTTGATTGAATGTATTGGGGTGACATTGGTTCATATAACCATACAGGTTTTAAGTATACAACTCAACAAAACATTATCTGCATACTGCATCGTGTGCCCTAAGCAAAGTTTCTCTCCATCCCCATTTCACCTCCCTTTGCCCACCTCCACCTACTCCCTCACCCGCCTTTCCCTCTGGCTATCAACACAGTGTTAGCTGAGTCTTTTCATCCAGCCCCACAACCTGCCACCAGCTGTCAGTCTATTCCACATCTCCATGCCTCTGTTTCTATTTTGTTCATCAGTTTATTTTGTTTATTAGATTCCAAGAAATGTCATTCTTAATGGCTTGAGAAAGTTTCATTCTTTTTCATTTCTTTTGCTGTAAATGACACTTTCAAAAAAAAACACACTGGTTGTTTTCAGTAATGATCTACATAACTCCTATCTCTTCCTCACTATTAGATGGGACATGAAAATGTGTCCTGTAGACTCTGAGCAATGTGATTTCCCAACTGGGCCGTGATGTTGCTATAAAGGTTATGAGTCACTGAAGAACAAGTTCAAGACAATCCTTCTTCCTTTGACCACACAGAGGTTATTTTGAGAAATGCATACTGAATCATCATGCTGTCATTTGGGTCTACACAGGATGACATTGTGCCTCCTAGTGCAGGTTCAGGGGCAGGCAAGTATGTTATTTGGCTTCCTGGGGATCACAGGCACATGCTCACCCCCTCAGGCCACCACAAGGCTCTTTCTCTAGGCAGAACTAATTGTTGGGAAGACAGCATCCCAGATTAGGAAGAAGTGAGTGGGTCTCACAGGTGTGAGGAATTCATAAATTGAGTTAGTCTTGACTAGATTTGATATCTCTTTAAAAATTATTAGTGATAGCATGAGCTAGATTCTCCCAAATACATAGTTTATTATTTGGTAGTAAGTTAGACAATTTAGGGACATAAATAACTAGTAATCAAATAAATTAAGCCCTTCTAATGCATTATGGAACTAATGTATCATCTTTCCTAGGCATATGCTTTTGCTTAGTTTGCTTGTGTCTATTTCTAAGGGATCCTCAAGGAGTGATGTTAATGGTGGGCTTCCAAGTCCCTAAAGATGTCTTTGGTCAGAAGGTACTTTGGGAGGCACCATATCCCATCTTATAAGGGTCTTCCTAATATAGCTTCTTACCTGACATCAAGAAACTATCTCTTCTGGCAAGCCTTTCAGAAAGTCCAGAGTCAAGCCCTTCATTTAGATAATTTTAAAATACATTCTGGAATGTGTGTTTTTCTTTCTTTTAATATAGGAATATTTGAGCTTGCTTACTTCATGGGCTCTTATGAAATTTTAATGTTATAAGTTAGTTGAATGAATTCCTCACACAACGGTTATGTCTACCCAGAACCTCCGAATATGACCTTACTTTGAATAAAGGTCTTTGCATATGTAATTAAGGTAGGGATCTTAAGATGAGATCATCCTAGACCCATGGTCGGCAAACTGCGGCTCTCGAGCCCATGCAGTTCTTTGGCCCCTTGAGTGTGGCTCTTCCTAAGCCTTAGGAGTACCCTAATTAAGTTAATAACAATGTACCTACCTATATAGTTTAAGTTTAAAAAATTTGGCTCTCAAAAGAAATTTCAATCATTGTACTGTTGATACTTGGCTCTGTTGACTAATGAGTTCGCCGACCACTGTGACCTAGACTATCCAGTGGGTCCTTATTCCAATTACAAAAGTCCTTATAAAAGAAAAGGAGATGACATAGAGATACCGAAAGGGATGCCATGTGAAGACAAAGATTGGAGTTTTGCTGCCACAAGCCCAGGATCACCTGGACACATAGAAGCTGGAAGAGTCAAGAAGGATTCTCCCCTACTTCCTTCTGAAGAAGCTTGGTCCTTCTCAGGCCTGGATTTCAGACTCTGGCCTCTAGAGTTGTTGAGTAAATACATTTCTGTTGTTTTAAGCCCTACAGTTTGAGGTAATGTGTTATGGCAGCCCCAGGAAACTAATGCAAGCACATTCTTTGAGGTCCATGATTACAAGTGCTCTCAATGTTGGCAGAATGACTTGGGAGTGTGTATTACCTAGCGTCGTTTTCTGAGGGGTCTAGATTTAGTTAGTTTGTTAGGATCATATCATATTCTGTTGGCACCTGATCAGGCATCAGTATGTTTTAACTCACTTTCTGAAAGACCCAAAATCCAGTACACAGCTCACAGTTTTTGGTAAAGGATTGATTATGAATGCAGTAAGTTCCTTATGCATTTTTTTGATTAAGTAAACAAATAGTTCCAAACACCTTTTCCACTGGGAGTTCACCTTCTTGAAGAACCTGAGACAAGGAATACCAAAGGCATGAATAATAATTAACTCCTGGTTGCAGTGTACAGCCAAAAGTCCTGTTTTGTTATCAGTTCTCTGATTCTCTAAGAGATTAAACATTTGATTAAACATATTTCAGCAACAGAAACTACTGCAATGGCTTTTGAACTATTTTAGTCACTTAGCTGTATATTTACCTTATGTGCAGTGAAACAATATCCTGTTCATTTGTTTATGTGCTTGAAGGATCTGAGCTTCTATATCTATTTATCCCACTCTTTATTAAACAACAAGGAAATTATTCAATTCAAGAAATATTTGGCCAGTGCCTACTATGTGCTCTAGACACGATTAGAGCTGAGTGAGTTATTACAAAAGTGAAAGACCTAGACTACAAGTGCTTCCAAGCTAACCAAGGAGGGAGAATGTATAAGTAATCTGTGTGTCAAAGAAATCTGTACTAAGAGAGACACCCAAGCAAGTGTCACTAAGCATTATTGATTGTCCTTTTTTTTCTGGCAATTCCTTCTTAGTTTATTTACAAGGCCTCTACCTTTTCTACCAGCCATTAATTGGAGAAGTCCCACAAGGTTTTATTAGAGACCTATTTTATTCTCCCTTTATCTCTCTCCCTAGGCAAGAAAGTCTATAGTCACTAATGCTTTAGTTAACTAACAAAATCTGAGGTCTGGACTACTTTATACAACTACCTGATATCTCTCATATGTCTCAAATGATCCTCACACTCAACATGCCCAAACAAATCTCTTACCTCAGATCTGACCCTCTTTCAATTTTCCCTGTGCCCAAGAATGACAAACACAGACACCAAGGAGTTATCTTTGGTACTTTCCTCTCCTATACTCTGATCTCTAAACCATCACAGAGTCCTATAAATTTTACCTTCTGAATTTTTCTCAAATTTATGTTTCTCTTCATTTCTACTGCCACCTCTCTAATATATGCTACAGCCTAATCAGAGGAGTGACTTCCCATCATCTTTCCATATTCTGTTGGTTAGAAGCAAGTCAAAGGTCCTGCCCACACTAAAGGGAAGAGAGTATAAAGAAACAACACCACAGAGCCAAGGTTATAGGGCCATCTTAGAATTCTGCTTATCATAGATTTCAAATCTTAACTCACTTCATCAGAAAAACCTCCCCCAACCCATGCTGGTAGGCTATATTGCCAATTCACTTGTAGTTAGGCAGGGTCATGTGACTACCCTTGCCACTGAAATATAAGTAGAAGCAATATCTGTTACTTCCAGGCCAATACATTTCAGAGTCAGTATGTCCATTTGGAGAAATAGGAAACACAAATTAAATGGCTAAAGAATGCCTGTACAAAATAAATTTTAACATATATAAATTAATTTAGTACCAACTTGACCCAGAAAGGTCAATGAGCAATATCAAAGTTAGATGAAGTTACTCATGAAATATTGCCTAGGGGAAGGGGATTTTGAGTTGGGTTTGAAGAGAGGGAATTATAGTAATTGGTGAGCAGAAAGGGGAGGAGGAAGCAAAAGTAAAATGTTTAAAGGCTTAGGAAGAACAGATCTGCTTACTGAAACAGAAATTTCATTAAGAAATAATGAAGAAAAATGGCTAGTTTTATATGTATATTCCCCATAGTAACTATCAGAATAAATGCTAGATGAATGTTTAGTCCAAGTTGCAAAGTTCAAAGATCAAGTTCCTAAACAAATTGGAAATGAACCTACCTGATTAGAAATAAATTGTCATTTTACTTGATGGTCAAATTTCATCGTAGGGAATTCTGAGACAATGAGAAAACTTGTAGATTTTCCAAGAAAACCAAATATTGTGGTTTGCTTGATTTTCTTAAAATGAATATGCCAGACTTAACCCAAATAAGTCAAAGTGGTATCCCTGGGAGACCTAGGTGCTGCAGTTTTCAGCAAACTTTTGGAACCCCCGTTTTGGAATGGTATTCAAAGTCTTCAGCTTTTTTGTTTGAATATCTTCAGAGAAAATAGGTTTGATTTCTGAAATAATAAATTCATGCAGAAGCCAATCTAGGTGAGTAGGACTAGTTTTAAGAAAGGTGCACCTGTAACCTGATTCTGATTTTGCTAATATAAACTTGATCTCCAAATTACCAAAGAATTTCAAAAATATGGTTAGCACATACCACCTCCATAACCTCCTGTGGTGACCACTCTGAAGGGCAAAGCCTAGATGAAAATATACAGTCACACTTAGCTGCATGAGAAGCATCAGCACACCTTCCCACTGAGAGACACACAGTGGTAACCACACCTACAACCCCTTGTCCTCCGAGCAGCGCTGGCTTCTGCGGGGCAGTCTGCAGTGGGTTTCGCGCCGTCCTCAGTGGCCTTTTCTACAAAAGCAGCTCCTGAAATGGGGCTGCTTAACATTTTACCTTGTGGAAAAGCACTGAGGGGAGGCAAGCTGAGCCCACGGGAAATTAGAAGTGCCCTGGAATTTAACAGGAAAGAAAAAGCAATCATTCACCCTGTGGCCCTGGTATTCACCCAGATCCAGCTGCTGCAGCGGAGCAGGCAGGCCGATGGTCCTCAGGTGGTGAAAGATAACGTGGAAAATGAAAGCAGCCTGATTCATGTGTGCTAAACCAAACCCTGAAGTAGTGGCGAGAGTGTATTGTGTAGGGAGGCTTGAGAGCAAAATGGGGTGTAGGATGAGTCACGGCCAGCACATTGAAAATACAAGAGGGTGTGAGGGGTAGTGTGGGTGGGGGAGATGGAACTTATGTTCTGTGGGTAATAAGTTGGGTAACAAAAGAATAGGAGAAAATCAGGAGCCTTGAGCCTTCATGAATTCTCCTCTGCTCTCTAAGACGCTCCATTGTTATGAAATACTGTAACATTGTTCAGAGCCTAATTGCCTTGTGTTTGGGCACTTATATTTATTCTGACTTTTGGTTTATCCAGGTTTATTCTCTTTTACTGACTGCTTCCCACCTGACTCCTCAGACATAGCAATCACTTAGTGCCTCATGTTTAAGTGACATCCTATCATCTGTTTTCCAGACAAATATCATGGAGTCCTACATACCGTGAAACAGCACTACCACCTCCGGTTTATCGCCACATCCTCTTGTAACCGATTTACAAAAGGCATTCTCAGGCTCATTTTTTTTTCTTTGCAGAGACAGTATTTAAAGTCATTACATTTAAAACACAAGAATTTTAGTTGATGAACTCGAAAATAATTTGCCTTATTGCTGTCACCCTTTCCTAGAGAATTCTCCTCTTCCTCACCCTATTCCGCCTTCTTTAAGGATATTGTTTCTTGCACAGATGCTAGCAGATAGTAAGTGCTCGATAGATATGTTATGAATGAATAAATGAATGAAGGTCACTCGATAACACAAATCTTTTCAGGATGGTTTAACCAACATGATTTCTAATGCATGAAAATAAATGACTTTCTAAAGTCCCTTTAGTTGCTAGGTCTTGAATATTTAAAGACATGTATTCAGAGAGCTTTCAAAAAAGTGATACTGTAATCCACTGTCAGCATCGTGGGAAGTGAGTTGGGGAAAAGAATGGTGGGTGTAGTGTGTGTGTGTGTGTGTGTGTGTGTGTGTGTGTGTCCCACCATATATTCACTCTAAATTTAACCATTCCACACATTACTATAATACTGGACATAAATTTTTTCATAAATAATAATTGATACATGGCTCTAAAGCATCTACATTTCATGAAGAATTGAATGTTTTTTTTTACTCCTAAGTGTCATTGCAACTCATGGACAAAATGAAGTCATGGGTTGTTCAGTGCTAGAAACAGGGCAATCTGTAGTAGGGCCTCAATTTATAGATAAGAAAATTCAGGCCCCCAAAAGCTCCATCACAGAGGCTGATGGCAAAAGAACCAGACTTTCAGGTTTCTGTCTTCCAGTCCAGCCGTGTCTGAGCAGCTCATCCATTATGGGGGATTGTCATGGTGCTGAGAGCAGTCATCTTGGGATAGTCCAAGGAACAAAAACATTATGGACTTTTTTTTTTTTCATGCAAGAGGGCTTAGTGACTTAAAGAGTTGGGGAAATAAAACAATACTGATAAAAAGACAATTAGCAGAAATATGCTTTCTTTTTAATTGCAAATCAAGGACATTTGTCATGAAGAATATCTGTGAAGACTTTACAGGTGGTGTTTGGTTTAATTAATTAATTAATTAATAATTTGGTGTGCTATGGAGATAATTAAGGGTTTCCTTATAACATTAAATACTCTTGGGGAATGTCCCACCTTAAGTCTACCTCAGTCACTAGTCACACAAGAAATGAGGACATGGATTTAATAAACATATTGAAGTTTGGAATATAACTTGAAAAGGAAAATAAGTTTAAAAATATATTCATCAGCATTAAGAAAAAAAGCAATTGATTTCACAATTATGGGTTTCAAAGGATAACCTTGAAAAAATCTGCTCTTATTTTCATGTGTAATTACTTTTTTATAATTCTCCCATAGGTAAGCAATATTGTTTTGGTTTCCATGGCTGTGATAAAATATTATAGCTGACCAGTTGGTGGAGCAATTCCATTTCCATAGCACTTAATGGCTATTTTGCTTAGGTACTAGTAACTTAATTATAATCAAGAGACTATTAAGATTCTAAGGACTACCTGAATGCATCACAAACTTTCAGGTGAAATGACAGATAAAATCACTTTAACAACGTCCAGCCCATTGAAGACAACCTGTAATTAAATTAAAGTGGTGATTCCACTCATGACAACTGGAGAGTCTCCTCTGAGAGCGCCTCCAGGAGGTAGGCCCCATTCCTGCAGCCACAGTTACGGGGAGGTATGAGTACGGGACGGAGAAAGGTCAGCCTTAGTGCTCCAGTTCTCAGAAGCATGAGGTGAATTAGAATTTTTAATGATAAACCAGATACCTCTTTATAACACTGTCCAATGCAGGCTTCAATATAATTATTAGCTTCTTTGGCTTAGGCAGCTATCCTAGAGAGACAACATCTGGGAAAGCAATTTGCTCAATCCAGATTTCCTCCAAAAGAGCATTAGCTGAATGTTTGCCAATCCAACATTTTAGTCACCCCAAATCATGGTAGCTACTTATAGTATTTAAAAAACATAACCTTCATCTGTTATATATTCAAATAAAAATGTAGGAATCAGCTCTGGCCGGTGTTCCTTACTGGTCAGATCATTGGCCTGAGCACCTGAAGGGTCTTGGGTTCAATTCCTGGTCAAGGGCACGTACCTCAGTTGCAGGTTCAATCCTTGCCCAGTCGGGGTGTGTGCAGGAGGTAACCAATTGATGTGTCTCTTTCACATTGATTTCTCTCTCTATTTCCTTCTTCATCCCTCCTTTGTACTCTCTCTAAAAAGACAGCAATGAAAAAATACCCTTAGGTGATTATAAATAAAAATAATTTTTAAAATGTAAAAATCAGTATAGTTTTTGAGTATACAAAAAATAAATCTTTGAATAGATCAAATACTATAAGGAACTATACAATGATTGTTTACACTTGTATAGTGAAACTTGGTGATTTTTATTTTTTCTTATACTTTCTTTGGTTTTCAAAATTTTCTAAATTAATATTTATTAGTTTATTTAAAAAAACTAACAATGCAACTCCCATTTGATCCAGTAGTTCCACTTCTAGGAATATATCCCAAAAAATCAGAAACACCAATCAGAAAGGATATATGCACCCTATGTTCATAGCAACTCTATTTACAATAGCTAAGATTTGGGAACTGCCTAAGTGCCCATCAGCAGAGTGGATTAAAAAAGGGTGGTACATCTACACAATGGAATACTATGCTGCTGTAAAAAAAAAGAAGGAACTCTTACCATTAGCAATAGCATGGATGAACCTGGAGAGCATTATCCTAAGCAAAATAAGCCAGTCGGAGAAAGATAAATATCACATGATCTCACTCATTTGTTGATTATAATGAACATAAACTGATGAACAAAAATAGATCCAGAGGCAGAGAAGCATCGATCAGACCGTCAAACCTCAGAGGGAAGGCAGGGTAGGATGGAGGTGGGGGTGGAGTAAGAGATCAAAAAAGGACTTGTATGTATACATATAAGCATTACCAATGGACACAGACAGTAGTGGGGTGAGGGCATGTGCTGGGGGAATGGGGGTGGCTGAGGAGAGGTCAAGGGTGGAAAAGGAGACATATGTAATACTTTAATCAATAAAGAATTAAAAAAACAATTTAAAGTGTTATTCAAAAAGTAGGAAATTAGTGCTAACAAACTTAAAGAAATGATTATGTGCATAGATGTATACAAATATAAACAAAATAGTACTATCTTAAAGCTACCTAAGTACATTCTTCTTAAAAAAATTTTTCCTTAAATCCTTACTCAAAAATATGTTTTTATTGATTTTTAGAGGGAGAGAGAAAGGGAGAAAGAGAGAGAAACATCAATTAATTGCCTCCCACACATGCCCCCACTGGGGATCGAAGTGGAAACCTATGTGCCCTGAATGGGAATTGAACCCAAAACCAACTGAGCCACCCAGCCAGGGCTCTATGTACATTCTTGTCACAGAGACCATGCAGTGCAGAGGAGGGCGCCTGCTCTGAGCTGAACGCAAGGACTAACCTGCACATGTTGATAAAGTTATGTTGCCCAGCAAACTGTAGAGAAAAGGGGGTTGACTGACACAGGTTAGGGTCAGATTGGAGGTTTTATTTTATAAAGTTCAAGTATCTTCCAGACTTGCGTTAAAGCCAGCTTTAAAACAAACATTTATTAAGTGCCTACGATATGCCAAGCACTGCTCTAGACAGTAAAGTTAAAGTAGTAAATAAAACAGAGATCCTTGCTCTCTTGAGCTTACATATTAGATTGGGAAGACTGAGAATAAATACATAAACAAAACTGTAATATTTTAGATAGTGATAAGAACAACAAAACAAAATAGAGAAGAAGGATAAAGAATGCTTGGAAAAGGAAGAGGAAAGATGGCCAAGGAAAGCCTCACTAATAAGTTGATATTAAGCTAAAACGTGAAATAGTTATGATGATATCTAGGGCAAGAATCCCAAGTAGAAGAGATAAGTCCAAGCATGCCTGGTGTGTCCCAGAATCAGCCAGGAGGCAGGCCTGGCTGGAGCAGAGTGAGGGAGAGGAACTGGGAAGTAAGGGTAGCGGTGTAATGGAGTACTAGGCCACGTGGACATGGTGGACCATTCGAAGAATTTTGGCTCTTACTGAGAGGGACGGTAAGACATTGAAAGGTTTGGGACAGAGGTGTGACTTGATCTGATTTTTAAAGGGTCTCTCTGGCTGTTTTACTGAGAATGGACTATGAACAGAGGCAGAGATTAGTTAGGAGATAATTAAAAGAGTGAAGACAAAAGATAGAGGTGGCTTGGACCAAGGAAGTAGCAACGGAGGTAGTGAAAAGTGACAGGATTTTGAATAAATCCTGAAGGTAGAGACGCATGATTGCTAACTGATTGAACATAATACAAAAGAGAGAAGTCAAAGACAACTTCAAATTTTTGGTCAGAGTAACTGGAAGAATAGAGTTAACATTCACTGTAGTGGAGGAAGACTGTGTGAGGAACACTTATGTATGGGTGAGGTGAGAGTTTGGTTTTGAACATAGGTGTTAAATGTGAGTGGTTATTAGATGTGTGAAGTAGGCAATTGGATATACAAATGTCAAATTGAGGGAAGAAGTCTAGGCTGGAGATGGAAATTGAAGCCATAAAACTGGATATCATTAACTAGGGGTGGATGGAGAAGTCCAAGGACTGAGCCCTCCTGCCTTGGGGTATTTAGAGGTTGGGGAGATGAAAAACAACTACCAAATGAGACATAGGGGTGGATAGTGAAGTAGAAGAAAAAAAAGTACGATAATGAATAATAGCAACAACAACAAAGGGAAACTGTGAATAAAGCAAAAACTGGAGCTGTGTTGGTTTTGGACACCTAAGGAAATCTCTGTCCAGTCATTAGCTGACCACTAAGCAACTGAGCAGAGACTTCAGTGGCCACACATGACAAAGAATACAGACGACACAAAACTAGCTCAGGAAAATCGCAAAAACATGTTATATAAACGAGCCAAAGATGGCCTCTGTATATTGGCCCTTAAGTTATTTCTTCACTGCAGTCTGAGATCTGTTACTTCAAATTTTTACACATCCAATTATTTTTAAAATAGTCCACACAAGCAAAAATTTAAACATTTAGAACCTGCCTGCTTGGCATACCCTGCAAAACCTCACTTGACAGTAGTTACCCACTGATAGGGTAGAGTCTTGTGGTTATAAGACCCGATGCTGCTATGGCCCTTTGGAGCTCTCTGACCCAGAGACACCTCACTATGCTGCTGAGCAACATCATCTAGTCACGTACCATCCCTTTTACTTAAAAATGAACTCCAACTAACAAAATGTGAATCAAAAATAGCTCAAAAATAGGAGAAATTGTGCCATGAAAGAACAGAAAACATCTGAAATAATACTGACTGTGTGTCAGATATCAAATTTGAACTACATGCTGCTTAAAAGATGTATGAAAAATAGAATAGATGGCACATAGAAGATGGGTTCACAAATAAATATCAAAACAGAAATCCTGACTAAAATATCAACAAATCAAAGTCAGCAATATATTTAAGAATTGCTTCATCAGGTACTGTTTATTTTGAGAATACAAGAATGGTCTAATATTAAGAAATTGACCAGTGTTATTTGTTATACCAACAGGTTAAAGGAAGAAAACAATATAATTATGTCCAAAGGAATCTGACAAAAGTAACTATCTATTCAAAAAAGAAAATTTTTAGAAATTAAAGATCTTATACTTAACATGATAAAGAATGTCTCCGTCAAACTGAGAGTCATGATACAAATCCTAGAGATATTTTTATAAAAAATAGGGGTCAGAAAGAACATCTACTATTAACACTATTCACCATTTTCGATGGCGTTAAATATGCCCACAAATTTCTTGAGCGTCATCTGGGAAGCCGATTCTCCAGCCCAGTCAAGCCTTTGGGTGACTCGTCGCCTCATCTGACATCTCAACTGAAACCTCATGAGATGCCTGGGTCAGAACTACCCGGTTCATCTGCTCCTGGGTTTCTGACCCTCAAACATTGTGAGATAATAAATGTTTGTTGCTCAAAGTTGCTAAATTTTAGAATAATTTGTTACATAGCAATGATTAATATGCCATGTTCAAAAAGTTCTAGTCAATCAATATAAAATAAATTAAACAATTTCTAAAACAAGCTATGACTATGGAAATGAAGGAGACAAAAAATAATTTTTGAAAATTATATGAAGTGGATTGATGAATTAAAATTTTTAAAAAGTCCATAACTAGATGATATAAATGAAGATTTCATTGATCTTGGAATTGGTAAAACAATAAAAATATGAAAATGATAGTAGAGATAATTAAGACCATTACAAACTTTTGAACAATAATAAGGCCTGTGTTCACAGGTATTTTAGAGTTCAAAACTCTACAAAAATTTTTATTTTTATTTAATTTTTAATGCAATATATTTATTTATTTTGTTGAATTTATTAAAATGATATTGGTTAATACAATTATGTAGGTTTCAGGTATAAAATTAAAAATCTGAAACAGTTGGCAAAGTATGAAAAAAAAGGTTGACAAATGTGGCAAAGAGTTAGTGTTTAAAATATATAAGGATGTAAAAAAATGTTTATAACAATGTTATTGATAAATAAAATGGAAAAAAACTAAGTATCAACAGTAGATAAATGGTTAAATGAATTATACAAATTTATAGAATTGAATTTTGCAACTACTGTATTAAACAGTTATGTTTCAACTCCATTAAGAAAATGAAACCACAGACCTGGAGAAAATATTCACAAAACAAATGTCTGACTAAGAACTGGTAATCAAGAATTATAAAGAATTCCTAAACTCAACAACCCAATTTAAAAAGGGCAAAATATTTCAGAAGACACTTCACGAAAAGAGAAATATGTAAATAGCCAGTAAGCATATGAAAAGATGCTCAACATTATTAGTGATCAGAGCAATGCGAATTACAACCAGGAGGAAACACCACCATATACTCATTAGTACGTTTGTAATTAAACAGACTACAACCTTAAATGCTGGCAAGGATGTAGAACAATTGAAACTCTCACACATTGCTACTGGAAATGGAAAATGATACAACCAGTTTGGGCAAATTTTGGCAGTTTCTTAAAACCTAAACACTTGCCCACCCTAGATCTAGAAATTTCACTCTAAGGCATACTCATAAAATAAAAACTTACATTCTCAAGGGGACTTGTATAAGAATGTTTATTGCAGCTTTATTATAATGGTCAAAAACTGGACTCAGCCCAGCTGCCCATCAATAGGAAAATGGATAAATTGGTTTATTTGTACAATGAAATGATAACTAGTAGAAAGAAACAAACTGCTTGTTTGTTCATGTGTGTAGACACACTGCAAAATGGATACATCTAAAATACATTATGCTGAAAGAAATAAGCCTTATACAGAAGAGCACACACTGTATAACCCAAACAATATACAATTCAAGACTAGGTGTAGGCAGGGATTGATTGCAAAAGAATATAAGGGAACTTGTGGGGGCTTAAAGTCAGTAACATCTGTAACATTATACTGTAGTTAAAAATATGAATGTTGAAGTGTTTAGAAGAAAGTGTGATGTCTGCAAAGTTCGAAATGCATCAAAAGGGTAAGATGAATTAATGAATGGAGGGAGGGATGAACAGGTAACTAGATATGTGATAAAGCAAACAGTGATGTATTCATGGTAGATTCTCAGTGCTGGGTATGTGATTTTAAACCATAAAATTATTTCAACTTTTCTACAAAGTATGTGGTTTCCTCAAAATGTTAGAAACGGAACTGCCTTTTAATCCAGCAATCCCACTTCTGGGAATATAACCTAAGAATCCCGAAACACCAATTCAAAAGAGTATTCACACCCTTATGTTCATAGCAGCATTATTTACAATTGCCAAGATCTGAAAACAGCCCAAATGCCCATCAATAGGTGAGTGGATAAAAAAAGCTGTGGTACATTTACACAATGGAATACTATTCAGCTTAAAAAAGAAGGAAATCTTACCTTTTTTGACAGCATGGATGGACATGGAGACCATTCTAAATGAAATAAGCCAGTCAGAGAAAGACAAATACCATATGATCTCACTTATATGTGGAATCTAATGAACAAAATAAACTGATGAACAAAATAGAAACAAAGGCATGGATATATGGAACAGATTGACAGCTGTTAGAGGGGAGAGGGGGAGGGGCACTAGATAAAAGAAGGTGAAGGAATTAGCCAAAGAACGTATATACATAACCCATAGACACAGATAACAGTGTGGTGATGGCTAGAGGGAACGGAGGTGGGGGGGGGGCGGGCGAGGGGGGGGTACGGACTTGGTGGAGGTGGGCAAAAGGGGAGAAAATGGGGACATCTGTAATAGTGTCAACAATGAAATAAAGAATTTTTAAAAATTTTACAATAATATGTTGGGAAAAATCATGTTTTCAAAAAAATTACTTCAGATACCATGTCAAATTTTTCAAAAGCAGGATAGCCTGTTGGTTGTGTAATATGATGTAATGTAGAGAGCACTAAAGTAGAGAAAAGTGAAGTGGTTATCTTGGGGTGTTTTGAAAATGAGTAATTTTTATATTTTCTTTACATTTTAAGAACTTTCTATAATAAGTATGAATGACTGTTATCAGAAAAATATAGTTCATCTCAACATTCTTTTTTTTTTAAATATATTTTATTGATTTTTTACAGAGAGGAAGGGAGAGAGATAGAGAGTTAGAAACATCGATGAGAGAGAAACATCAATCAGCTGCCTCCTGCACATCTCCCACTAGGGATGTGCCCGCAACCAAGGTACATGCCCGTGACTGGAATCGAACCTGGGACCTTTCAGTCCACAGGCCGATGCTCTATCCACTGAGCCAAACCGATTTCAGCCATCTCAACATTCTTAAAAATAGTTTGAAAAAGGCAGATTTTAACATAGAGCAACACTTTCTAACAGATCTATAGGTAAATGGAGTGGACCTCTGAGATGGCAAGATTCCCATCCCCCAAGGACCACAGTCCAGGCTAGACCACAGGTAGGAATATTTTGGAGAGGATTTAACAAGGTATGGAAGATTTTAATGTATCCTCAAATTCTGAGAGTTATATGGAAAAAGAAAGTGCAGAAATGAAAAGATGTCTTGAGTTTTCCTAATCTATTCCAAACTCAGTACCAACCCCATGGAAATAATGCAAATCCAAGACCTCTGGTACCAGCATTCACACACTGGTTCACTATGTAACAGGAAAGTCATGCTGTTCACCAAATCCGAGTTGTTTTAACCTCTTTGCAGTGCTATAGGTATGGGGAGTAATAACAATACTTCACATATGCAAAGAGTTTGCCAGTGAGCAGAGCACTTCTGCATACACTAGAGGCCCGATGCACAAAATTTGTGCAACAGTAGGCCTTCCTTCCCCAGGCTGCCGGCACCAGCTTCCCTCTGGCATGTGGGATCCGGGCTTGCTTCCCTCCGGCTGCAGGCAGGCACCCGGGACCCAGGCTTTGTTCCAGCCCTGGCTTCATCCAGAAGGACGTCCAGAATGACATCCTGAAGGACATCTGGTCTATTTAGCATATTACCCTTTTATTATTATAGATTATCTCATCTAAGTCTGTGACAACCCTGAGACATCTTAAGGAAGATGGGCTTTTCAAAGCTGAAGGCCACAAGATTGTTCAGGGACACCACTTTCTTCCGTTACATGTGGATGGTCCTTGTTGGTGCCACATTTTATCCAATAATTAAAAGATCCTGGTATTTGTAAACATGTTCTCAAAGAGATGCACCAAGTTAGTTCAAGTGCATTTTTCTGGCTTAGTAATATAATGAAAATCTGATTTTTTCCTCAGTACCTTTAGCACTCAACTGGGAGAGGCATCAATGTCAGCTGAATGCCCCGCGAGCAGCCAGGGATGGAGGAAAGGCTGAACAGAGGGGTGATGCCTTCGCTCCTGCTCTGTGCGAGTCTCTCAGCCATGCCTACAGACATGTGAGTGGGGTCTTTTCCTAATCGATTAGGAATTTATCTGCAGTGATGCACATTGACACTATTGTCCTTATTTTTTAATTAGGTTTTTGTAGACTGGGACACTGATGTTCAGGTAGAAGAACCAGGATTAGAATGTATGACAGCAGTGCTGTTGGTGGAGCATAGATGAGAGCAAATTTTTTTGAGCCTTATTCAAATGAGTCTCTGGTCAACCTATCAAATCCTTTAGGTTTGCAGTCTATAAAAGAAACAAACCAAAAGAATATGAATTAGCACCTTGAACTTACTCAAATGCTAAACTTGTTCTGAATGCTACAAATGCTGCCCTGAGGATTCTAAAAGCTTCTTCCTGTGAGAGAAAGACCACATGCGTCCAAGTGGTCTTTCTCCCGAATGACAGTGGAGAACTTGAAGAAAGAGCTTTGGCTTTTGCACTTTTGGTTGATGCTCCATTTAAACTGGGGCTTTTTTTTTTTTTTGTCTGAGACACTAGCTATCTGCTCTGTTTATAAGAGTGGGCAATTGCATCTCAGCTAGGCCAGGCAAGAGAGTTTAGACTGAATGGGCAAATGCTTTACCACAAATCACAATACAATAAATGACATAACTGTTTTTGGAACGCTCCTAATGGAAAAGCAGAATGAGACAAAGGCAATAACATATTTCATTAGTCCAAAATCTTTATTTTGAAAGAGATTTTATACCAAAGCTTGAAGAACCTTCAACAAAATCTTTTAAATCCAGGACTAGCATAGATGACTTATTCTAATTCATGCCTCCAATGTTGAAAAAAAAACACAGCCCGATATAGAATACTTCTGTGTTTGACAAAGTCCTATTAAGTGGAGTACATCCTGTCTTTACTGAGCCAAGGGTCCTTCCTGTTGCAGCCCAGGAATTAAGAGGCCAAGCCCACTGACTGTTTTTCAGTCAACAGCAAATTGAGCATCTTCTTCCACTTTTTAGGACCCACAGCCTTATCTAATACTGTCAAGAAAAAAAAAATGCAGAGGAGCAATGTCATCCCCATTTTCCCCAATACGGAAGCCCATTAATTAGGTCACTCAAAAACCTGCATTTCCAGGCTATTTCCAAAACTCCACATGCAACCCCTGGCTGACTCCAGGCAAAGCCTGGCTGAAGAGGTCAGAGTTGACCGGGAAGAGGACTGCCCGCTCCAGGTTATCACAGTCCTTGGAGGCCTCCCTGCTTCTTTGCGTTCACTTCCCTAAATATTTCTCCAACTCTAGGGTTGCCTAAAAGCGTGCGGTTAAAGCTTTATTTCTCAAACGTGGCTTTTGTGAAAATGCAATGCCACTGGGGGAGTAAATAGCAACTTTCAACTCATTGTGAAGCTGTTTATCAGATTTCCTTATGAAGACGGTTGTGATTGAGCAGATCAACACTTGGTGCCCCTCCAGGAAATCAGGAAAGCAATAAGGAGGAGAAAAGTTTCCCAAAGGGGAGGCTGGGAATACGGACACTTTTGGATTAAACCATTTTCTTCGGCTGCCCCTTGGTCTTAAGTGTTAAAAAGCTCTTCATCCTATCCTGAAATCTTAACTACTTATCTGATAAACGATTCCAATCTAAAGCCACGTCAAATTTGTGTGTGCCCAATTTTTCTCTATCTTGATCAAATACAGGAAATAAATAACCTTGCAAAGCACATGGAGACCAGCCAAAGCACTCTGCAGATTGTGTAACGCTGTCCCAGCTCTCGGCGCTATGTATTCAGCAAGGACTTCAAGAGAAACCTCATTCTTGTTCTCCCTCTCAAATGCACACGCCCAGATTTTTTTGGTGGACTTGTGGGCTTTGATTTTGCAACTCTAGTTGGGGAACAAGTAGAAAACAGTAACACTTCATTTTTTTTGTGTGTTTTCCTAGTATTTTGTCCTCATATTACGATACATTGGAATAGACTTTTAACTAGAAAAATATAGAAGGTGTCTCCTTTCCTTGTACACACACACACTTATAAAAACCACATGACTGTGAATTGTTGGCGTACATAATTCTATTCTTAGTATAGAATGAAAAGAAACCTGAAGACCAGGAGAGAAAATTGATTTTCCTGAATCACTTAGCCAAGCTTAGAACTAGACTCCTGCTAGAGATATTCTGTTTTTTGGTTTTATTTTGTTGTTGTTGTTGTTGTTTACTGAGTTGTACTTACTGTGAAAACTCCCTATACTTTCTATTTCTGAAACTGTTTTAAAAGCAACCAACGTAAGCAGGTAGATTATCTTTGCTACAAGATGGTATGGTCTTCTCTCTAACTATACTTATCACCGAATTCAAGTACAGAATCTTTATAAAGACTTTGTGCCATTATTAAACTTTTAACTTCAAAAGCGTATGAGGTAGACATGATAGTAAACTGTAAATGGAGTTTAAAGGCAAATTCAATTTTCTTCTTAGGACTGTCATGAACTTCAACTCTGCGGGCCATATTCCATTTGTCACAGGATCTGAAATGAGTACATAGTGTGTGCAGTTGTGTAATGCAGTTGTCCTAAACTTTAATACATTCACTTTTGAGTACCATTTAAAGACTGTTTCTCTAACACGCACAACCTGGGTTATTAAAGTTTAAAAGTGAAGACCCTGCTTGTAGCTCAAGTACAGAGCACTGGAATTCTCACTAAATGACCTCTTCTTGCTGCCAGCCCATTCTCCTTCAATCCACACAGGCTGTAAGATCAAGACAACTGTATGTTTCTTTTCAATGAAAGAGAGAAATTCTTAAATTCTGGTATTTAGTGAATAACTGGTGCTAATGGCATGGTTTCATTTTCAAAGTGCCTTCCTGCTTAGAATGCATAGATAATGTCACGCTTTAACATAAGATGACTAGTTCTCGACAAACGGCACTGAGGGAGAGTAAGAGCAATAAATCAAACAATTAGAAGATTGACCATCCCATAGGTATATGCCATTCAGCAGCTACCAACTTGGATTCTACTATTCCTTCAAGTTCATGCAAGTGCATGTCATGTTTCTTGAACACTCTTAGATCTCTCTGAATTCCTAAAGCATTTTTAAACTGAGACCTCAGATTATCTGGCAAGTTCATGGAAGAGTTGGGCCTGGAACCCAGGACTGTTCTCTTTCCGCTAGACCCCTGCCTTAGTCCTGGGTTAGGAGTGATAAAAATGGTAGCTTAAGGGGAAACCAGACCTGGGGTATAAAAAAGGAAGGTTCAAAGATGTCTAAGGGTTTGAATGTGGGTGGCTTAGAAAATATGGGGAGTACAGGTTGACGAAAAAGTAGTGGGTTTCATTTTAAGCATGTTGAGTTTTAAATGATGGCAGAACATCAAATCTATTTGGCCTGGTTGAGTCGGGATTCTTAAAATGATAAAGGCTAGGAGCTTTGTGAAAAGGATGGAATCTCTGTAGCACGATAGACACAAGCTTTAACCTTGGTAATGGGGCGAGTTTAAAGCTTGGTTGAGTGGCTTGGGCAGTGTGGAGGCTTGGAAGACATGCTAAAGCCCTGTGAGAGTGATGGGCAGTGCAGTTTCAATGACTGTTTCCTCGGTAGCAACTATGGCCTTTCGATTTGGAGCACATCCTTCATGGTCAGCCCCATTGTATAGATCAGGTCAAAGGTCCGCAAATTACAGCCCTTGGGCCAATTCTGGAACACTGACTGCTTTTGTGTAGGTTGTTAGCTAAGAATGTTTCTTCCATTTCTAAATAATTTAAAAAATCAAAAGAATAATAATATTTCATGATACATGAACATTTCAGGAAATTCAAATTTTAGTGTCCTTAAAGTTTCATTAGAACACAGACCCATCCATTCATTTTCATAGTGTCTGTAGTTGCTTTTGAGTTATAACGGCAGACTTGAGTAGTTGCAACAGAGACCACATGGCCCACAAAGCCTAAAATATTTACTATGTGACTCAGAAAAATTTTGCTGGCTAGTGTCTTAGGTCTTTAAGAGTTCAGGTATCTTCAGATGTTTATCCGTCCATAAGTATATTTATCCACCCATTCATTCATCTACCCATATATCCAGCCAGTCAGCCAGTCACCCAGCCATATATTTATTATGTATATACTATATGAGATCCTAAATATTCTCAAGACCTAGTATCTGCACCCATTACCAGTGTTATATAGCAGTGCTGCCTCCTTGTGAAAGAATTTGGCATTCATTTAGTGGATTAAAACACTTCCCTGGGTAGTTGAGGGCTGAGTTTTCAGTACCCTTAGAGGGAAGGGATTGACTGTGAAATAGAGGTGGGGCTGAAACTGCAGCTGTAAACCCAGGAGCTCCTGTTAAGTGGAAGAGGAGGATTGCTAAGGTTGGGAGCCAGGCTGAAACCCAGGAGCTAAAGCTTTTGTCTGGCTGACTAGGACTTGTTTCCCCAGCCTGGGGCAAGGCCATATTGTGACTGCCAAAGTGAGAGTGTTAGAAAGGACAATGGTGGCAGGCAGGGTCCTGGCAGGCACACCGCTTATCAATAAGCAGTCTAAGCTGGGGCGGAGCAGGGCCAGTGGGCTGACTGACCTTGCTGCAGCGTAGATGTCTGTGGGATTCACAGGTCAGCAAACCAGGCGCAGGGTGGTAGGAGATCCCACCGAAATGTACTGTGGCTAAATTAGGGGCCACTGCTTTGAGTGAAGGCTGACACCATTTAAAAATGATAAAATACATTTTGGTATCATCATACAAAGAAACTCTACACAGTCAAATGTATACCCATGCAACCAGATGTTTATTAGCATGAAGATATATTCAACATATAGTAAAAGAAAATATACAGTTACATGGATTGTATTATAATGATTCCACTTTGTGAAATAATGTGTATCTATTTGTGTATAGTTTATATAACTGTAGTTTCATAGAGACAAGCTACAGATATTTGCTTCTAACTTTTAACAATAAAAAAAGCATTTACTGTAAAAATAGAAATGGTTTTATCTCTAGGTGATAAGATTATGAGTGATTTCATCTTTCCTTTGTGTATTTCTGGACTTTATATATTTTCTACAACACATACAGTAATTATTTTGCAATCAAAAAATAAAAATTATTCATTTTTAAATGCAGCATCTGCACGGTGGTGGAAAGCTACCCAGTTATGTCTTTGTCCCAAGCCAGAGAAGAGATAACCATGATGAGAGCACATACCTTCCCATCATTTTCTGTGTGGTATTTCAATTAGGAATGTTTTCAGCTACAAGTAATAAAAATCTAACAGTTGAATAGACTGTAACAACATTTATTTATCCCTTAAGTCTGGTAATTTCAGGACTGTCCTGGTGGTTCAAGTGTTATCAACTTTGTCTTTCTGCTCTGCCACCTTAGAATGTTGGCTTTTTATCACATGTATGTCTCCATGTGGTCTTACTCTCACTTTCACATTCAAGACACGAGGAAGGAGGGGGACACAGTGGCTGTTGGGGTCCAACCCCAGCAGGTCCAGGGGTTCCCAAAGGTGTGGACGGAGTTGGCGAAGAAGGAAGGACAAGGAGACAGTGTTCAGTTGATCAGCAGCCTAGCCAGGTTCTCTAGCCAGGTTCTAGCCAGGTTCTCTCTTTATCCTTCTATTACATCTGTATTTATACCATTTGATTTTAATCCTATCCATTCTATTCCAAAGGTTAGGGCGTTTGTTATCTCCATTCCAAGGTCACCACTCTACTGTTCTGTTAAACTACAAGGAAGTAACTGAAGGAGATTATCCTAAGTAAAGATTATGTAGCTTAAGCGTGATTGTTCATAGTTAAGGTGATTAACTACCCGCCTGGCACTTAGTTAAGGGGTTTTACAGATTTATTCCCTTCCTTAGTCCTGTTAATCCCTAACTCCAGGGAAAAATCCCCACCTGGGGAAACAACCTTTCTCAGAGAGGTGACCTTGGTTAAAACACATAGCATTAAGAAGGGGAGCAAACATATTAAGAACAGTATGCCATATATGCCAGGTCCCTTAAGACATAAAGTATGCAGATGTTTCTTCCCTGCAGCGACTGTGTCAAGCAGCAAGGATGGACTGGCTTCCGGCAAGTGGCATGTCTGAAAAGCAAGTCTTTCTGGGGTGAGGGAGAAGAAACTAAAGAATAGCTGTAGTATAAGCCAATCAGAAGTGTTGGTTATAGGTGAGAAGGTGCTGTTCTCTTTGCTGAGACATGTCACAGGCTATTATTTTTCTCATTACAGCTTTTTCAAACTAATAGTAAAAACATTCCTCCAAGATGCTGGCAATGACTTGTTAATTTTTGTCAGTGTGAGTTTTTCTTTCTCTGTCTTTCAGGGAGTTGAGAGTAAATGGAGTTACCTGAGTTTTCAAGCATTCACATCCTTTATCCCATATAAGAATGTGAGGTAAATTGAGTATGTATGGTTAATAAATAAGTATAAAATTATTCTGCAGATTTTACATATGATGACATTGAGTGCTAGAGACTAAATAATAAAGAAGACAGAGGGTCATGAGTCAGGACATATTTATGATGCTCAAGGATAACTAACAAAGACCTAGACACAGCACAGCAGGTCCTTAGTCCAGGTCACACACAATTCATTTCTATTGAGTTTGATTCCACAATTCAGTCTAAGAGTAAACGAGCATTTAAAAAATAAAAGACACAGTGTACAGAACATATTTTGGGAATCCAAGAATTTCTTTTTTCTGTTGGATTTCATAACTTGTGTATTTATTTAGGTCTTTTGAAAACAGTAGAAACACTGCACAAAACTAACTCCGCTGTTTTTATTTCACTTATTGATATGATATGTGCACATTTTAGCAATTCCCTACTGAAGGCCTACTGATGAGTAAGGGAGGACTGAAAGGAAGAGAAACATTAGGTATCCAGATCCTTCTTTTTCCTTTTATATTATCATTTTCAGTGTAAGTAGTTGGCTAACACAGAGAAACACAAATGAAAAAGGGTGTGATAGTTCTTCGGTGTTTTGTCATTCAAAGCAAATTGTGGTTCAAATGGAAAAGTGTGGCCTCTTGAGTAGGGTTGCCAGAGCTATCAAGTACAAGACAATTAAATCTGGATCTCAGATAAACAACAAATCATTTTTTTAGAATAAGTATGCCCCAAATTTTGTCTAGCAACCTTATATAAGAATTTTTTTCATTTTACTGTGGCTATAATCACCTCAATCCCCACCTTTCTCTGGTGCAAATATTGCCTTTATTAAGCAAGTCTGGTTTATTCTGCTATCTGTACAATGGGAATAATTTTATATAGTACCTGCCTTGTTTGAATTAATCTGTTAATGTGCATAAAAGGTTTTATAAGATAAAAAGAGTGAGGCATTAATATCAGTTCTTCTAATGTTGTATTTAGTGCACAATGGTTAAATCTCAAAAAAAGAAAAGAGAAATACATAACAAACAAATAAAAAACCTTGATAAAAGGTTGAAATTCTCTGTAATAGGTAGCCTTAGCTGGTGATGCTGCAACCTAAATCATTATGAGTCTATTTCAGTATTCTCCCAAATAAAATAAACCCATAAAATAAAAAGTAAACTGAATTTAGTGATAAAGCTTAATTGACCTACATGCTTTGAATGTTTAAACAGCAAGATTTTGTGTCATGTTAGTATCACTTTTGCTGTATTATACAATTCATTCTAGCTTAATACTTCTTCCTACTGTTTTCCTATTATTTCCTACAGACAATCATTGTTGAATGAATGAATTATATTCTATAATATGTATTGCTTGATTTTCAACTAAAATGCTCCTCCAGCATGTATGAGCTGCCTCTCTACACAATAGCAACACCTTTATCATGCTAATCCTTATATTCTGCATTGAAAATTTATCCAGTGGTTTCATATGTGTGCATATTTTCTCCCTAATTACAAGAACAGAAGCTACCTTCTTTACTTTCTTTGTGAATCCTAATGAAAATGTTATTAATATAATGAACATAATACAAACCTTTGTGTTTATCCTACATAATAAAACCCTAATATGCAAATTGACCGAATGGCGGAATGACCGGTTGCTATGACACGCACTGACCAACACGTGGCAGACATTCAATGCAGGAGCTGCCCTCTGGTAGTCAGTGCACTCCCACAGGGAGAGCGCCACTCAGTCAGAAGCCAGGCTCACGACTGGCGAGTACAACGGCA
Organism: Myotis lucifugus; assembly: GCF_000147115.1. NCBI lineage: Eukaryota > Metazoa > Chordata > Mammalia > Chiroptera > Vespertilionidae > Myotis > Myotis lucifugus. Next base: position 3,230,621 of record NW_005871070.1, on the reverse strand, counting down.
GTGGTGGGAGCCTCCTGCCTCCACTGTAGGCAGGCAGTAAGGAGTGAGGGGTCCTGGACTACGAGAGGACGCAGGCTGGGCTGAGGGCCCCCCCGCCCCCAGTGCATGAAATTTCGTACACCAGACCTCTAGTTTTTATATAGTACTTAATAGCCCTGGCTGGGAGGTTTGGCTGGTTGGAGTGTAATCCCATACATCGAAAGGTCACAAGTTTGGTTCCCAGTCAGGGCACCTACCTAAGTTGTGGGTTTGGTTCCCCTGTCAGGACATTTAAGGGAGGCAACCAATCATGTTTCTCACACTGATGTTTCTTCCTCTCTCTTCCCCTTCTTTTCTCTCTAAAAATCAATAAAAACATAACCTCAGGTGAGGGTTAAAAAACACACCTTAATAATGTTTTCAAAGCATTTTCATATCTATTAGTTTATTTGATCTTCATAGAGGTATGTATGTTATTTTTTTAATTAAAATATCTACATCATATATAAATATATAGCATTTTTCCTTGCCAAATGAAAAAGAAATCCTAAAGTCTTTAGAAAAACATAAATTAATTTTTCATAATATTAGCCTTTCATTTATAATATCACTTTCATTTTTGTTCAGGCTCAAAACTTTAAGATAGGCATATTAGGAGAATGCAGGCCAGAGAGGTTAAAGGATATGCCTGAAGTTAGATGCTATTTGGTCAAGGATGTGAGATGAGAACTTTGGGAAAGCCCTTCTACATTGGTAGAAATGATCTGAAGTGGACATTCTTCTTCAGTGCCTGGAGGATCTGGATGCCTTTAAAAAACACTTTTGCAAGCACAGAAAATCATCCTATCAGCAACTATTGAGCACCTCCAAGCTAAGCACACTCTTTTTATAAAGATAATCAAGGCCTCCTCCCTACCCTCAAGTTGCTTTGTGACTTGTAGGTGAGACATACACTCACATAAGCCCCTGTAAATCAGGGGTGATGTGCTTTTGGAAATCAATTAAAGGCACATTTCATTATGTTTGGTTCAGCCTGGAGGATGGCAGAGGCTGGGGGAAAGCAAGCAGTGGAAAGGAGTAAAAAAGAACTTCACAAAGGAGTAATCATATCTATAAATAGAAATAAAAAGATATTAACAACTTGGCATAAACTAATTAGCACTCTTTTCACTATATTATAATTAATTAATTAATTAATTAATTAATTGCATGTTTATCATTGCCACTGAACTCTGAGTTCTTCATTGCCATAACCCATTTTTTGTCAGAGATTACTAGTTGAGCACTAAAATTCACTTTCCCCTTCTTTCTTAGCATTAGAATCCTGTCTGTTAAAAAAAAAAGAATATTCAACTGAATACATTTTAAAAATCTTATTGGCTTTATTCAGCCATTCATGAATTAGGCAGCATCCAATCTAGCCGAAAGCTCGGAGGAACAGCACAAAATGAAGGCTTTTAAAGGCAGGAAAGACAGGAACAGGGAAGCATACAAGATGATTCAATTGGTTATTGCAAGGTTACTTTCCTTATAAGGAACAAAGGGAAGAAATTTAGTTCTGTTTTGGTGTGCGACATGGGGCTTAGCATGACTAACTCCATCTTGTGCCCAATCTGATTACTTTCACATGACTTTTTGGTTGAACAAGTGACACTAGAATAAACTCTCGATCTCCCAGCCTTCCATGCTGTTAAGTATATGACTAAATTCTGGCAAGATGTAAGCCAAATTGTTAAGTGGGGATTCTGGGAAGACTCCTTAAGGGGAAGAGGTGTATACCTTCTCTGCCTTTGCTCCTATCTTTCATCCTGCTGCCTGGGATACAGGTGTAGTAGCTGATGTTTCAGCAACTACCTTGAACCATGAGATGACCTGAGGGTGAAAACAAAAATAGGAGAGAAAGAAGGACTCCGGATCCTGAATAAATATTTGGAGCTCCATCATCTGGGCTGCTTAACTCCCATGTTATTTTACACAAGAGAATAGATTTGTTAATATATCTGTTAAGTTTCTGTTAATACTAATTAAATTTGCTAATTTCTGAAGCAATTTCTAAGCAATAGTCATTACATTTTTTTGCATTCACAACTGAGAGCATGGTGCCTGAATTGGTAGTTGATCAAGACATATGCACTTCAAGTTTTACTTAATTAGTTATACCTGCTTTATTCCATAAAGAATTAAAGATGGGGTGCTAAATAAATGGCTGAAAAACTGAAATTATACCAGCTTATTAAGGAAGAGCATAAAAACCAATTCAGAAAAACAAATTCGAGAGTGAAGAGTCAGTCCTCAAAATATAAAATCATAGCAGTTATCCAAAGGAATGTAAAGGCAAAATGTCATTCCTTTGCTGGGAAGAAAACCTGGCAACATAACTTTAAATTATTTAAATATGGATAATGAAATAAAAAATGAGTAAATAATTGGCTCTAAGTATGAGTTGCTAATACATTAAAGGACAAAAATCAAATTCAAAGCAATAGTGGAGAATTGATCCATATCAAAAAGCAGGGAAAAGTTGAATGGCATAACTGGTGAATGTCATTTGAAGCAATAAAATGAACAAGCAAAATTATGACAAAAATAAGCTTGGTCAGAGAATCACCTGATAAATAAATAATGGTAGCTGATTTATTTACCAATCACTGATTTAACAATTCTGTGTCAGACATTCTAAACACTTTACAAATATTTATTCATTAAACCCACAAAATAACCATATAAAGTAGTTATTGTTATATGTTCATTTTTCAGATGGGGAAACTGAAGCCCAAAAAGTTTATGTTTCTTGGCCTATAAAACACAATAAGGGGAGGATAGGATTTCACCAGAGACCAACATTTTTAAGATGAAAAGTAGGAGGCATCATTATTCATTCTTCTAAGGCATACTTTAGTACACAGTGCACCGATGGGCAGGCCAGCTTCTTGGTACCTTTAAATCTAGCTCACATTTTGAAATTGTGGAGAAAAGAAGGGAATCTGAAAAAGGCTCAGAGAAAGGTAAAAAATAAAAGTCAAGGGATGAAAAACGACCCCTGAGGAAAAGTCAAAGCTGCTGAATGCTTTTAATTTAGAGAAGAGACCATAGCCATGAATTTTCCGACCTCCAATAGAGTGTGGTCAGATGAAAGAAAGAACTAGTTGACTGTGATAGCTATAAAGGTAGGCAATGGAATCTCTGATCCAATAATTCTTAAAAGGAGGATAGCCAATGTAAAATATAAAGATTTAAAAAAACATTTGTGTCACTTCTTCCATACATATTCTTCTGAATAAGCCTTATAATTCACATAGGTAATATGTAAGTTCTGAATGCTTTCTCTGCCTTTCTCCCTTGTCTGCTTGGAAACTTCATTCTCCAAGAGTCTGCTTCAGTGTCACTCCCTCTTGAAGCTCAGAACCCTAACTCTGACCTGAGTGCAGTTGCCTGGAGGGAGTTTTGGAATTTGTAGCCCTTGTAGACACTTCTACTCAAGGTAGAAGCCAAAGCAAGGTGCTAAGAAAATAGTCAGATGGGATATTATCAATTATTGTTTTTTTTCTTAAAGAACTTTGCCATCTATGGCCAGGAGACATCATTATTTATTCTTTGACCTTTGTCCTTAAAGAGGCAAAGAAAACATCTCTAACACGGTTCTCAAAACAATAGGAAGACAAAAAGCAGGGGGAAATTTGACCGTGCTCTTCATGTTTTCCTTGAGAATTTTTAGTGGTTTTATTGTGCTGTCTTAGTACTTTGGTTATGACCTCTGTATACCCCAAGGTCAAGTCAGCTTTGCTCATAGCTTATGGGTTAAACCCTTTGGCCCATGCTAGGGCCTGAGCTTTAACTGGTCTCAAGGACATGCACCCACACCTGCATGTTCTTTCCTTTTGCTTTACCGGGAATGGGGGGCTCCTTTTTAAGCCTAAGTTTCAAAGGACAGTAGCTAGAATTTATGCTGAAGTGGAGTAACAGGCTTTGGAGCTGAGCAGTGTCCTAATACAGGTGAAAAGCATGTATTGATTACTTAAAGAAAGTTAAAATAAAAGCAATTTTGCTCCCCATTTCGGCACATTGCAGCTTTTGGCCTATCCACTTACAGCGAAAAAAGCATTCTTTCCTGATAATCAAGCTTCAGCTGTCTGAATTTCAGGCCGAGCCTCTCCTCCTGAGCTCTGCTGAAGAGCTGCTTTAATTAACCATTATACCACAGATGTTATTGATTTTTTTCAAATCTGGGTGAAACATCATTGTGCTGGATCATGGCCAAAACTAAGGCCCGAATTTGTGTGTGTGTGTGCTGCTTTTACTCCTTCTGCATACCTTATTAGTCTCCATGTCGGTTCAGTGCAATCCTTAGTATTAACTCAGAAAATATAGCATTGATTTTTAGCCTGGCAGCCGTGATCTAAGGGCTCCTAATTTGAAATCTGAAAACCTCAGTTGCTGAGGAAGTCTTTCCGCTGTTCCTTGAAGTAAGCTTTTTATTCTTTAATTTAAGAGAGAAATCTCCCCCTGCCTTTTACTTCTCTCTCTTTCACACGCACATTTTGAGGTTTCACAGGAACATGACCCATTCTTTGCATTTTCAACGTGTTTGTCATGAAAGGTGCCCAGAGCCTTATTCTTGTTTGTCCAGAATGGATGGCCCCCAGTGTGGACCGTATGAAATTTTGAAATTGAAGTGTCTCAACACTTTCCATATTTTGAAGACAATTTAGAAGAACTTGAGCAACATTCACTTTGAGCAAATTGCAGGATATCAGAAACCACGGGACATCAGCATTCCTTTTACCATCCATCTTCCAGTGATGATAAACTCAAGATCCAAACAATCACAGTAGGTTCCTAAATTCTGATAAGGTTTCTGTGAGTTCAGTGATATGTTCTTTAAACATAATTTGAAGCTTTTGAAATACTGTAATGCAGCTCTTGACCTTTCAAAAAAATCACATAGAGCAAGAGGTGGTGAAAAATGTTTATTTACTCTGCATTAGTGGCTAACCCCCCGTTTCCTTCCTAGAACCGGTAGTTCTTTTATACTGGGGAACTCACGCATGTCACCCCCATTCTTCCAACTCGAACCAGACAGGCCCACTTGAGCTGGAGAAACAATGGCCTGCAGTCGGCCCCATGCCTCAGTGAGAAACAACAATGCAGGCCTCTTGACAAATTCTGGCGTCGCGAGTGGAAGCTTGCAGTTCAACATGTCTGCTGAACAGAAGTTGGAAAAAGAAAAGATCATCTTGTAAACAATTAATTAATGTTTGTCATGAATTATCATTTTTACTTCCTTCTCAAGAGGCTCAAAGGGAATAAAAAGGCATTTTTGCAGGTGGTGGCATTCAAAGTAAGGGCAATCAAAGGTTTGAGAGCCCAGGCACAGCACTCTGAGTCTCTAAGGGTGAATGGTGCTAGGATTAGAGCACAGCGGGGGGTTGAGGGCTTCAGGTGTGAAGCTTAATGTTTGTGATCAGCAAAAAAAGTCTTGAATTTATCTAAACTGCTCTTCTGCTAACAGTACTTCTAGCACATAAATGTTCTGAAACTGACAAGTGTTCTCATTGCTCTTCTAATGCAAACATGATCTGCATTTGAAAGATGCATTCCCTCTTGCCTAATTTAGAATGTGCATCACAAAGAGCGTAAGATGATGACCCCACAAAGACCTCTCTCTCTCTCTCTCTCTCTCTCTCTCTCTCTCACACACACACACACACACACACTCCAGATGTGCATGCTGCATGTGCATACACACATGCAAACTGCCTCTTTCTTGCCTGGATCTTCTCTGAAGCTTCCAACAAGGATCCTGCAGAATTGTTTTTCTCCAGATTCCTCAACCAGAGGTTGAAAACTAGGAGACTCAATAGCCATCTGACCAGTGATTTCCTCTGAACCTCTACATGAATAATTCCTTTTCATTTGGTTGGGATAATTGCCTAGAATGTATTATGCTGCATTTTAATTGGCAGTCCTTCTCCTGCCTCCCCCACCCCTTCCATCAGTAGCAAGACATAGAAAGGTATTCAATATACAAAAATTTAAAACACACACATACAACCAATGATATTAAAATTTTCTAAAGAATTATAAGTAATGTTTGCAACCCTTAGACCCAATAACCAAGGCAGGCATTGTTGATGGTTAGAAGGTTGCTAAAGTCCATAAAAATGCATCTGATTGCTTAATGAATCCTCCCAATAATCCACTGCTGAATTCTAAATACTAATTTTCTCTTTATATCATGGATAAATGTCATCTACCAGAAGACCTCTACAAAGAAATACTAAATGAAAGGTTGATAAGACATAACTTAGTGAAAATCAGTCATAGGCAAAATTTGGAAAGACTAAGATGAATCTGAGATTCTTGAGTTAATTATTAATCTAACCTTCCAAAATTCTCCACTATCCCATGGTACCCAGCCATTTTTTCTGCATTTATAGTTTGTATTTCCTTTAGTATTCACTTATCATAATATAATAAACACATTCTTGGGGCATCGAGCCTCCTCTTTCCTACTGGAGGTCGAGGGGACGAAAATGATAAAGGGAAATGCAAGCTCAAGTTTGCCTTGGCTCCTGTGGAGCTAAGAAAGCCAAGCATTGCTCTGTGGAGCTAAGAAAGCCAAGACTTTGTGCTCACCACCCTAGACCATATCCTGAGGTTTTCCCTTGCACCCAAGTATCTATATAATAAAAGCCTAAGCGACCCTTTCGACTGACCACCAGGGGGCAGATGGTCAACACAGGAGCTGCCTCCCGGTGGTCAGTGCACTCCCACAGGGGGAGCCTGGTGGTCAGTGCACTCCCACAGGGGGAGCACTGCTCAGCCAAAAGCTGGGCTCACAGCTGGAGAGCACAGCAGTGGTGGCAGGAGCCTTTCCCACCTCTGCAGCAGTGCTAAGGAGCAGCAAGCTGAGCAGTAAGGAGCAGCAAGCAGGCAGGCAGTAAGGAGCAAGGAGTCCCAGATTGCGAGAGGGATGTCCAACTGCTGGCTTAGGCCTGCTCCCCGGCAGGCAGACATCCTTCTTGCAGTCCGGGACCCCTCGGGGGATGGGGAGCAGGCTTAAGCCAGCAGGCAGACATCCCCCAAGGAGTCCCAGACTGCAAGAGGGCGCAGGCCAGACTGAGGGGCCCCCCCCCAGTGGACAAATTTTGTGCACCGGGCCTCTAGTGTAATATAAACCTGTAGGCTTAAACTTAGGAAATACCACCAGAAACTAAAGAAGAGTTTGGGAAGAAAGGGACAAACTGGAATATCAGGTAAGGGACATGAAAAGGAGTTTTAGAAGGTTTAGAGGGGAATGGGACCTAGAAGGAAAGAAAACCAGCACAACCTCTGAGATAGAATGGAGATCACGGGGTCCCTTTCCTAAAATTTCTGAAAACTCTTTAAATTAACATCAAAGACTGGGTAATACGACTTATCAAAAAAGTAAATTAATTTCTCATAATTATTAAAGTTCTTCAAACTCAAAAGTTTATCAGAGTATTTAGTTTGGTTCCCCACTTTTATAAAGATGTTAAAATCCCATGAAAAGCCTAAGGCCAGCTGCTTTAGAATCACATATAAAAACAGTGAAAATAAAGTAGTAGTGGTTGTGATTAAACTGAAAAGGAAGAGACTTCCTACCACCCAGCACCCATACCCAGGATGAAAGGAGCACGTTAGACCTGTGTCAGGTACGTTAGGTTTGTTTCTAAGTCCCGGGATCCTGGACCTTGGTCAGCATCTGTGGCTCTGGCGGCCTGTTTCTCTGAACCTAATCACCATCAAGCCCTTTGTTAAACAGTGTTCAGCACGTGGCACTGCCTCCAGGACAGAGCATTTGTTTGGGGGTGAGGAAGCGCACATTTACTCCATGCTTGGCTCATGCCAGGCTCGGTGCCATGTGCTACCATTCATTCTCACTTTGGTACTTTGGATGGTGGAGATGGAACTCAAAAGTGGGGGTGTGGCCCTGTTGGGTGTGGCTCAGTTGGTTGGAGCTTCTTCCTGTACGCCAAAAGTTTGTGGGTTCAATTCCCAGTCAGGGTACATAACTAGGTTGCAGTTTTGGTCCCCAGTTGGGGTGTCTACAAGAGGCAATCAATTGATCTCTCTCCCTCTCTCCCTCCCCTCCTCCCTCTCCCTCTCCCTCTCCCTCTCTCTTCCGTCCTCTCTCTAAAAAAAGAAGAAAAAAATCGTTGGCTGAGGGTTTTTTTAAGTGGGGATGTGGGAGAGAACTGAAAAGTCTCCAAAAGATTGAATAATTGAAAGTCTGTGTGGCTTTTATTGGTATTAGTTCAATTCATGTATATCTACACAGTAGGATGAGTTTTTACAAAATTAAGAGCTCTTCGATTTAAAATAAATTGCACTGATTAATCCAACCATAAAAAAATAATGTGCAAAAAAGTATCAGCCTGATGCCCTCTCCCTACCACGAATGCCACAGATTGAAAAATAGATGATGGCAGTGGGTTTTCTTACTTTTTTTCAATGTAAATAAATAGATTCCCTCAAGTAGTTAGCTGCAAATTGCATTAACCCAACGCAACAAAGAATACTTTCAAGTAGTGAAAGCAAAGGACAGTTTTAGGAATATTACTAGGAATATATATCTACTTCCTTCTAGAACAGAAAAACATGTTTTGAAATAAAGGCCTCCTATAAATTGCTAATAAATGTGTTGATGATGAAAGAATTAAAAATTACCACTTGAATGGCTTTCCCGGTTGGATCTGTCTTTTCCAAAGGTCTTTTCCAAAGGGATTGACCTTTCCAGGACTTCAGTCTGCGTGAGGGGTCCCACCCACCCTGTGCCTGTTTTAAGGAGAGCTTCCATGCCCAGCACCACCACCACACCCACCCCCCCGCGCCCCCTTTATGCCACCACTGTGTGCTGGTGCTTGAAATTAATCAAGGGCCCCTTCTGGGAAAGGGATTCCTCTTGGAGAGGAACGGAACTGGACACTTCTCTGCCTTCCCGCGTCCCCTTGCCCTGCCGGTCCCTGCTTCCCAAAGCTCCCCAGACAAAGCCCCAGGACCCCGGGGGAAGCTGCTAGAAGCCGCAGACCTGTCTCTGGCAGACAGCTGCTGTTTGAACCCAGCTCTGACCGTAAAATCAAAAGTGGGTCCGAGGGAAGCGGTAAACACTGTGCAATGAGCCTTTTGAAGGCAGCTGATGCCTCATTTGGGGTGACATGCTGTGGCTGATGAGTGTGGATGATGTGGGGTTTTCGATAAGTGCCTCATCAGTATCCTCATCATGCTCGTGTTGCTCCGCCGCGGCGTGTGCCCTGACTTGATTGTAATTGCCCGAATCTGCTCCCGCTGCTCAGGCGCGCACAGTAATATGCAATAAAACAGCAAGAAGTGAATGTTAACCATCTGAGTTCTGACACAGCGGCTCTGCAGTTCAAGTTCTCCATTAAGGCCCCCCCGCCCCCAAAAGAAAAAAAGCCTGTAAGAAAAGAAGAAATCGAAAAAATTCCCAGGGTCAGTTTGTGTGATCCAAGGGCAAGTCCAGAAATTCCGGCGCCTGCCTAGGTGCTCACAGGTAGAGGCTAACAGGTAGTTTCCTGGTATTTATTTATTTATAATTTAATTTTTTGCGTCCCAGGTGTCCCTGCTTTTGCTCATCAGCTCTAATCGCGCGCACTGCTGTCGCCTTCCCCAGGTGTGGCTGGTGGTCTACTTCCTTCAGGGTAGGCAGCCCGCGGCCGTCAGTGCCCTGGGGGTGCAGGGGGCTGTTTCAGAACCTGAATTTCTAAGATCCAATTTTCAACAACTCAAAGAGGCAGGCACCTGAAGCTGTTCTTAATCAAACCACCCAGGATTGACTGGCTTGGTTGTCAACTTCACTAACATAAGTGAAGGGTGACATAAGTTGTCTCTTCTGTGCTTTCTGCAGTCTTCACACACCTATGGAGGCCTCATTCAGTACTTCGAAATTAAAGCTTACACTGTGGTGGGCACCCGGGAAACCAAGGAGGGGGTGTGTGGGGGGGGGGGAAGGGGGGAAGGGGAATGATCCCCAGGTCTGTGCATTTAGTCTTCACTTGTAAGAAGACCTCTGGCTGAGAAAGGAGACCTTGGTCAGGTGTGCGTGCAGTGAGTGGAATATTGGAAACCTGGTAGAGAAGGGGTTGTAGTTTATTTGTAAAGAAATAACATAATTTTCTTAGTTAAGTAAAGTTAGAATTTCTACAAAGGTATCATTTTCTGTCTAACTTTCAGTATAGATTCTAGTGATAAATATGCACACTTGAAAATCTAATTTCAATATAACAAACCCAGTTTTCTTATCCTTAGCTCCCTTTCTTCTACCCTGGAATGAACCATAATTGCTTATCATTTGGAGCTAAAAGCTACTATACAACCTATTGTCTACTTAGGAGCACTTCTTAAAGCATCTCAAAGAAAATACCATATTCTTTACAGTTTCCTGTTAATTGAGTCCTTTGGAAGCCAGTAGCAATGGTGACTTCAGAATGAGATTTTAATTACATATAGAAACCTTTTCCATTGTTTTTCATTTTAAAGAAAATTGGTTTGCTCAAAAGCATTTATTCTCCTCCCCCCCCCCCCACACACACACCCCCTATTTCCAATAGCAATGTCTTTTCAGAACATTACAAATCCTGTTTGTTTGGACAGTGGGTTTTCTCCTTGCTTTAAAGAAAAGAAAAGAAACGAAAAGAAAGGAAAAGGAAAGAAAAGCCTCACATCTGAAACTAATGAATTCAGCCAGCATCCCACTTGGAAGGCCCTGTACAGCTGGAGTTTCATTAACTGTTTGAATATCTGTATCAGTGACTGCTCAGGAGAAACCATTCCTGCCCACATGGATAATTAACAGAGCACTTCACAGGAAAAGGCCTTCTCCGACTGTAACTACCTGGCCCTTGCTTAGCAAACCTGTCAAGTTTCACTTCTTTCTGGAGCCAGAAAGCATCTCTTCCTAGGGAGTGACTGGCTAACTGCTTCCCTGTAACTGCTGCAGCCCTACCAGGTCTTGCTACATTCCTGGTGGGCTCAGTGCGGGTCAGCGCAGAAGAGAATAAAACTCCCCTGGGGCTGGTACCCTGAAGACTGCTGCAGGAGGCGGCCTTCCTCTGCACCCCAAGGCCGTGCCCCAGCTTGGTGCTCAGCAGACCCTCTCTAGGATAATGGCCTTGTCCATCTTTTACGATAAGGCAAGATTTAGCCCCGAATTTTTGGTTCAGATTCCCACATGGGGTCTTTACTTTCCAGTTTTTAAACACGCCTCCCACACCCAATTCTTGTAGAGAGAGTATTTCCATTCATTTCCTGCCTTACCTAAGTGTGTGATTTTAGCGGTGCTATGCTTACTCACAACTATTGTTTTTTTACCTAACAAGTGACTGAATTTCATCAGTGGGTGACTCCAGGATAAAGTTCAGGCTCTTCTAATTAATTTGGCAATATTTTGCCATTTATAAAAGAAGTCCCCTTAACAGGTGAGCTACAAATGAAGCAGCATTCGGTTTTTTGAACTCTTAAAGACAGGCATTTTTAAATGAATACAATTTTCAAGCAGGGTTTTTACTTATTTTTTATTTTTTATTAAATGTATTGGGTTAACACTGGTTAATAGCATTATATAAATTTCAAGTGCATACAACATTATGATTAGGCATCTGTATACTCTATCATGTGCTCTTCACTCGAAGTCTAGCTTCCTTTTGTTACCATATACTGTATTTGACCCCAAGACAGGGTTTTTAAAAAGACAAAAGAGTAATAGTTGTATTTGAGAAGCAAGATCGGATAAACTGTGTAAATACACAATTTCTGGTAAAAGTGAAAGACCCTTAAACCAGGGCACCACTGGGAGGGAAGAAGTTAAGCCAGAAATGTTTTCAAATATTCAAATGTTACTTGAAGACTAGCAAATTTATTTACAGAAACTGATATTTGTGTCTTTTCCCCCCCAGAAACCCAGAAACAGATTATAACAAATTTTCAAATAAGCAAATACTACGTGATTTATAAAACATTTTGATGCAAAGATTCTATCCTTAACTAATATCATTTCAGTAAATATGATCGCCAGGGAAGTAGCAAATTGAAAAGAAACTAGAACTTTCTAGATACAGAATATGTATAAACTTTTAAACACATAGTCCTTCAAGTATTGCATATACAGACACACACACATATGTGTTCATATAAATCTAAAGTAAGGGTTTGCAAGAGAGTTTGCTCCCAAAGTAGTTTTCACATCAGCAATTAAGACAGTGGTTCTCAACCTTCCTAATGCTGCAACCCTTTAATACAGTTCCTCATGTTGTGGTGACCCCCAACCATAAAATTATTTTCGTTGCTACTTCATAACTGTAATTTTGCTACTGTTATGAATCATAATGTAAATATCTGATATGCAGGATGTATTTTCATTGTTACAAATTGAACATAATTAAAGCATAGTGATTAATCACAAAAACAATATGTAATTATATGTGTTTTCCATGGTCTTAGGTGACCCCTGTGAAAGGGTCGTTCGACCCCCAAAGGGGTCTTGACCCACAGGTTGAGAACTGCTGAATTAAGAGAAGATAGTAAAGGGAGGAAAATGAATTCTGAAATGCAAAAAGCTTTTGTTAAATGGCAGGTTTAATCAGTAAGAATGCATAAGTCAGCTTTTATGGTGTGTCTTCCTGAACCTGACTGGATTTAGACTGCAAAGTTCTGGCTGTGAATTCTGCACAAGTTCATTTCAAAAAGGTCCCAGGAAAAAAACAAAACAAAAACCCTGCAGTAACATTTCAGCATTAGATGGGGTTGCCATGGGCACCAGAGAGAAGCTCAGGATAAGAACTGCTGCCTGAGGTTACTTGTGGGGGATGGGCATGAAGCCCGAGGCACAATATGTGGGGCTGACGTCATCAGCTGAATGGTGGTGTCCTCATTCCATGGCAACTCAACGAATGCTGTGCGGTGTTGGTCAGTGAAGAGAATGGGTCTGCGGTTTACACTTGTGATGTGCTTGTGAAGTGAGAAATAACTGATAGCCTTGCCTTTATGAGAGAGAACGGAGGTTCCTTGTCCAGGTAATGTGAGAACTGACCTAATGCAGTTGCCTCAGTCCCAGTCCTGCTCCCATGTGCTGTAGTTTAGGGAAGTGGCTGGACAGGCCTCCTTCCTGACTGCAGGTTACTCAGGTCAGAGTTAAGCCCAAGTTGCAAATATGGACAGAATTTGGTAAGCTCATGTGACCCTGAGCCAAAACCAGCAAGGGAATCAGGGAAGGACTTAGTTCCTTTCAGAGTCAAATCTGCAATCTGAGTTTATTCAAGTAGAGGTTTGGAATAGCTCAAATAAATCATCCCTCCTGATGCTTGGGACCTCCCACAGCAGCCTGGACAGACCCAGAGGATCAGAAATAAAATGTGTCCTCAGGTTAGAACCACACCCCTGGGGTTGAAAAGAGCAATTCAACTTATATTCCATTCCATGAACATATAGAAGGAGCTTTATTGATTAATGGTAAGTTCACAGTATAGAATCTGTTAGTATTATCACCATAAGGAGAGTGTCTTAGACAATGAAAATGGTGGCTGTGAGAGGTACAGCAAATACCCAAACATTGATGAATAAGACATTCCTGTCTTTCCTAAACTTGGGACAAAAGAGAGGAGGCAAGGATCTGATCTTGATGCGTTTCTTTTAGCCTATAAGGAGAACTTTTAAAGAAAAAGAAATCCATGGAATAAACTAGAAATGTGCCTCAAGACAGACAAAGGGAATGCAAAATTGCATTCTTGATGTGAAAGGAAAGACGCAATGAAACCCTCTAGATGAGATACCTTTGGAGAAAATTTCAATTTCACTGTTTCTTTCTTGCTTGCTTTATTATTTTTTTCACAGATTTGCTCTGTGGAATGCCTGAAAGCCTTTTTATTATTTTTTCTTTTTGCTATGTGGTATATATATATATATATTTTTATTTCCCTTCCATGTTGAAGCAGTTCCCATTTTTCTAGTTTTGTTTCTGACACCTGGCTGTGACCAACAATACCTTCCATTGAGTCCTTTCTTTTATCTGCTCAGTTTCTCTTATTTCCTTCTCTCTTCTCCCTTCACCTCCTCCTTACCTCTTATTAACCCTTGCAGTTCCAGGTACATTGTGGCTCCCATAAAGATACACTTTTCTCTTTTTTTCAAGCCTAACCTATTTTTCAACATAAACTCAAGTTTATATCCATGATTCTATTTAACTAGATTCATGGACTCAGTCTTTTTAGCAAACAGGGATCTCTTCTATTAATTTATTATACATTATATATTTTTGCCTTTGTTTTTGAGGTTGCTTGTAAGATGCTATTTTCCTTAGGAGAATAGAGTTAAAGCCTGGGTAACATCTCCACAACCAACTTTAGATTGTATTAACCCGCTAACTCACAGACTTCCAATGGTCTCTAACACTAGATTATGACGTGATTTGACATGCTATGATGTCATTTGTCAATTTTCCATATGGTTTTTCTTATGGAAGGGTGATGAGTGTTCTACTGAGTAGCATTTATGTCAAGAAAACTTCTTTAGAAAGCTAAATTTATGTGAGATTTAAATTGTTAAATTGCCAGATAATTTCAGTATCTTAAGATCTTTTTCCAGACACATACATGGCCATGACATTTGGGTATATACAAAATTATTCACCATGAAAATCCACTTTATGAGAAAGAGTTATCTCATTGACAGTACTCTCACTATTCGTGAATATTTGCTTTTTGCTGCATTCTTCCACAAATTTATATATTGATGTCATATGTATCTCTACAATATTCTGAAACATAAGGAAAAAAATAATATTTTTGAAAACCAGGGATTGTCTTTGCTTTTGGATATGGAAGATGTAAGCTTTTCTGCTTTTCTTTAAATAATACAAAATAAAGTCAGAGAAGATATGAAATTCAAATGTACTTATCAGTAAAAAAAAAAAAAATCTTCCTTTAAATAACCAGAAAGGGATTTTTAATAAAATTGGCACTTTGACTTAATATTCAGAGTTTATATCACACAAGAGTCTCTCTAAATTAAGGAACTTATTGGAAAATTGGTAAGTGTGGTGTTGTATTTGGCATGAATCAACAATGAAATTTTTACATACTTAATCCACTTGGAAATTTCTTTTTTGGTGGTCTTTCTACCTTGGAAATAAGGCTTAAAGAAAGCACTTATATTTTTTCTCTGTCAAGGAAAAATGTGCTTTTAATATAACAGAAAGAAATATTTACTTTTAAAAACATTTATAGAGGTAAAATCTTGAGTGGATGAAAACTGAAAAACTTAGGGATAAACTTTTTTGGATGTATCTCAGTGACAAAGGAGTGTTATTTTTGTGTTACTATAATCAGTTAATAAGTAGATCAAATTAAAAATAAATGAAATAAATTATCTTAAGGAAACTATAATCAAAATTAAATTGAAATATTTAGAAAATATATAATGTAATATTTAAAAATATTTTAAAAGTCATATTTTTTCAAATTCTGAAAATGTATTAACTCTACAGGCTCATGGACCGCTAAAAATCATGAAATACGAAAGTGATCTTAACCATACTGTTCTAAAGCAGTCACAGAGCTGAAAATAGAAACATGAATCCAAAATATCTGTTCATACACCACAAATGAGTTTTTATGTGTTACATCTAATGTCAAAAGGCATATTAAAAATATTGGAAAAATAATTTTGGCAAATTATCTTTTTGTCTAATGAACAGTTTCTCTGTTCATTATTTTAGTGTTCTCTTCTTAGGTACCACTTACAAGCATACACTTTCATTTTCATCAATTGGACTTAAAACAATAATATTTTAATATCCACTGTGTTCTAGGAGGGATTTTTAGCATTTCTCTTATTCATGAATTCAGAAGTATTGTTCCAGTATAAGTGCTTTCAGGATTGCTGAACATATCATATTCTTTTAATAGGCAACAGTCATTTTCTCCAACTACATTATGTCTCTCTGAGTCAGTCTAATAATTATGTGCTATTGGTTTGTGTCATTTCCTCGGGGATTCCCTGTCTACTGTGCCCCACTTTTGACCATTTCACTTCATTCAACATACTCTCTAATTGCCATATCAAAGGTTTACTTGAACTCATTTTTAAATATAATGCATTTGACCATAAAATCATGCATTTGCAGTTGAGTATGCATTTACATCAAACTTATAGCTTTAATTTCCACTTAGGAGAAAAGCTTCGTATTTTAATGCAGGTTTTGAATGCAGATTTACTATAAAATAAGTGAATAATAATGCCAGGTTATTTTGGAAAGTGTTCTTTTATGCAATCCCTGCATTTAATACACTCACAAAATGGTTGCCTAACAGGTGGTCTTTTCAGAGTGTTAAGCCACAACAATCAGAACAAAAAGGACACCAGAATCTAATGTTCTTCAGAATTTAAAAAGCTGTTCACTTTCTTTTGTTAATTTTCAGATTTAGCCACGTTCATTATTGTTGAGCCCCAATGCAGGACATTCTTTTTTAACATTTTGCCCTAAATAGACACTGACCGAAGCTGACTCTCCAACTGGCTGTTTTGTCACATGCAAGCGGAAACCAGTCGTGAACAATGAGTGTGCATTCTTGGTTCTTAAATGGCGAAGGAAAAGACCCGTTTTGACATGCTTCAAATCTGGCAAAGTCTGGGTTAACAAAAGTGTGTTCGACAAAAGATGAAGTTTCTTTTCCTATATTTTCCCCAAAAGTAAGTATTTAATTATGTCTTAACATGTTTTCTTCTTCTTTGCCTGGAGGATTACATGTCCTAGTGACAAGCTCATTCACTCTCTGAGGTTATCGGATGGCATTATGGACCATAGCATTCAAAAGCCTTCTTAGGAAGAAACTATTCTTTAACCAATAATTATTCACTTAAGAAAAAAGGAGTACAAAAATACATAACTTCATTGTAAAGTAACCATTATACTGTGGTCTGAGCAGTTTATAGGATAAAGTTGTTTAAGGAACTTCTCAGAAAATTGATAAGTATGGCAATATATTTTCCTAAGCAAAAGATCAGGGTACATTAAATACAAGAAAAAAAAACATTTCAAAGGATTTGAAATTATAAATATCCAAGTGAATAAGGGATGAACATATCTTTTATGCTTAAATGCAAAACTTAAAGTTCACCTTGGAATAAGTTTTTTAATATCTCAGCCTTCATTATAAAATATGTAGACTTTTAGGTTGAGGTTTTAAATATTAACATGCACAAAGCATGGCATTGTATATAGTTCTGTAAAGCTAAATAATCCTTCACTTACAGAAAGAAGCTAGTGGTAGGTAGGTGGTTGTGAGAACATAAATGTATTCATATGATATGGATAAATGGAATTAATGTATATATAATAAATTCTCATTCATCTGCAACAAATAGGGAGTTAAAATAACTGAAGTGTTTTTGTCTGGGTAGTATCACAGAAAGAAAAAAGCAATAACAATCTTGCATTTTAGGGTTTTATTTAAAAATACAGACCTAGAACAAACTCTCCAAAAATTTATATGGAATAAAAAAAGACCCTGAATAGCCACAGAAATCCTGAGAAAGAAGAACAAAGTTGGAAGGATTACAATACCACATGTCAAGTTATATTACAAATCCACTGTTCTCAAAACTGCCTGGTACTTGCACAAGAAGAGACACATAGACCAATGGAACAGAACAGAGAACCCAGAAATCGACCCAAGCCATTATACTCAATTAATATTTGACAAAGGAGGCAAGGGCATACAATGGAGTCAAGAAGACAGTCTCTTCAATAAATGGTGCTGGGAAAATTGGACAAATATATGCAAAAAAATGAAACTAGACCGCCAACTTACACCATACACAAAAATAAACTCAAAATGGATAAAGGACTTAAACTTAAGACGGGAAACCATAAAAATCTTAGAAGAATCCATAGGCAGCAAAATATCAGACATCTTTTGTAGCAATATCTTTATGGATACATCTCCTAGGATAATGGAAACGAAGGATAAAATAAACAAATGGGACTACATCAAAATAAAAAGCTTCTGCGTAGCAAAAGAAACCATCAACAAAACAACAAGAAAGCCCACTGCATGGGAGAACATATTTGCCAATGTTATCACCGATAAGGGTTTAATCTCCAACATTTATAGGGAACTCATACAACTTAACAAAAGGAAGATAAACGATCCAATAAAAAAATGGGCAAAGGACCTAAATAGACACTTTTCAAAAGTGGACATATAGAAGGCTGAGAGACATATGAAAAAATGCTCAAAGTCACTAATCATCTGAGATATGCAAATCAAAATGACAATGAGGTACTTTCTCACACCTGTCAGAATGGCTATCATCAACAAATCAACAAATGACAAGTGCTGGCGAGGATGTACACTGCTGGTGGGAATGAAGACTGGTGCAGCCACTGTGGAAAACAATATGGAGTTTCCTCAAAAAATTAAAAATGGAACTCCCATTTGACTCAGTAACCCCACTTTTAGGACTATATCCCAAGAAATCAGAAACACCAATCAGAAAGAATATATGCACCCCTATGTTCATAGCAGCACAATTCACCATAGCTAAGATTTGGAAGCCTAAGTGCCCATCAGCAGATGAGTGGATTAAAACACTTTGGTACATCTACACAATGAGATACTATGCTTCTATAAAAAGGAAAGAACTCTTACCATTTGCAACAGCATGGATGGACCTGGAGAGCATTATGCTGAGCAGAATAAGCCAGTAAGAGAAAGATAAATATCACGTGATCTCATTCATTTGTGGAATATAATGAACAACATAAACTGATGGAAAAAAAATAGATCCAGAGACAGAAAAGCATTGAACAGACTGTCGAGCCTTGAAGGGAAGGTAGGGGAAGGGGGAGAGAGGGTAGGAGATCAACCCAAGGACTTGTATGCATGCATATAAGCATAACCAATCGACACAAACAGTAGGGAAGCAGGGACATGTGCCAGGGGCAGGAGCGGCCAGGGAGAGGTCAATGGGGGAAAAAGAAGACCTATGTAATAGTTTCAACAATAAAGACTTTAAATTAAAAAAATAAGGAATTCATTAGGAAGACAATCAAATAAGCAAATCAAAACTGTAAGGAAGACATTATCATAAAAATCCTATTAGTGTAATTTTTTTTTTTTTAAAACCATATTTTATTGATTTTTTACAGAGAGGAAGGGAGAGAGATAGAGAGTTAGAAACATCGATGAGAGAGAAACATCGATCAGCTGCCTCCTGCACATCTCCCACTGGGGATGTGCCCGCAACCCAAGTACATGCCCCTGACCGGAATCGAACCCGGGACCCTTCAGTCCGCAGGCCGACGCTCTATCCACTGAGCCAAACCGGTTTCGGCTAGTGTAATTTTTTGATATTTAAAAAAGAAATCCTATGCCTCTGCTAATTATCTCAAATAAAATTCTTTTATTCCCCACCCTCCACACACACACAAAAATACAACCTAGGGAATGTTATGGGCTGTTCCAAATTCAACCAAGTCAACCTTAAGTTCTGCATCAACTATACTGTTAAAGGAACACTCATGTTCAGAATGGTGAACATGAAGCATCTGGAATTCTGACTTGTCTGCACAGTCATCAAAAAAGATTACATAAGGTCTGGTTGAGTTTTTTTAAAAACTCTCTATTTTATTGTATCTTAATCCTTGACACTCAGTAATGTGTGTACACATAGTCTTTAAGAAATGAAGCTATTGTGATGATCATAGCTTTTATTAGAATGGTTTAAACAACTTTCATTCTTGAAGCATTCCAAAACTTTCTGGTTTAGAGAATTTTACCCTAATCACCTAAATTTCTATCTAAATTTTAAAGTAGACCTAAGTTTCTTTATGTATATTTGAACTTACCTCAAAGAAAATCTGATAAGAAGAGACTAAGATATTATGGCCAAGCCAGAAAATGACTTGCATTGTGCCCATGGCTTATATCACTTCCACTCATATTCCATTGGCCAGCACTCAGTTGCAAGGTCCCTATCTAGCTGCAAAGGGTCTGGGAAATGCAGTCTTCCCTCGTGCCCAGAGAAAGAAAATGGTATCAGTGAATCTCTAACAGATCTCAGCCACAGTGATCTTCAGCAAAAGATTACAGATCATTAGCTTTTCCTTCCAATCACTTAGGTATACACATTTCTGAGCTTGGCCTTCTTCTGCACACATCTTAAGTATCTTCTTGACATCTCTGGTCTGCATTGTAGACTGAGTTTATCATTAATTAGCACTTGAAGAGAAAAATTAAAACACCCCTCCAGTCCTTCCAAAGCATTTTTAACTGATCTGGATTTTAGGGAAATAGCTTTAATTAGCTTCTGGTGGCATAAGGAGAAAAGTGTCCTGCTATTTACATAATAAACGCTGGCCCTTAAACTTGTTTTAGATTTATGAAAATGTTATATCTAAACATAGAAAAATTATATAAATGTGTATAGCAACTTTTCAGAAAAGAAAACTGAAGGGTCCTATATAGATATTGTATTATTTCAGTGGTACTAATTATAATTCAAAGCAAGACTATAAAGGTGTGAGGTTTAACATAGTATATTATATATTACTAAAGTAGAAAAATCTATTCATTGAAGAAAATTAGGACCAGTGCTATCTGTGAACTATTTGAATAGACTTTGGCTCTCTGGATTATCAAACATATATCTCTTTACTTATTTTTAACAGATGATTATAATATTTTATCCTCTGGTAAAAGTGTGAGACGTATGTCTTCAACGTGAAATTTAACATCAAGTAGCACTGGAGATGACTGTTCTATCATGCTTTTAGAGAGCTTGCAGTGTATACTGTGAAACTGGAACACTGTGCCATAATTAATTTGGGTAGCTAATCCAGCCACATGGACAGAAGCAATTCACTTGCACTTATGAAGCTGATTGGTAGAGAGAATCTATTTTACTGCTGAGACCAAATAGATTTTTCATGATATTATTATGCTAAGTTGAACATCACACCTTTTATGTTCTCTCCATTTGTCCTTGAATAAACATCAGTATAATAATAATCTAAATGGTTTGCAAGTGCTCATGAGCAGTTGCCCATCTGCTTTGGACAGAATTATACAAATCAATTACATGAACATAAAAGCCAAACAAATGTGGGTGAATCAACAACAGAAATGAAATGGATGAACTCTTAAGTTTTGTTCATCATATATAACCCCTTTAGTAACCAAAGATGGGTAAATTACACTCATTAACCTTGAAAAATTAGATGATTTATACATAATAGGTTTGAAACAATACCTTTCTATTCCCAGTTATGATGAGTATTTTGTCCACAACACAGCATAGTTTAATTGAAGGCCTACAAAGAGAATTGTTTTCATATGGGTTATTTCCTCCTAGAGATTATTCCATAAAATTAGCTTGCATTTGTTTTTCACTAAAAAATCCAATTGCTCAGTTATGTTTGGGTAGAAGTAAACATTGACTATCCTAGGAATAAAGAAAATATGTATTTAGTTTAACTAAATCAGTCTGAACTTGTGGGCAGGGTCTTACCTTGAGAGAGGCCAAAGGAAACACTGCTTAAGCTTTCTGTTGGGCATTTGTCAAGAAACTTAAAAATTATTTATCACTGTCACAGAAAAACCTACAAAGAAAACTTGCATGTTGGGATAAAGTTAAGCAAAATCTGAAAATTCAGCTTTTCTGAAACTATTCTTCTCTGATAAAAGTCAGATTACTGAGATGACTTTTCTCGCCCTGAGACTGTGGGGGAGATCATTACTAGGAAGCCCCAAGGCATGGGTCTCGGGTCCTCGTTCTCCGTTTCTGATAAAACAAGACATTTCAGTATCACTAAATGTTGGCTGTTTTCTCCCCTGTCAGGGAAGCCTCCAATTTACAGAGCCTGGGCTGGAAATTCCAGTGGCCATCCTCTCAGAATGGCTTTGGAAAAAGCCATTGGCCACGGGTACTCCAAAATGAGAAAAACCTGTGCAGGAAGAAACAAACAGGCTTGTATTACAGAAAGAGAGTATTATGCTGGCATAGAGAGAGTGATTTGACTGATTGAACTGAAATAGGCTTTGTAAGTTGATAGTTATATTATGATTGTTAATTTTATGTGTCAATTTGACTGGGCTAAGGGATGTCCAAATAGCTGGTAAAACATTATTTTGAGGTGTGTCTGTGAGGGTATTTCCAGAAAGATTAACATTTGAATCAGTAGATTAGCATCTATACTAATAAAAGGGTAATATGCTAATTAGACTGGGAGACCTTCCAGACAAAGCCATGGTGGCAGGGCCAAGGCAGAGGCAGTTAGGGGCAATCAGGCCAGGAGGGGAGGGCAATTGGGGGCGAGCAGGCCAGCAGTGGGGGCAGTTGGGGGTGAACAGGCCAGCAGGCAGAGTGGTTAGGGGCAATCAGGCAGACAGACAGGTGAGCAGTTAGAAGCCAGCGGTCCCAAATTGCAAGAGGGATGTCCCAATTCAGGCCTAAACTGGCAGTTGGACATCCCCCGAGGGGTCCCAAATTGGAGAGAGTGCAGGCCAGGCAGAGGGACACCCCCCCTCCCTGTGCACGAATTTTGTGCATTGGGCCACTAATTTACTCATAAAAAAGATCACCTTCAACATCAAGGGTTGATGTCATCCTATCTGTTGAGGGACTGAATAGAACAAAAAGGTGGGCAAAGGGCAAATTTGTTCTCTGTTGAGCTGGGACATCCATCTTCTCCTGCCCTGGGACATTTGTGCTTCTGTTCTCAGGCCTTTGGGTTTGGACTAGAACTACACCACCGGCTTTCTTAGGCCTCTAGCTTGCAATCATTGAACTTCAGTCTCCATAATTATGTGAGCCAAACTCTCATAATAAGTCTCTATCTATCTATCTATTCATCCATCCTAATGGCTGTTTCTCTGGAGATCCCTGAGTAATACACATAACTAGGACATCTCATCAGATGCTACCGGCCTACACAAAAGATGCCTTAGTCCCCTTTCTGTGCTGCAAATCTACTTAAAATGACCACAGAAAAATGTTCTTTCCACCCTGTCTTTTGTTACTGCTTTTCATTTGTTTCATACTATTATTTCGTGAGTGCTTACTCTGTGCTAGGCCCTCCGCTAAAAGTTTTGCATATTTCATATTCTTCATACCCTCCTCCTCCCACAGTTTCTTCTAAAGTGAGATGTGATATGAATCTAGCATATTCGAAGCCTTAAATTTTTAGCTTGTTCTGACAGGATGTCTGGGCAATCTTTCTAATTTCCATTTGTCATCTTTCTGCATTTTTTTTTACTAGCACCTGCACACATCTTGATTTCTTAATCACTCTGAGTTGTTGCTTACCATTGTTATGTTTTTAAAGCTCTTTATGCATCAGAATTAATCCAGAGGACTTAAGCTTGGCACGGGGGGAGTTAAAACACTTGAGGAGTAGTGTATGCTCTTAATTAATACAGATAGAAGAATCACTTATAATTTATTTAAAAATATCCAATGCTGATCCAAATAATATTTTGGAGTAAATGGGTATGTAGTGAATAGTCTGCCATGGTTCCTCATTCACCAATTCCTCCTGCTGGTGTGAGGGCTGTTCAAAATAGCACTTCACTTTTTGGTTTATTTATTAAGATCCTGCACTCAACTATAAGAAATTAGCCTCCTAGAGCTGAATCACTTCCTGCTCTGCAAAGAAGAAATCTGTTCCTATAGCGAAGGAGAAAATTCTGTATACATTCCCGAGGCACACAATAAGACAAGATCAAGTAGATTTATTGCACAGCCTGTTCCAAGTGTGAAACAGGGTGTCTGGATGTTTAAGTAATGTGGGCTATAGTGTCTGAAAGAGTGACCTTGCTACTACCCATTAGACAAGGGGTATGTCCGAGATGGGAGCATGATGGGTTTCTTGGTGAACTTTTAAACTCAAAGCTCTTAAATAATTGAAAAATGGAATAGCTTGGAGAAAGGTGCCCCCCCACCCCCACCCCCACCCCCGTGTAGGATATTCTGAAAGCTAATAGCATAACTGCTCCGGAAGAGACATTGAGAGAGCTCTAGTCAAGGCCTGTGTCAGGTATGTTAAAAATCATCCTGCTGCAAATTAAAGTCTTTGCTTTAATTATCTGCAAAATGCTCTGGCAGCGGGAATGTTTCTCTTTCCTCCTGTTCCCATCTACTGTACTGGCTGCTGGTTTATTGCACTGGAGTTTTCAAAGACTCCCCGCACTTCCATTTCCACTAGCTAATGCCAGTTAGACTGTAAGTCTCTCAGCAAATATATTCCTCAGCAAAGGCTACCTTGGGGTACTGACTGATAGTTGGCCGGCCGGCCTGCCTAAGTGATACTCCCGACAAGCCCAGAGAGGCCAGATGGGGCTGAGAGAATTACTAAATTTGGTTTTGGCGCTCTCCCCTTTCTTCTCTTATCTTTTTCTCTTTGCTGCTTTGTTAATAAGAAAAAGGGCACAAAAATATTTAGAAGAGAAAAGATCACACATGTCTCACACCATGTCCCATGGAGAGGAGATATATATATATACTTTCACTTTACCATCACTTTGCTCAACTAAGCAGTTTTTTGTTTATCAGATACAGCCAGTGAAAACCTGTTAAATAATCATTTGTTTAAAGGCTGACTCCTAATCCCGACTTCTTATAACACCTCAGCAATTATTCAAGAAACACTGAGCACTGACAATGTGCATACACAATACTCTGTGGATGTTGGATATACAGCCCTCGTTCTCACTACCTAAATAGATTCACCTGCTTCCTGGCTGGCCGGCCTTCTCTGAGGGCCAGCATTCTCCCCTTGCACCCCTCGTGTCAAAGCTCACCAACTCTGCGTTCGGTTCCCTGAAGTTTTTGGTAGCTGATGAGCGATTTAATGAGATGTGTCAGGCAATGAGGCAGCCAGGCATGTTCCTCTGAGCTCTCTACCAGGTAGTAGGGAGGCTGGTTTCAAGAAGAAGCTATTTCCTGTGCCCTTCAAATCACAACATGTGGGTGACCATTGGCTGCCCACTGGCCCTTGATTAGACTGTATCTGTGACATGAAGTGATCCTTCAGGGTAACTGGATCTCCCTCCAAAGAGGGCCTGTGTTCTAGAATAATAAGAGTTTTTCTGGGGGAGGGAGGCCCACTGTTCTCTGTAGCAAGACATGTTACCTTGCCAGACAGCCAAGTCTACTAAACGCAGCTGGCATTCAGAGGATTTGCATGCCGATCTAGCCTCCTTGGCCAATAATAAATACCAGGCTATATGAGAGGGGCTGTGATAAGTTAATAGGTAGACTTCTTTTCTGATATGTTTTATCTTTAACATTAGTGCCTCAGCAAGAAGGCCATCTATTGAATTTTATAGTTCAATAGAAACCATGTTTGTTTGCACTTGTGGTATTACAAAAAAAAATCCAAAGTTGATCATCTCCAAGCTCCATATCTCTTCATTTAAGAAGTGAATCACCTTTTTTGCTCCTATTAAAAGGGTGATTCCTCATAATTTTGTTTTTTAAATTAATTTTCCCTTTTCCTCTAGCTGATCATTTCTCTCCTTTGTTCTGTTTTTTTCAAGGTTACCTCGGCCTTTCCCCTCCCCATCTGCTGCCTAAATGAGCTGTACTCTAAGTGTATTTGCAGCTTTTTGTCCGGCAAGAACATGAGCTCCTAAGAAGGTGGGTGAGGGCAGGCTAACCAACCCTGCCCCTTATAGAGGGCAGGTCTCAGCTTTCTGAATCTCAAACTTCTTATCTGCAAATAGGGATAATGGTACAATAACCTCTTTGCTTGTTACAAGGATTAAATGAGTTAATGCATGAGAAGGCTTCTCATTCTTCTGCTTTGAGTGAGAGTATTCTTAATTGTTAGTTCCTGCTAGCTTTTTCTTCCTTGTTCTCCATTTTAAACTCTTACCTCCACCTTAAAGTTGAGGTAAGGCATTAGTCTTAGGGTTAGTGTTAGAGTTTTAGTGTTTGTTTTAAGTTCAGGATAGGTTTAGGGTTACTATTAGGTATAGGGTTATGGTTAGTGATAGGGTTAGGTTAGGGTTAGGGATAGGGTTAGGGTTAGGATTAGAGTTCAGGTTATGGTTAGAAAGTTAAGGTTAGGTTTATAATTAGAGTGAGTAGAAATTTACAGAATTGAATAAAATTGCAGATGTTTGCTATACAAATAATGACTTTAAATACAACATTGAAATAGACCATAATAAGGTATTTAAAACAGATCTATTGTGGTTTCTTCAAAACAGCCCTTTTTTGAAATTTTTACTTTGAAGCCTAGAGTTTAAGGTTAAGAACCTGTTTATAATAATTTTTTAATCAAGTATAAGGTACCTAGGCATAGTAATCTGTTCCCACTGTAGCCAGAAGCCAGGGTAATTTTCCTGCCTTCCCCTGCTCCTCCCACTGCTCCTTAAATTGATTTCCAAGGCCCTTCGGACCTGAGCCCTCTTCCCTCCCAGGGGTACCTCTCCCACACTCCCCACCCCAGCACCTGACATAGTGCTTCGCATTCAACAGCTAGACAATGTGTTGAATGAATAAATACATAAATGAATAAAAACAACAAGGTGGCTACATATTCCATACCTTGTGTTGAACTCCAGAACTCCACAGATGGCCTCTTTGCTGTGCAGATAAAAAGTTCACTTATTAATTTAAATATAGGGTGGGGCAAAAGTAGGTTTACAGTTGTTCGTATGGAAAATAATACAGTAATTAATAAATAATAATACAAGAATAAACTTGTGTTTCGCATACTCACAACTGTAAACCTGCTTTTGCCCACCCTGTATATATCTGTATTGGCTGCTATCAAAGAAAAGTCATAATTGGGAAAATCAATCAGTGTTAGGATTTTTCGAGGTAATTTTTTCCCATGGAAATGTTCTATTTTGCGAGTTATGTGTCTGGTGTATTTTTTGGAAGACAAACTTCTTTTTTATAGTTTACAGCAAATGGTTAGTCTTGGAGGGAAAGCAATTATATTACCATATGTGCATAAGTATAGCTGTGTAAGAACAGTAAGAGTGGAGAGATAGAAGTGCCCCTGTTTCCCCAAGTGTTTTCATGAAAAACTTCCAACAAACAGTGGAAAGGAATATGCTGAAAAATAAAATTCTTTAAGCATCAAATAAGTCATGCTGGAATTGTTCATCTGAAGATGCTTTTCCAGAGGAGAAAGACAGATAATAAATGTGATATTTAAGCAAATTATACAGTTTGTTAGAAGAAACTGAGTGTTACGAGGAAAGAAAAAATAGAGCTGGGGAGAGGAAGCTGGAGCTTGGGGGTGGAGGTAAAGCCAGGTGTACTTGGGTCAAGGTAGAACCCATTGTGGGGTTGCCAAATTTAGATAAAACCCAAACCAAAACAACAGGCACAGGTAAGTGTGAATTTCAAATAAACAATGAATCAGTATTTAGTATACATATGTCCCACGCAGTATTTGGGACATACTCACACTACAATGCTATTCATCGCTTATCTGAAATCCAAATTTAACTGGTGCCTGGTATTTTTTTCTGGCACCTCTGATGGCACTGAGAGAGCTCTGAGCGCAGACATGAAGGGGATGTGTGACAGTAAGCTAGGGGAGGAGTGATCCCGGCTGAGAGCTGGAGCATAGCAGGTGCACTCCAGGTGGCAAGGGCGCCAGTATGGCTGGGGCTGAGGAGTAAAGAGGAGATTGTCAGAGAAGGAAGGGGACCAGCAGATCATGTAGGGCCCAGTTGGCCTTAGGACGGATGTGTTTTCTCTCTTGAGTGAACTAAGAATCCATTGTAGGGTTTTCAGCAGAGATGATGTGAACTGACTTCTGATTTTAAGGGCTCACTCTGGGTGCCGTGTTGAAAGTGGAGAACAGAGGGGCAAGGGCAGAGGTAGGGGGAACCCAGGGGCTTAGTGTGATGGTGACTCAAGTTGGGGTGGTGGCAGTGAAGCCAAGAGCAATGGTTGGATTTTGAATCTCTTTTGAAGAGACTACGTAATTTTCTGACAAATTGAATGTGGGGTATGAAAGAAAGATCAGAGTTTAAGATAGGAATCAAAGGTGGATTTTTTATCTAAGAGCCTGGAAAGAAGAGAATTGCCATCCACTGAGATGTTAAAGATGTGACTGGAGCAACAGAGGAAAGGATCCAAGGTGCTGAGTTTGATGTGACTCAAGATGTCTAAGCAGTGACTTTAAGTGGGCCACTTGATGCAGGAGTCTGGTCCTGGCGGAAGAGGGAGATTTTGCACTCTCTATAATCTCCATTTAGATCGGCATTCTCCGTGAGAAATGGCTTGCCACAATCCCCTTAAAGAAATTTTTACTCCATCTTTCTAATTTTACTTAGAAATTATCTTTCTTTGAACCTATTGCTTTGTCTAATTTCTTATCACTAAACATCACTTTTTTTTCTTTATTGATTAAGGTATTACATATGTGTCCTTAGCCCCCCATTGCCCCCTCCCCACACCCCCACTTATGCCCTCACCCCCCTGGTGTCTGTGTCCATTGGTTGGGCTTTTATCACTTTTGAAAAATAGGGATGAGGGGTGACATTTAAAACATATCTTCAGTTTTTACCCTCCTGAAATTCAGGAAAGTGGGAAGATTTTTCTCAACTTTGTCCTTGAGAGACCCATTTTAGGTAACCTTGTTCTTTTAAAATGTGACTTTTGGCTCTTTCACAAGCAGGATATAAATAGGATTTTAAAGGCACGCAAGTGTCAAGGCCAGGCTTGCTGAGTTCTGAATTTATATGGAATATGTAGCATTCCTAATAGGGAAGGTGATAGGAACATTTGGAAAACAAACATTTTGAACCTCATATATATCTAAGGTGCTTAGATTTTAAGGCCTTAAAAACTGGGGCTAGCTTGGAGAAGGTAAGATCTAAAAGAAGACATTATATTTTAATTTATTCACAAGAGAGATTCTGATTTTTTTTACATTTTTAAACAGGATTTTACAATGTCAATTTTAAGTTACATGAAACTGTTAAATAGCTCTGAAGCACTGGATTAGGAATGAAATAATTTGGTTTTAATCCACATTCTTTAACTACTTAGCCATGTAATCTTTGGGCAAATCTTTTAACTTTTTAAATGTTATTTTATTTTTCCCATCACCTTTTATCCCCTCTATGCCTTCTTCCAAATCTTTTAACTTTTGACACGTCCCAGGTTTCATATCTAAAAAATGAGGAATCAATACAGCTGTTTATCCCCTCCTGTAAGAATGGGATATAATTCAGATTAATGTATCAGAAAGCACTTTAAAAACATAACATATTCTACAAATTCAAGGAATTATTTCCCTATTGTCAGCAGTATTATTTAATTTGAGAAGAATTTCTCATAATCATTGACATAAGACAAAATTGGCTTATTAGCAAAATATAAGAGTCAGGGACATATTTTTATTTCTTGAAAGAAGAGTTTTCTTTCAGTGATGGTATTTCATTGATGAAATGAACAATAGTTTAAATTTTTTTTTTTAAGTTTTTCATTGATGTTTAGAGAGAGAGAAAGGGAGAGAGAGAGATAGAAGCATCAATGAGAAACATCAAAATCAATCATCTGCCTCCTGCACTCTCCCTGCTGGGGATTCAGCCTGCAACCCGGTATGTGCCTTAACCAGGAATGGAACCACAGACTTCCTGGTGCATAGGTTGATGCTCAACCATTGAGCCATACTGGCTGGGCAACAGTTTAAATATTGAGTAATGCCTAATTTCTATTTTATTTCCCACTTGAAGTTTCAGATTTGTAATTATTTTGCTGAGAGCCAGAAATGATCAGGAAGACTTTATGGGGGAATAGGCACTTCCCAATGTTGATCTTGTCTCCCTATTGTAGACTAGAGTCCTGGTGCATGAAAATTCATGCACTGGAGGTGGAGTCCCTCAGCCCGGCCTGCCCCCTTTCACAGTCTGGGAGCCGTCAGGGGTGGGAGGTGACCTGGTGATCAGGGGAAAGCAACACCCCATCACACCTCTGCTGCTGCCACTGATGGCAGCGCAAGCCTCGGCCGGCCCTGGTTACCTGAGCCTCAGGCAGCCCTGGGCAGCATCTGAGGCTTGCCTGTGCCTCGGGCTGGCCCTGGGTGGCTGGGAGGCTGAGGGGACTGGGGGTCTCCGGATGCAGGCCTGGCCTTGCCACACACCTGCCACCCTGGCGGGACTGAGGGGACTGGGTGCCACCATCTTGTGGCTGTGGGCACTGCCATCTTTGAGGTCGTGGCACTCAATTAGCATACTCCCTCCTTATTGGCTTTGGGCGCTGCCATCTTTGAGGGCAGGGCAGTCAATTAGCATATTCCCTCCTTATTGGCTGTGGGCACCGCCATCTTTGTGACAGTGTGAGGGTCAATTAGCATATTCCCTCTTTATTAGATAGGATAGCTAGTATAATTTCCCATCTATATCATTCTCTGAATATCCCTGATCTTTGCACAAAATTTGGAGTTAGTTTGTATTTGTTGTTTTCAGTTAATAGTAGAGAACATTTGTCGTGTGGTTGCTTAATATTTTAAATTGAGCTAAAGTAGTCTAAGCCAATCATGGAAATGTAATTCCCTTGCCAGTGATTGCCTTAAGAAAGTGCATGGGATACAGTTCTGGCTAATGAGATGTAAGAGTGTGTCTCATAAAAAAAAAGACACCTGAGAGGAAATACTTTGTATACTGTCCTACATTGTTTTATCTGGATGTGACACCTGGAAGTGTGGCAGCATCTTGCTGTCATGAAGGCCTAAGGTGATAAAGCAGAAAGCTGGGGAGAACTGGGTCTTCAGTAATGATGAACTAATTAATTAACCAACCTTGGACTTATCCTAGTGATACTGTTATAATTAGCTAGTTATTAAAAATAGGAAAGGAGGAAGAGGAGATAGATGCACATGCAGAGAAGTTGGTGTGACTAGGGAAGGTACTTTCCTGTCAGTCAAGGATTGGCCAGGATGGGCAGAGCCAATGCAAGCCTGGGAAATTTGGGGATTCATAATCCCCTAAACAAAGGAGTTGGCTCTCGTTGCCCTTGTGGCTCT
Source organism: Myotis lucifugus (assembly GCF_000147115.1). Taxonomy (NCBI): domain Eukaryota; kingdom Metazoa; phylum Chordata; class Mammalia; order Chiroptera; family Vespertilionidae; genus Myotis; species Myotis lucifugus. Next base: position 3,199,606 of record NW_005871070.1, on the reverse strand, counting down.
TGGCTTTCATGCATTTGCCCATATGCCCATGGCCACGGGGACCCCACATGCAATGGACTGATGGACTACAGCTAGCCTGATGCTGAATGGGACTGAGAAGACATGGAAAGGTAACTGGACAACAGTTCTGATTCTAGCCCTGTTAAAGCCACAGCTACAATTCTTCCATGGCAGGACTGAGGGAAAGAGGACCTTGGATACGCAGGGGTGTGAGTCCATAGAAGTAAAAGCTCAGAAAATTCGAGTCTCAGAAAATTCCCTTTCTCAGGATATCACAAGAAGCCACTCCCATGAGCAACCAGTGGGGAGGAGGACCCCCACCTTCACCAGTAACGCTTTGTATAATAATAAACCCTCTCATATTTAAGCCAGTTGAGTAGGATTTTTCTATAATTTGTACACAATGTGATTTACAAACCATAATAATGTTTAGCTTTTCTGCTTATTTTCATTCACATATTCATTTGATCGTGTTAGCTATGCTTCCTGGGCATTTTCAGATCCCACTAGTTTTCCTGAAAAGAAGCAACTGGGTTGTTGTCAATGTGGATAAGGACACACAGTGATTAAGCATTCTGAGCGCAGAGATTCCATATATGGGTCGTCAGTATGCACCCAGTCCTATTATAGTGCTTGGTATTCAATAAATGTTAAATGAATACATTAATTTTCCATAATCCCCCCCCTTTTTTTAATCACAATGGCACTTTTTCAGGCAATAGGCTAAGGTTAACAGAATGCCTTTTCAATTTCCTTTTTCCGATTTTACCCTATAAAGGCAAATAAAATTCAGAGGCCATGACTTTTTAGGCATCAGGCATATTTTTTTCCTCAAGATTTGTTAATTGGCATGAGAGTTCATCTATGCTTGTCTTTCTATTGAGACAGAAAAATGAGATCAGAATTCCAAGAGCAAGGAAAAAAAAAAAAGGCAGTGAATAGCACCTATTTAATAGGCTGCCACATGAAGGCTGGAGTTCTTTAGCAAAAGTGAATTTCAAAGCATACTTTCTATGCTTTTAAACTGCAAATGTTTAAATCAACTGAGATGATACAGGAGAGAAACATAATTGTCACAGTTAAAAATGAACATACATTTATTTAGTTATACTTTTCTATCTTCCACTAATATACCTGGTTCTATCCATAATAAATAAGTAAATAACTTGATAATATGCATCCCTGTTTTAAAATTACATTTCAGTAAATCTCTGGGATAGCTTGCTTGCCAATATTGGAAGCTATGTGCTGGCAAGCTACCTATTCCAGAGGCTACCACACATAGTTCAGGGTACCATCCAAGAAATAAAGAGTGGGAACACCTTAAGGTTCCCTCATTTGGGAACTGAACAAATATTTCATACATTTGAAATATTAAATAGCAGTTAAAATAGGTAAAGTAGACCTACATAAGTCAATATGCTTAACACTCAAAACAATCAGTGAAAAGTAGCAAGTTTTAAATATGATACAATTAATATAACACATTAAAATCAAAATAATACTTTAAAAATGCATGAGAATGATGCATACCAACCTCAGAATTGTGGTCCCCTTGGGGAGAAGGGGAAGGATTGATTTTTGCTATGTCTGTGCTTGGTCTATTTTTTTTGAAATAAAAACTTAAAATATAGCAAAAGTTAACATCTGTTACAGCTGGGGGGTGAGACATGGTTGTCTGATATATATTGTCTGTACTTTCCTGTGTTTAAAATAGTTCATACTTCTCTTTTAAAAGGACTAAATTCACAATTCTATAATGGCAAAAATCTATTATTAGCCCCTTCTGTTTGACAGTCTAAACTTATATCAATATTTAAACTTTTAATTTTAAGATAACCTGGGAAAAATTTTATTCCCTAGTGACTTATAGTAGTGTAGATAAAGGTCATCCTAGAAAGGCCATTTAAAGACAATAAAATCTATAATAATAGAAGCATAATATGCTAATTAGACAAGTGGTTAGGGGTGATGAGGCAGGTAGGCAGAGTGGTTAGGGGCAATCAGGCAGGCAGGCAGGCGAGTGGTTAGGAGCCAGCGGTCCTGGATTGCAAGAGGGATGTCTGACACAGGGATCCCTGAGGGATTGGGGCTAAACCAGCAGTCGGACATCCCCCGAGGGGTCCCAGATTGGGAGAGGGTGTAGACCGGGCTGAAGAACCACCCCCGCTCCCCGCACAAATTTTGTGCACTGGGCCTCTAGTAGTACTTATAATAAATCAAATTTCTCAGACAATTCTGTGCTTACCAAGAGCTACACGTTATAAGAAATAAGTAAGAACACTTGCAGTATTTTGTCCTATAAAGATGGGTCATTTTTGAAAGTATCCCAACTTTTTACATAGAGAAAGCACTCTGCCAGCTACTTAAACATTTAGGGTTTTTAAAAAGAAGAAATGTGAACATTTTGTAATCCAAGGATTTTCTCAGTTTTATTCATTTCTCTTGACTAAAGTTTCCTAGAGGAAGTATGTGGGGAAGTAATCTAACATGTCTTTAAATTCTTGAAACCACTTAAAAGATTTTATCTATATTTAAGATATTAAAATATATATCAACTCTTAATATATCAGGAAAAAGTCATCATTTACCGAGTCCAATAAGTTTAAAAAATTTTTAAATATATATATTTAAGTAATTTTATGACTAACTTAACAGAAGTATGAGGAGATAGTTTAATTAAAAACTGTAATAAGAATTTAAGCATAGTAAACAATTTTTATTTTATATTTTTTAGACTTTGAAGTTGTATATACTTGAAATGGGCAATGTTGGTTGAATGTAACATCGCCTGTTATGCAAGAATTTGGTACATGCTCATCTTGTAAATAGTGACTCCAGTTTGAATTCCTGCAGTTTGAATTATCCACATTTTTTTTTAACCAAACCCATTTACTGATGCTAGAATTGGGTTTCTGTTTCTTGAAAACAAGAAATCCCTAAAACAGAAATAACTTATTTTTCCCATGGCTTAAATTGTAAATATATTTCAAATATATTTTTATTAGGTTCCAGCTTATCATTACCAGTACTTCTGTTTCTTCTTGCACTTGTATCACCAACATGCAATACTTTTTAAAAACTTTGATGACATGATTTGTTGAAGAAGGGTAGTGATTAAAAAAACATTTTAATTTTTGGATTTATAAATGTCAATTAGAATGATCAGTCCATTTTTTTTTTCATTTCTACAACACTTATTTCCTTTTAATCACCTTTGCATAGAAAACTGTCTTCAGAATGTTTCACCTTAGGAATTATATCAATAGATTTTGGTGGATAAACATTAATAAAGGTGAAAGAATACTGCCATGTCATTCATTTAGCAAAATTAGATGGTCTGGCTTCTCATAAAATATTGCATGATGAAGCCCTTTCTGTTGAATAAGGGGGTGAGAATATTGACTTCCTTGTTGTTCTTAGAAATATATGGTTCATTCATATTTTCTTTAGTTTGAGAAAACTCATTTAGAATATGCATCTAAAGAGTCATGGTCTGAGATTTTGCTTAACTGATCAATTTCATCAATATCATTAGATCTAGAGTATGGTTATTTGTCTCTTTGCATTCACCTGTGATTCCTTTAATAAGTATGAAAATTCTTATTAATTTTCTTCTATTTACCATTATGGCTAAAATGAAAAATTATAAACTCTCAACTGTATTCATTGAAAGCCTTTACAGGTGCTGTCTCTCCAGACTTATATCTTCTTGAAACTTCTTGAAAGATGATGCAATACTTTGGGCAATGCTATATGAAAACTAAAAGATTATGCAATAGTGACAATTTTACTATTATGTTCCTCTTCTAGGTGATTCTATCATTGTTCCATTTGGGAATAACTGATTAGTGATGATTAAATAATTCCTGGGATGATAAAATAGCAAAATATTTAAAAATATGTAGAAAAAATTATATCACTAAGATCCCATAATGCATCTTAGAGTTATAAAAGGGTCCAATGGACCTAGATAGGAATTGAAAAATATGTTTTGTTCTATTTTTAAAAAGTAAACTTTCTCTTTATCTCTTGAACAATATTAGGAATGATTAAAAATCATTAAATATCAATTCTTATAGGTAGAGCTGCTCAAAAAACTAAAATTTTGTCCAATGGACCTGGATGGTATCTCCATGGTTAAAGAATCATAAATTTATAAAGACCAACTGTTCATCAGTCTAGCTCACAAGGTCAGAGTTCCCAGTCCATGCTTTCTTTGTTGGAATTGCCCCTCATTCCACAAAGGGCTGGGCAAGTGTTCTTAGAAATCCTAACACTCAAGCCACAGATAATTAATTGGTCCAGGGGTGGACAGTTGACCCAAGTTAAGAATACAAATTCCTCTTTTTCCAGATTTTGAATCATAAGAAACAAACACGGGACACTGGAGCCAGAGCCAGGTCAGAGCTAGCAGCACCATGGAGCCGAACTCCAGAGCAAAGCTAAATGGCAACGAAGCAGGAAAGAAGACATCGTCAGAGAAGAAAAGCTAAAATGGAGTGAAGAGTGTACAATCGGGACAACATGATCCAGTGATGGGCAGAAGGTGACAAAACTGACTGAAATTCCTGCAGTTTGAATTATCCACATTTTTTTTTAACCAAACCCATTTACTGATGCTAGAATTGGGTTTCTGTTTCTTGAAAACAAGAAATCCCTAAAACAGAAATAACTTATTTTTCCCATGGCTTAAATTGAAAACCATTAACCATAGAGATACCATCCAAGTCCATTGAACAAAATTTGTGTTTTGAGCTAGGCATGAACTAGTAACCGCCTCTGAGTGAAAATGTACAACTAGCTGTGGAGTCAGCGCCTACTAAAATTCTGACAGTTATCACCAGAACCTTACTTCCCCATTCCGTGGGAAACTGGTAGTGTGGAGGTAAGAAAAGGCAAAATAACTAAACAATTGTCTAAAATCTCTTAGGATACAAACCACGTCACTAAAGGCAAAGCTTCTGTCAAATGTTGAAATGTAGGAATGTATTAGAGATCATTAAAATTCAGTGGCAAAGAGGGTTTTCTGTACTAGGTTGTCTGGTTAAAAGCAGACAGGGAAAAACAGGAAATTACATATTTATGTTTCATCAAGAGAAATCTTTTCTGCTGAGATTGTTGAAAACCAAGTCCAGGTAACACTTGTGAATTTGGAAAAGCTCAGGGCTCAGGAGCCTAGCAATTGAAAACAAAGTATCCAGCAGTAGCTAGTTTAGGAAGCCCAGCTCTTTTCCACAGGATAAACATGTTGATGCCTATCAACTACCCACCACACACCCACCCCCAATTCCTAGCAAAACGCGTCCCTAGAATGGAATGTAACCTGTGGAGGGCAGGACTTTTTAGGGACAGACCAGAGGGAAGCGCTTCCTGTCCTGCAAACCTCTTTCCAGTCACTTTTTCTCCTTTATTCTCTTGAGGACGGGGCCATTAAGAACAATGGGTCTAAGAAGAGCTGAATAACAAAAATCCTGAAGGGTGGTCATTAGGTAGTCTGGTGATGAAGGGAGTAAGCTTAATCCCACAGAAATTCCTGATATGCCTTTCAGTCAATGATGTACTCAAGAAAGACAATGATTGAAAGCCACTGAAGTAGCTATCACCAGAAACTTACTCTTGAACAGGCACCTGAACTAACTCTTCTGGAGGCTCTGACTCAAGTGGGGAAAGGATGCTGGCACCAGACAAAATTCGCTGAAGTGTAGAAGAGAGGACTCTAATGTCCTTTAGAGGAGCGGGCCTGCAAAAAGGAAGTCCCTCTGATGGCCAGATCCTAGGACGGCCAGACATGACTTAGGAACTTGTCTACTGCCAAGGGAGTCAAGAAACAGACTCATGGCATTCATTTAGGGGCAGACTAGTGACCTGTATATCATCCTGGTTTCTAGGTTTCTTGCCCACCTCTGTTAGCCTCTTTTTCTAAGCGATTCTTTTTATTGATGGTTTCCCTGCTTCATTGGTGGTGGGATGGTAATAAAGTGTGCCAGAAAACGCAGAGGAAGTCATTCTGGCAGGATGGTGATGACAAGGACCAGATGGAGACTGAGGGGCAGGCATTTGTAGCTGTACCTGTAATACTGGAGCACTTAAAGCAAAACTATCTTGTAGAATGAGTTTCCTCTACAGAGAAGTATAGTGGTAAGAGTCAGTGGTATTGATCTAGAGCACAATCACTTCTTGAGAATGATTCGGAAACCCCATTTTTACGAGGTGACTCTATTTTTAAGGCTTCCACAATGGTTGTGCAAGATTGTGTGCACACTGCAGTCTTACAGGTTCCTGCCCCACCATCCTGTCCACAACTGACTGAGAGCCCTAAGAGATTCAGAGAGGTAATCAGCAGAGGTCAGTTGTGAGATTCTACAGTACTGGGTTCAGAGTCTGCACCATGGCAGGGGCAAGGCATGAGCAAGCCAAGGCTATGGAGACAGGACTAACATGTCACCTGAGTGGAGAAGCAGAAAGGAAGAGGCCTTCAGAGAAACCAGTTCATAGAGAATAAAGCAGATGCAAAGATGATTATGTGTAAGAGAAAAAGAATGAGGAAGAGGGAGATAAAGGAAGAGCAGAAAACAAGGAGGGTAGAGGACAGAGACAGAACTAGACAAAGAAACAGCCAGAGGCAGCTAGAGACAGAGATAAACTGCTAATGACTTTCCAGACACCACAACCTTCACCTGTACTTCCTGCAATTAAGTTCCAGATTTCTGTGTGTATTTTTTAACAACTCCCCTTTTACAAACTACTTTAGGTAGACTTCTGATTCTTACAACCAAACAATTCTTGATTTAAACATCTACTCCTTGATTGTAGCTGCATCTTTTAAGTGTTTACTTTGCAACTATGGAAATATATGTACCACCTAACATTAACTGGGGACTGAGGCTCTCAAGGAAGAGGGACTATAATTTGTAATATTTTGCAACGTACCAAAGACAGACTTGGTTTTAAGTAGTTTTTAAACAATAACAGCTAACATTTATTGAGTACTTTCCTTGGGCCAGTTTCAAAGTTGTACATGCATGATTTCACCTGTTCTTCATGACAAACAGGCTCTATTATCACCACTCCCATTTTACAGGTAAGAAAATTAAGGCACAAAGAGAGATTAATAACTTACTCAAGGTCATACAATCAATCAATAAGGGAATAAAGGTGGAATCTACTGTTTATTTACATTAAAATTGACATTTGAAAAAAAAAGTATGCATTCATGTAAAATTCATTTTGGTCAATTTTTTGTTGAATGCGTATTATTACAAAGTACTAATTTACTAATAAACTGGTTAACATCAATGTTACAAATATAAATATGGCTTTTAAATATCACTATTCAAAACAAATCTTTCTGTGGGACATACACACACTCACACAAAGATGTATTTTCAAATTAAGTTTCTTAATTTCCAAAACACCTCCTTTAAAACAGAAGGAAATAAATTCTGACAATGCTATGTTCAATGCATTAACTATTTCATAATTCATTGGGATATTGTAAGATTACTTGCTGCAAGCTGGACTCGTGTGAAAATAAACCTAGACTTCAGAGGATGTCTACATTGATAAATATGTATCCATTTAATTAATTGCAGTGTAAGTAACACACAAGTATATAAAAAAGTAAAGTGACGAAGATGAGATGAGTTTTTCATGGGAGGTGGTGAGTTGCCATGGAGTCTGCTTCTCTTGATTTTCGAAGCAGGGCTTGTTTGAGAGCACTAATTTTCTCATCAAGCTCAGCCAGTGAATAGTTCTGCTGTAAACAATAAGAACACAAATTGCTGAATAAGACTCTGAAGTATCTTAATGCAGATAAAGTGATAAATGAACTATAAATATTTAAAATATCCAAAAGCATGGTAAATGTCTCTTTTTCTCTTAGAGAATAATTTTAAAATTGAACCATATATGTTGACTCTATCATGAATTTTAAGGTATACAATAATAAGGCTTAAAATTCTTTCTCCTTATTTTTTCGTTCTCTTTCCTAATGAAAGCTCTTCTGGACCTTTTATACTTTGAAAGGATTATAAAAACTTTTAAAAAAAACTACTGATTATATTAATAATCAGTAGGGAAAAAAATTAAAGTTTAGGATTAGCTTAAGTGCTTAAAATACCTAGAAATTCTCTTTTTATGGATCAACTGCAATCAACTACCTCTCCTGGAAAAAATGGGTGCTCTTAAAAATTACTCAAAATTGTACAATAAAAAAAAAAAAAAGTAACATGCTACTCTTAAAAAATAAACCAACCTAAAAAATTTTTAGAGTTTTCCCCAACTTTAAATTTACATCACCACCATTGAAGGGTAGCAAAACCTTACAAATTATGATTAAACTAATCTTTAATAATAAAAGCATAATATGCAAATCGACCAAACAGCAGAATGACTGTCCAGACGACCATGCTATGACACGCACTGGCACCAGGCCAGCCAAGGTGGGTGCGATGCGATTGGTTGGGGAGCCCCGCCATTGCCCCACAATTGCCCTTCAGAGGGAAGGCCGGGCCAGTCAAGCGATCACACCCCATGCCTGTTGCCAAGGGAGGCGACGAGTGGTGGGGGAGGGGGCCCAGCGTCGCACAGATGGCAAGCAGTGGGGGGGGGGGGGGGTGAAGGTGGGTCGGGGGAGGGCAGCTGCCAGCAGCTGGGGGAAGGAAAGCCCTGATCACCAGCCAGGCCTAGCGACCCCACCCAAGGGGTCCTAGGTTACAAGAGGGTGCAGGCCGAGCTGAGGGACACCCCCATGCACGAATTTTGTGCACCCAGCCTCTAGTTCATATATAAGTACTGTGGACAAGGCTAGGCTGAAGTCAGCCTCTGGCAAACATTCTTCTTTGATTTAGATGCTGCTAATGAGTGGCATCTTTAAAAGGGGGAGGAGTGAGATTTAAATCACAGTACTTAAGCATTTACTATTTTTCAGCATTTTGTACCTGATATATCTTTCTACTATTAACAGCTGAATACAGACTTTTATGTTTATTAGGCCCATATGACTTATCCTATGCCCTTGAAATAAAATTACTTCTCTGATTCAAATACATTAATTTATGCTGCCCTTTTTTAGTTTTGAGTTCCAAACTATGACCTAAAAAGCAACCATAGTAGAAACTTTTAAGAAAGGTATAAAACTAATCAAACTATTTCAGAAGCTAAAATGAAAATGCAATAACTTACTTGAGGTGGTTGAACTTTTCTTCTTTTGCCAGAAAAGTTCTAGATTAAAGGTAAAAAAATATTAAATAACCAATACGTATAAAATCTAAACAATTTTCCTTTATAGAGTACTGAAGAAACAAACAATTTTCCATTATAGAGTACTGGCAGAAACAAAGCCCACAAACTCACCAAGCACTATCTGCAGCCAACATACACTTTCTTGTGTTTTGGAAGTTACTCTCCAAAGATATTGAAAGTATATAGTAGTGACATCACAGCAACAAGCTTGTCCCTGTCTATACACACTTTCCCATTAATTCCCAGCTTCTAATGAGGCTGAGTGTTTGTAGAAAGAGGTGCTCTGGGAATTTCCTTAGTTTCCTTTTTTATAACCTTTCCACCCCAGGATACTGAACAAAGGCAGCAGCAATATACAGGAAAACAGAATGTGAAATACCAGGCCAAGGGTTGAAAACACATATACACTGACTATAAGGGGACACTGGTTGTGTGAGCACCTATCACTACTCCTCTGTGTGACTCTGGGGAATGCAGATCCCAGCCCTCTGGTCTTGTCCGTGATGGGAATGGGCATGGGCTCAATTCTGGCCAATGACTAAGGAGGGGTCTGCTGGGGATTAGGGGGAGAACTTCTGAAAAAACTTCCTCACTTCTGGATACCACTGCACCTGGACAGGAGAAAGTGCTGTAGTCATCTTGCCATCTGCCTGAGGAAAAAGCCAACGCTAAGCAGAGCTCACAGGGGAAGAGCACAATTATTATTATTTTTTAAAATATATTTTATTGATTTTTTACAGAGAGGAAGGGAGAGGGATAGAGAGTTAGAAACATCGATGAGAGAGAAACATCCATCAGCTGCCTCCTGCACACTCCCCACTGGGGATGTGCCCGCAACCAAGGTACATGCCCTGGACCGGAATTGAACCTGGGACCCTTAGGTCCACAAGCTGACGCTCTATCCACTGAGCCAAACTGGTTAGCAGTGGTCGGCAAACTGCGGTTCGCGAGCCACATGCGGCTCTTTGGCCCCTTGAGTGTGGCCACAAAGTTTCAATCGCACTGTACGTGTGCGCCCGCACATATTTTGTGGAAGAGCCACACTCAAGGGGCCGCAGTTTGCTGACCACTGGGTTAGGGCAATTTTTTTAAAAAATATATATTTATTGATTTCAGAGAGGAAGGGAAAGGAAGAAAGAGATAGAAACATCAATGATGAGAGAGAAATCACTTGATTGGCTGCCTCCTGCACCCCCCCCCCCCCCCCCGACACTGGGGATCAAATCTGCAAGCCAGGCATATGCCCTTGACTAGAATTGAACCTGGGACCCTTCAGTCTGCATCCGTGACTGGCCAGGGTGAGCCCAATTCTTTGACAATCATGATTTACCTAATACCACAGCTTTCAAAAGATAAATCAGTGTATTAGTACATTTGAAAAAGAAACTGTCAATGTAGGAGATAAAGTTTACTCATGAACATTTCCAACCACTGAGATCAGAGGGAAGGTAAAAAGTCACATTTTTACTTTGTGTCAAAAGCTGTTTCAAAGAACATTGAGGTGTGCCTCTTAGCAGCAGTTATAAGTGGGAAATCATTCAAGTGTTAGAATTATTAAATATGGGGGGAAACTGCTTCTATAAACATGCTCCTTCCTTTGCCAAACTGAGCTGAATACCTCTGTGGGGCCTATGGGCAAGGGCTTAATGTTTAACTTGGTCACTGCTCAGTCTCTTACCCTCCCAAAAGGTGGCATTTTACCCGTCGGATGAAAATATACTCCCCCTTGTTTTCCTAACAGCTTAATCTATAAAGTATTGCTAATTTCCATGTCATTGAGCAATCAGATTATTATCATGAAACTAAAGTGAAAAGTATCAGAATGAGGAAAATGAGGACATCAGTGGTTCAATCACTTAAAAACAGTAAAATGTAGTCTTTGGGGACTTATCTTAAATCTGAGCAGAATATTTTGACAAGTAGAACACTTAGAAACACATACATTGTGAATACACCAGACTAGCTTTAAAATGTATTGTTTTTAGGCACAAGGTGGAAATTTTAAACAAGTTTTGGTACCTAAGAGAAGTATTTGAGAGCATACTAAATAGCTAGACAGACATAATTTTTTAACATGTCACACACACACACACACAGGTCTGGGGAACCCAGGTTCTAAGGAAACTCAGTGGTAAGTCAGTCTCTCTAATGCTTCCTTACTTGCAATCAGTGGTCAAGGACTACAGATTTTACAGGGCAGTGTCTTCAATGTTTCTTCCCTTCTCGTCCCACTGCCCTAATTCAGACCTTCATTTCTCCCTTGTGTGGACAATGATGTCTCCTAAACTACTTTCCTCGACTCCAATCCTTCTCTAACTCACACTTCATAATGCCACCAGATAGGAACCTAAATTACAGGTGTTTTCTTCTCAGTGACACTGGAATTGCAAATGGGTTACTGTGACCTTCAAGGCCCTCCAAAATGTTTGCAATTTAATTCTCCAGCTGGATCCAGTTGTTCACTTCATGCTTCGGGCCCACCGTGCATAGTCTGTGTGCGAGAAGTTGGCTTGGCCCTTAGCACTCCCCTGAGACACTTCCCTGAGAACCGGGAGTGCCCATCACAAAACGGAATTAGGATTCCGCCTGGTCAGTGCTGTGGAACAGAGTTAACACACCTTCAAAAGTTCAATAATTAGCTATCAGCCAAGTCCTATCCATTCATTCACACATTTATTCAATGCATACTACATTTTGTGTTAAAGATGAACAAGACAATTCCTATCCTCCAGAGATTCAAAACACAGTGTGAAAAATAGATGTGTAAACATGTAATTATAAGTGATGTGTTATCAAATGAACAAAGTGCTATAGAAATATACTTGTGAAGCATGTTATACGTACTGTTTTCAGGGTTATAATTTAAAAGCAGTAAGCAATACTTTGGAAATAATCATAAGCATTGTATCCTTTAAATGGTCTGTTAATGGCCTTCAAATTTTTAAAAACATTACCACATTCATATCTTTCCATGTTGAATGTGAAGGGTAAAGATCTTTAGAATGATCACATTAAAGGGGCAACAAATATTAATCTTTGTGGTAATTCCTGCATATATATGTTAACTTTTTAAAAGAGTTTTATGTCTGTTTCATAAATGAACAGAACTTTACATGGTCTAACTTTGTTTTATAAACCCAATACAATTTATATCTTTTTTTCCAGGTAATGTTTCCCATTTCATGTGCTGTGCATCAATCTTTGAGCTCAACTTTCCCATACTTTCTAACTTTAGAAGCTAGAAGACTGAGCTGCCTTTGTAGTCTTTCTGTACACTTTTTAAAAATATATATATTTTATTGATTTTTTACAGAGAAGAAGGGAGAGGGAAAAGAGAGGGATAGAGAGTTAGAAACATCGATGAGAGAGAAACATCCATCACCTGCCTCCTGCACACTCCCCACTGGGTATGTACCCGCAACCAAGGTACATGCCCCTTGACCGGAATTGAACCTGGGACCCTTGAGTTCTCAGGCCGACGCTCTATCCACTGAGCCAAACCGGCCAGGGCCTTTCTGTACACTTTTGAGGGAGATGTGAAATTATGCCACTGCCATGTGTGTACTCCCAACATGGACAGTAAAAGTGGCAAATTATGTGCTATGCTCTCTGTAGGGTGTGTTCAACTCTCATGTGTGAGGACAATCCTAGAGCTGGTTCTATTCCAAGAGAGGAGTGGGGCTCCTAGAGATGGCATATTCATTCTGGTACGGAAGGGTGAGTATAAAATCTTTTTTTCCCTTTGGGCTTGGGGCCTATGCCATATATATTCATAGGTCTTGGGGAAAAAGTCAATCTGAATGTTTAAACCTTTCAGTATTTTGTGCTTCCCTGTAGCTCACTATTAATTTGGATATGTCAGCTATAATAATAAAAACATAATATGGTAATTAGACCAGATGTCCTTCCGGATGAAGCCCGGGCTGCAAGGGAAGCCCGGGTCTTGGGTGCCTGCCTGCGGCTGGAGGGAAGCCCGGGTCCCAGATGCCAGAGGGAAGCTGGTGCTGGCAGCCGGGGTAAGAAAGGCCTACTCTTGCATGAATTTCGTGCATCAGGCCTCTAGTTTCCAATATAATCCAGAAGTGATCCTTCTAATCAAATACGTATTGTTTAATAGACTGGGGGATCTTCTTTAAAAGCACTAGTTTTAATCACATTACTTTTATAATGCTTCCTGCCCTGAAGTTAGGTAGTCACCAAGTTTCAGACCTCAGGCCTCTGACAGTCTCAGTGTTCTTACCCATTCTGGGTTTTAACTACCTCGTCCACACAGGCTCTTCCAGTTGTGGCAAGTCTAAGTCCTACATCTTGGAAGGCTTACCTGATATTTCTAGCTGTGTATCCTGTTATGACTTTAAATTCACATTTTCCCCCCAAATATGCTCCCCTTCAGATTTTATTTCTATCAATGGTAGTATCATTTTCCCTACCAGAAACTGGACTCACTCTTTCTCTATGTCTCTCCACATATTAATTATCAATATTTGTCAACTTCTCTTTTCTACTGTCTCCTGCGTAATCTTTCCTATTCTCATTCTCATGTCCTTAGGGCAGGATCTCACTTCACACCTAATATTGTCTTATTCTTAGTCTCCCTTTTCATTTACCTCTCAGGACAATATTAGAAAAATCTCCTAAATAGTACTTGAACAAGTCACTTTCATGTTCAAATGCTTTCAATAGCATTTAAACTTTAGATACTTTAAACTTCTGGGTATAGCATTTAAGGTCCTCTATAACCCAACTACTTTCACTTCTTTAACCAAATACCCTGAACATTCTATCCTGTATATATTAGATAAAAAAAAAAAAAAAGATTATGATTTGAAGGACTTGTTCTTTTGTTAACCAAGTTATGTAATAGAATCAGAATCAGAATCAGAGAGACGAGATAAATGATGGGGGAAGGTCTCACCCAAGGCATCTAACACTATGACACTCTCTTGTAAGATCAGGTCTATTATTCACAATAATACATTAACAAGAATTGAACTAGAAGAATAACCTGCCTAGAGATTACATAATAAAGGCAATTAGAATGGGAAAACTTATGGTAGATTGTTGTAGGAAAAGGCATAAAATCTCTATGACGTTTCCTAGAAAGATACATTCAAAAAATAATTCTAAAAGTACAAAGACCTCTGTAATTATGTAGTACAACCAACAAATCTTAAATTGGACAAGTGAAGGCTACAGGAATTATGTGACTTATCCACACTTAGCTACTTCATAGATAGTTTCTGAAACAAAATAACTGCTGCTAATACTTACTGATGTTTTACCACGTGCTAGGTAGGTGACAAGTACTTGACTGGTGTTATATCATTTAATCATTGCCTTAGCCCTTAGTACTTTAATAAACCTCATTTTACATTGAAGAAGTAAATTGCTAAAACTCTATTTTTGATCTTTAGGATTCACTGCTCACTTTTGTTGTATAGTTTGCTTTTTTCTTCGTCTGGAAAAATTTCTCTTCTGTTCCTCACTCTAATACCCAATTTAAGACTTTGGAAAGGCTGATGCTATACCTAAAACAATTTTAATATAATTTCACCAGTGACTTATGCTCTATGACAATATGAATTATTTTATATAATTTTTCAGAAAGTTTTAGAAAAATATTACTAAAAATTTAGTAACCTTAGCAATTTTGTTCACTTTTACATTTTGGTTTTATCTAATATGCCACGACTTAAAAAACAACAACCATACACAAAACATCCAGCCCTCAGAAAAGGCAGGTGTTATGGATAATCACCCCCGAAGACGGAGGGAAATACAATGAACTCAGGATCATTTGTCTGAAACATGTTGATGTGACAAATAATATATTTACCAACACATTATTTCTTATTTTCCTTGGGAAAGAGAGAAGAATGAATGAATGAGTGAATAAATGCTAGAGTTGAAGAATTAGACAATATAGACTAGTCTTTCAAAAAGTCCAGTGCTATTTGGGTTATTATGAATAGTAACTGCACAGCTTTCTGGACCATTTCTAAGGCGTCCTTTACCAAGAAGACATTCCTGTTGGAGAGGAGGAACTTTGGAGAAATTCTCTTGCTGAAGCATGAGCTTAGGAGTTTATCTGTTTTTTTTTTGTGGGTTTTTTTTTGTGGTGGTGTTTTGTTCTGGACACCTCATTCCTTGCAACTCCGGGGTTTTGGTGTCAACATTAAGTGGACCACACAACACATCTGCCGTCTTGACATATTTTGTTTGGTTTTGTTACATCTTACATTATTAGGAATTATTTTTGTACAAATTGTTTAAAAGTTATTTATGCAAGGTTAAAAAAAAAAAAAAAAAAGTCCAGTGCTAACGTAAAGAGAAAGGCAGGGTGGCAAATCGAGACGCCTGTTTGCTTAGTATGGGGGAGAAAGTAAACACATATGAGCTGAGGGAAGGAGTCTGTAAAGAGCGAAGGATTAAAGAGACACAGGGGATAACTGACAGAACAAGGTCTCAGAAGAAGCCTTTGTTTTACAAGACAGCACATTCAGAGTGACAGGATGGACTATTATCCAGGCTCACTTATCACGCCATGAAAATGACTTAAATTTGAGAAACTGGGTAATGTACAACAAAAGCACCCCTTTAAAAAATTATGAGCCTATAGTACAATATTTGGAATCACAATTTTTAAAGAAGTAGGTAATCTCTTACATAGAACTATGTTCATTCATCTCTGAATTATTAATTATCTCATATATAGGAGACCAATGAGTAAACTGTTATATAATGAAGAATCCTAGAATAAAATAACATTTAGTTATTTTTAAAAGATACTTATACTTACTACAGATTGAAAATACTCAGGAGAGATGCCTTCCAATTCAAGGATTTTATCCTCAAGTTTTTTAATTCTCTGATAAATGTCTCTTGGCACGGGACCACCTAAATACATTTAAGAACATTCTGAGATACTATTGAACAATTCTTACAATTTTTATTCTTAAAATACCATGCAAAGATACTTATGCATAGGAATGGGAAATATTTAAGAAAATAAATGAACAAGAGTACATTCGAATGAAATTTTTAGTTCACATTTTCCTATTATACACTATGGGATATATTATCCTACTATACCTCTCCCCAAACCCCATTTATGCTTCCTATATTACTAGGAGTTTTATTTTATGTTAAATTCATTTTACAAGATATTGAATAGTTCCTGTATAGAACAATTTGTATTTCTGAAATGCATATTTATAACTGACAATTCAATTTAGTGGCTGCAATATCCCATATCACTTTCTTCCATTTATATTTTTCTCTATATGCCATATTTTCTCCTTTAACCTAGAACTGCACTAAAGATGAACTTTTTAATATTTCTTAACTAATGAATTTTCTAGGGCGGGGGATGGTAAAATAATGTTACTCAAATTTCAAGGCTATGATTTTATCCTAAATCCTTTCATTTCTCAGCACCTCCACTGCAACCATTCTGGTCCAGACCACCACGATCTCTCCCTGGATCATTACCACATCCAAACTGATCTACCTGCTTCTGCCTTGCTCCCCTCCCATACAGTCTATTCTCAACACAGTCTATTCTCACAGACCCTCCGTCATAGCCAGTAATTTTTTAAAAATATAAGTTAGATAGTGTCACTTCTCTGCTCAAAACCTTCCATACCTTCACATCTTACTCAGACTAAAAGCCAAAGCCTTTACAATAGTCTACAGGTCCTACACAATTTGGACATTCTCGCCAAACTCTTATCATTCCAGTCACTTGATTCTTTTTTTCTGTTACTCAACTAGGCCAAGTACTCTGTTTCAGCACTTGCGGTTCCCTCTACCACCATATTTACAAAGCCTGCTCTCACCACCTTCAGGTCTTGGCTCAAGTTACCTTATTTCTACGGCCTTCTTTGTCCCTGGAAGATTCACTCTTTCTCTTTTAACTCCATCAGGAAATACTCCAGCTAGACTGAACTCAGAAAGTCCCTGAACCATATTTTGTGCCTCGGTGTTTTTTGCTGATGCTGTTCCTTTTTGGAATCCTTTGCTCCTGAGTGCTGAAAAATTCCTACTAACCCTTCAAGAATTCAAGTGTCCCTTTAACAGGGACACCATCCCTCGACCTACCCTGAGAGAACTGAACACTAACTTTGTGTCCCTACTGTACAATGCACATATCTGAAAAGGTAAAATGAACAATCGTTCCTTCAACAAACACTTGAATGCTTGCTTTGTGTCAGACACTGCACTAGGTAAACAATGAACCTAATTAACAGCGTGCTCTCAGGGACCTTACTATCTAGCAGGGGAGACAGGGAGTACCAGGTGCTATGAGACTATACAGTAAAGCAGCGGTCGCCAACTGGTGGTCCGCGGACCACTGGTGGTCTGTGAGGTCTGAAAGGTTGGCGACCACTGGTTTAAGGAAACCTTTGGAGCAGTGGTTGCCAACTGGTGGTCTGCAGATCACTGGTGGTCCATGAGGTCCGAAAGGTTGGCGACTGCTGCAATAAAGGGTAATCCACACCAGAGTGGGATCAGGAAGGAAAAGCAGGGGCAGAAGAAAAAGCCTGGGTAAAAGCCCTAGCACAGCAAAATGACTGGAAAGCATGGGAAGCCCAGAAATGTAGCTGAAACTATAAATGTAGTTCATGCTATTTAAAATTACCACCCTTACCCATCTGAATTTCCTTTCCCTTCTCTTGTCAAGCTGCTTTTATCCATAGCCCTTCTCTCCTAGTTTAGCATATAATTTATATACCAGAACTTTTGTTCACATGTATTCTCAGTGCCCAGAGCAGTACCTGACTTATAGTAGGAACTTAATAGCTATTTGTGGAATGAATGAATAAGTACTAAGTGTGTGTGTGTGTGTGTGTGTGTGTGTGTGTGTGTATATATATATATATATATATATATATATATCAGAAAACCATTAAAGAATTTTTAGTTGGGGAGTAGCAAGATCAGATCTGAGCTTTAGAAAAAACAATTGGGCCAAAAGGGAGAAAATTGGTCTCAAGGAGAAAGTCCAGTGGCAAAACAACCAGTTAACATCCTTCCACTAGTCTAAGACAAAGAACATGGACTTCCTAGAGTAGTAGCTGGGGAGATAGACAGAAGGGGGTAGATTTAAGAGATATTCTGAAGACAGAATCAACAAAATCTGGTGACTAAATGAGGAGAGGACTCAGGCTTTGCAACCAATTTAGGTTTGATTTCCAGCTGTCACTTACTATCTTGGGCATGCTGTTTGAACTCTCTGAACTTCAGTTTATTTATCTAACAACAATAACAGCACCAACACCTCACAAGAGTACTGTTAATACTGAGTTGACATATACATATTTTTAGAGTGACTAGCACTTAGTATTACTCATTAAACGTTAGTTCACTTTCTCTATGGCATTTATTTATTTATTAGTGGCCCAGTGCGCAGATTTGTGCACATTGAAAGGAAATTAATTAGAATAAATATTTTAATATTGCTAGTTCCCTTTCTCTATAATAGAAGTGTCAACCAAATATGATCAACAATGACAGATGGAAACACACGCGTGCGACTAGCACCAGCGAGAGCTTTATATGTATTGCACATGCATGAGTCAACTTAGCCTTTTATAGATATAGAATAAACTTGCTTAATTAGACCTGCTTTCTGATTTAGCTAAACTTTTTCCAGCCCTTTTTCAGCAAACAGCAGTAAATATCAACATGAAGCACATTATTATTGTAGATCATGCAGGGAGAACAAAGGGTAAAATTTTTAACTGCAGCAGTGTTTGACTATATTCTGTGCAGTGAGAAAACCTGAAGTCATTTTCAAGGTCCACCATTTTTTACTTCTTTTCAGTCGGGTCAAGTTTCTAAAACTTTCTAAATCTTCATTTTCCGGCTAATGAAAAGAAAATAGGAGTCTACCGAGTCTCCTATCTACCTATTCCAGGACTTCTGTGAGGATCAAATGAGATGAGACATGGGAAAACACTTCACAGACATTTGGTTAAAGTGTAAAATGTTTGCACCTGGGTTGAAGAAACTCCAAGGAGGCTGGTTGCTAGGGAGAGGAAGCCGGGCGTTGCTATGTGACATCATTACTCGGTGCCCACAGTGACCATTTCTGGGCTGGGCTGGGCTGTGGGCTGCATTTTGCGCCATGGGGTCTCAGCAGCGTGGGCTGCGATTTGGTGGGCTGTTGCTCCAGGGTGGTGGTGGGGCCTGTGTCCTACTTGGGGGAAGCCGAGTGTTGCTTTGTTGGCGCCAGGTCCACGCTACCGTTACTTTGTAAATGGGCAATGCGCGTCATGGCAGCTCTGCGTTGGGCATCTGCCCCCTGGTGGTCAGTGAGTGTCATAGCAACTGGTTGGACGGTCGGAGGCACACTTAGCATATTAGCCTTTTATATATATAGATATGCTTATCCTCACTGCAAGTTCCTTGAGGACTAGGATTACACTTATCAATACTTTGTACCCAGCACAGTGGATGATAAGAATGAGTAGTGGTCACGGTAAGTTATGAATTTGGCAGCAGGAAAAAGACTACATTAGTTTTCATCTCTGATTTTAATAAACTGAGTGTCAGGATGTATATGGAACCTGCTCCCATTCTACAAACTCTCTCAAACTGGTGAAAAGTGGAAGGCAGAAAAGAGCAAAACACACGAACTATATAAATTCCTTGAGAACAGGGACTATGTTCTATTTTTTCATTTTTGCACCAACCAGAAGAATGATTTGGTGGTGTTAACGTTTGTACTGATTTCAGATACAGAGGAAGGGAGAGGACACAGAGAGAAAAGCATCAATATTGATCACTTGCCTCCTGCATGCATCCCAACTGGGAATCAAACTGGAAACCTGGCCATGTGCTTTGACCAGGAATCGAACGGGATGACGCTCATCCAAATGAGCCACACCAGCCAGGTCCAGAACAAAGTCTTGTACGTGACAGGTGCTCAGTGAAAATTTGGTGACTAAACGAACTGGAATTCCTTTAGCCACTTGCAAAGGTACGTTATGGGGCACTGCCCAGCACTCTGCTTACCTGCCTGCAATCGCAAATGAGCCTCAATATTTTGTAGCCGTTCTTCTACAGCCTGATTACCACAATCTCGGAGCATGCTGCTTGGTTTATGACCTGACCCTTGAATTCCTTCAGGTCGAGTCTGTGGTCCATATGTATTCACAACTCTAGAAACTAAGTTAAGAAACTTTTGAGCCTATTACAATTACATTTCAAAAATCAGAAATTCTTTCTCCCAAACAGTACTTTATAAATATATTTTTCATAAAGACCATCTAATCACAAACCCAAGTATGAAGAAAGGCAGGATTTTTTGTTTTGTTTTAAAATAAAATTTAGATAGGAAAGTGATTTTTATTCCATAAGCCTCTGTCAGTGATAAAGATACGTAGTGGATACTTACCTTTTACATGACTTTTAAATCCGGGGTAAGGGGTAAAAACGGCATCAGTTCTTGCACAACTATTTTCTAAGGAGAATGTAAATGAGTGTAAGTATACTCTTAACTTCAAATGTAGGAGATTTTGACAAACTTCAAATAATTCATATTACTTAACATATTATTCATAATAAGAAAATATAATTTTATCACATACAGGATAACATTTAGTGATCTTTGCCCTCTAAAATTTATAATATCTAATCTTATCCAATTTTCAGATTCATATACATAGAAAAGTCCTCAACATTCAGTAGCATAATATTTTTAATGAATACCAATATCCCTAAAAACCACCTGAGCCCTTGAAGGAAAAAATTTATATAGTCTAGAGAATATTTTAATTCTACGCCAAAGAGGCATTATTTACTTTATTTCAACATAAAAATAAATAGAACTCATTATTTTTCCTGAAATGTTTTTAAAAAACACAGCATTTTTATATTACTTATAGATTAAATCAGTGAACACCTAACAAAAAAGATTAATAATACATTTAACACATTTTTATTTCAGAATTACACACAAAAATACCTTGAAACCTTAATGCATACTTTTCTACTTTACCTAGATTTCCAATGTTCATTTAAAAAATCCCTATCACAAAAGCCATCTACCTTTTTCCAGACTGCCCCTTTCAAAAAAGTACAATTTTAGGAAAGATAACTTGTCAAAATGTATTCCCACTTTTTTTCTAAGGTGAAGAGTATAGTTTCTTTCAAATTAGATATCAACAAATAAATTAAAAAACACGGGGAACTATTGGAAAGATGTTAGCATAATATGTAAACATTTCAAAAATTATAAAATGTTTTAAGTTACATGAGGTAAATCCAAACACTGCAGTACATTCCCTGAAAAAAAATTCCCTTATTTTATAATAAAACGAATGGTAAAGAGATACTGAAAGAAAATTCTTTTTCCCCATGAAATTTGATTTTTAAAAAAATATCACTATTTATATAACTAAGTCAAATTGAGAAGTATTAAAAGGAACACACTAACACATTATAATAATACATTTGTATTTTTTCAGTCTAAGTTTTCTTAATAGTTCTGCTGATAAATCAAACTCTGCGAATAAAATGCCAAATTCACTTACCTTTTATATATAGGTACTAAATATTTATCTTTTGTTTTTGTTTTGAGACACCTCAAAATATGTTTAAAGGGCCATCACTTCTCCATTCCCTTTCTACCATTTCATGGGGCTAAGGGTTAAAAAAAGAAGCTATCATCCATTTTGGAGCTATATTCTAAATATATAGATTAAATGACCCATCAGACAGAAATTCAGCCTGGTGTGAAGATAGTGCTAGTCACTCTCCACAGCAATTCTTGCTAGCACTATTTTGAGCCAGCAAGGAATTGAATGGACCAAGGAATCCTGCTGAGCATTTCAATTCTTGTCAATTTCTATGCCCTGGTGGTTTATAATAATAGAGTTAGCAGGAAGAAGAGAGGAATAACATTAGTGACACATGTGCTTGCTCCCTCAACAAACCCTTTCTTATGGGTTGCTTGCAGTTGAACTGTAGTACCTGAGATTTTGTCACTGTTGCACCTGTTTTGAGAAACAAGAAAATATAACAAACCTAGAGATATGAACATACAATGTTAATAGTAGAAAATGCTGAATTTAGGACCCAACTTGAGACTGTATTATTTCATTAAGAGAATCAGTGTACCAATGTGATAAAAGTCAATTCTAGGTTCATCTGACAATTCTATATTCAGAATAATTAGTCATGATATTAGAGGCAACAAGAAAAATGCTCATTCCAATTAGGAACTCTTCTCCATAATTTTTATAAGACTACTTGTCTGATTATCACTGTGATGCCTGAGTAATCTATGCCAGAGCTTTACAATATTTTGTATTCTGCAGCATACCTACAGATCTGTAAATATATTATAGCATCAACTGGGGATGAAAAGGAGAATCCGATGAAAATAGCAAATTTATATGCGCACTATGAAAGAAAAGGACAACTTGGTTTTATCATGACATAAAACATTTCTAACAGCCCAGAAATAGTGAGAAAACTGCTCCCTCTTGAGGATTATTAACTTTACTAAGTTTACTTAATGTAAGTTCACATCATAATTTCATAAGCACATTTACAGGCATGAAATCTATATAGCTTAGTTCCTTCTTACTAGTGAGAGCGAACAACCCTGTTACCCACACTTCATCTTCATTTCCTAAAACATTTCACCTGTGGTAAACATTAGCCTTTTATTATGTTAGCATTTATTTGACTTTTGTGTAAATGAAACTATTTTGCAATATAGTCTATTATTATACAGAAGGAAATTCTGCTGCCTTAGTTTCTAAATAAACCGCTGAAATAAATTGCATTAGTAATGTTATTCATTTTTAAAAACAAGTGAAAGATCAGAGCAACTGTAAAAACTGTTCTTAAATTCCTATGAAAATTATTCTTCTAGGTGGTTACCTTGATTACAATCAATAACATTGCAAAATTCCCTGACGTTGTTTTCATTGATTTCAGCTTGCTTTCTTTCAATAAATGCAGATATTCGTCTGTCAATCTACAAACAATAAGTATGCATGTTTAAACAATTCAAACATAACAATATTTAAAAAATAATACTCCCCCCCAAAAAAGAAAACTTCTTACTTCTGCTTTTCCAGCCTTTATTTGAACTACTTCTGGATCAAAATGGATCTGTGTCTTTTTCACATCTCCTAAATCACAATCTTTGTGCTTTTCTTCCTCCTGTAGGTCTCCAATGGGAAATTTGCCATCTACTTCATTTTTGTTCCTTGTTTCTGCTTTTCCTATCTCTTCAACAACAGTTGTATTCTCCTCTTTAATCAGAGGCTGAAGTTTTGCTAAAAAGGGCTGAGAAGAACACAATGCCATCTGCTGGGGTTCAAACTGATCAAAATTAATTATACATTTAATATATTTATATAAATTTCTGCTACATAAATGCAGTATTTAATATCAATTAGCTAAATATAAAAAGTTGGCATATCAGAATACATAGATCTGACCATATTTGTTGTTCTCTACTATTGTGACCATTATCATATATTATAAATCTGTTTTTTTTAAAAGAGAGAAAGAAAGAAAACCTGAGGAAATTTAAATTTTTCTTTGAGGGAATCACTCTGTCACTCATCTTTTATTTTGTGCCAAATCAAAGCCTCAGCCTTTGGCACCAATGCCACTTAATTAACATGTCATTCAAATGCCTCCTCAGAACACTAGGCTTAGTATTTTTCCTCCTTAACACGAGACCCAGTGCTCTCACTCAGCAAAGCCCTGCATTATCACTGTATCACTGGAGATTCTCCACTTGAAACTGCAGTTGGCCAAAGTGAATGAGAGAGCACAGACGTGAAACTCATAGGTGTTATGCTGAGTGAACATCCAGGCTTTTCTTGACATAGCAAGATATCTTCTTGGGTCATGAAATCAAATTTTTACAAAGAAAGTGAACAAAGAAAAAAACCTACCAAGATTCATAGCTGAAAAGAGACAGATGCCTATCTCTACACTAGAGGGGGGCGGGGGGGGGGCGGGGTGGGGAATACCCTTGTATAACACTGCTCATGTTCCCACCACAATTAGGCCTCAACTGAATTCTATAGCTCATTGCTGCTGCCCTTTAAAACTAGGGTTAACTATTACTTTTAACATAAAATAGAGTTAAAATTTCCATAAAGCCATTGAACAAGAAGGCTGAAAATTAATGTCTATTCCATTAATCAAAACACACCAACACTTGCCAATGTTTCAATTATTTTTTCGTACCTACAATTTTGATTCCATTGATATACCAAATATTCTTCTGAAAATCTTAGCAGCAAACTGACCAATCCAAACAGTTCTTCCAATTACCTTTTTAACACTTCATATTTTATATTTTGATTAGAGATAAACTAAACTGCAAACTTACATCAATTATAACAGCAGACATGTTCAATTGGAAACCAGCAAGACCAGTTCAGTTACTGAACTGATATACTATATAACGGCAATACTATTATAAATAACAATTCAATGTTGACTTCTAATACAAAGTATGAATTTTCAAACTGTTAAGAAAAAGAAAAGAGAAAATAGTGACTGGATACTCACTAAGATGAGACATTAATGCCACAGAAATTACTTTCTTTTTAAAAACTATGCTGAAACTGTTTAATTGCAATAGACACTCCAGGATGTGTCATGCTGAGATAATGCCACTTCTTGAACCACTGAAAGCACTCCATGAGCCTCCAAACTCACCCAAGGCATGGAATCATTATCATAGCATGACACACACCTGCCGTGTCTTATTGCTTAATTATAACCCACCATAGATGCAACTGCATTGAATTTTCAGTACAAGTCTAGAATTGAATAGAATTGCATTCATTCAATCTTCATACCCACATTGGCCTATTGGGCTATATTCCCGTAACTGTCCTTATCACTATGTAAATTGACAGACTTGGGTCCAGTCTGGATGAAGTAATCTTTTATTAATAATACTATTAATACAGTGTTAAGATAGAACTGACAAATACTCCAGCTTATAATTTAACTACAATTATACCTATATCGAGTTAACATTTTAAACGAGAATTTACCTGTAAATACAAAATGTGTTGCTCAAGAGCACTAAAGAGCAAAGCAGGCTGGAATGCCGAGAGGCTCTGGAGCTTGTTCCAATCGATTGCAATTTTCACCACATCATCTCGGAGGTTAAGCTTCAAAAGGGCAAACCAGCAACATCACAAAAATTACACGATTAAACTGTACGAATATGGGACTGTCACACATAAAAAAGGTTTCTATAGAGTAACATGCCTATTTAGCTCAAAGTTATCAAGTTTCTAATGATACATTAAAATGCTCTATGTAGTTATCATTTTTAAAAGGCCAAGGTGCAATTTTCATTAAAAAGTGGAATGACATTTCATTCTAATTCTATTTTTGGGTCTGTGTAATGGGACCATCTTGGGGGCGAAACCATCCAAGAAGATAAAAAGATGAGGCCTTTCTGATGCTTCAATATCTAAAAATCTATTGATGGGAAGCCAAGATAGGCTTGCCCTATTCAAAATCCTACTACTCCTGGCTCAAAGCATTAACCAGAGGGGGCAGGCACATTAATGAAAGTTCTCATATACACATTTCCTCTGAAACATATACATAAGTACGTAACTGAAATATATCATCACTCTGATGTCTTCTGAAACACATTTTTATTGTTTTCAACTTTAACCAATTTCTTAAAATTTTAAATAAAAATTATTCACATACATTAAAAAGTCTGGGGATAATGGCAACATGTTTATCTACTTCAAATAAAATTAAACTATTACTCAGCTGTAGAAATTTGAAATTGAAAAACAAATGCCTTTCTACAATAGTGAAATAAATGGTCAGAGAATGGATGGAATGACCAGATCTTCTGCTAAATAGTATTTTCTAGTAAACTGTGAGGGTTCATTATATGACAATTTCTTATAAGTTAGCTAAGTGTGACCTATCTGAATAAAATTGTATATGGAAAGCTACCAAGAACCTAAATATAAAATTAATATCAAAAATCAGCAAAAACTTCAGAGGGAAAGCCTCCATCCCTAGTCTTTTGAAATGAATAAAAGTGAACTACCAGTTTATATTAATTAACTAAGGTTTTACATTAAGATTATCACATTCATATTGTTACTTAATGCCTATAAAGACTTTGTTAGACAACAACTTATGCATGGAAATAAACTATTACTATAGTTTTACATACAGTCAACCATACAAATTTATGAATAGTTTGGAGATAAAGCAAGCAATCCTTAACCAGAGCAAAGCATCAACTTTTCTAGAGAAAATAATAACTTACAGAAAATAAATCATAATTTTTGGATCATATTCTCATTTCAATTCAGCAAAATTATCTAAAAATTCAAGTGCACTTAAAGAACTATAATTTAAAAAGACCACATAAAAATGTCACAAATTAACTTTAAAACTATCCCAATACATCCAAGTACTTATTCAACAAATTCCCTATTAGTAATATAAATTTTATGCATTTCTACCCTATAGAACTTGTCAAAAAAAGTATTAGTCTATTAATATGAACTATTTAAATATTTATTTTCAATAAAAACTTTGTCAAATTAACATGAAAATCCAAGTTAAAAATAAATAATTCTTCGGCTTGGTAAAATAGGCTACCTTGAGGCAAGCGATAAAGTTAAAAATCAATAATTTGAAATCTGAAATAGAAAATATTTTTTGACATTCAACTTTGTTTCCTTTTGAGTGCTAATAACACAATGATACTATACTGAATGTACTTAGACATATTATAGCATACATTTAAAAACAACAACTTCTTTAAGGTTGTTGCAAAAAGAAATAGTGATTTTCTCCAGGGGCAATTTTATAAGTATAGTACTCTGGCTTCCATTGTTATCTTTAAGCAATGCATGTCAAAATCTAAAGAGTATTATCAAGATGGTTAGCATTTAATTGATGATACTATCATATTTTTTAACACTCGTATAGATGGTCACTTCACTGTGTCAAGTAAATTTGCCAATTTACTCTAAACATTTCTGACAGGTGACATACGAAAATTGTAATCACATCTCTACTTGTATTTACAGAATACCTGCATGTTTAAAATTTTAAATGAGTTTTAAAAATTCAGTATGCCAAATATTTCAAAAGACATGTTAAAATTATTTCTTTATGTCATTTAAAAATCTCATCACTAAAACAAACAAAAATCCCACAAAACTTAAAAGTTCCATGTCCACACCAGAAAAAGTTGTCAAACTTTTAAAACCATTTACAGGTTTTGGGTCTTAAGACGGAAATATTAATGTCCCCAAGTCTTTGAAATATTTTTTATAAATCCATAGCAAACAACTGAGTTTAAAAGTTACAGCTTTTAGCACATTCTATTAATAATTGTTCCATTACACCAAACTGAATGTTTAACTTAGAGCAATGCTCTCTGTAAATCACGATAAACGTATTAGGCCTTTTAAAATACTGAAATAATTTTTTAAACAATTGATTCTCCATCCACCCAAGGCTTTAAGAAATAATTTTCACAAATCAGACAAACACTCTATCTTCATAAAGGACGTTAACATTATCTTTCACACAAACGCCTGTGGTGCCTACTGCAGGCACTAGTACCAGCCCCATAACAAACTTTCACAGCTAGAAAATATTCCTTTTTTAAAAGCAGCCAAACTCATTTAAAATCTGCTTTGCACTTTACATCATGAAACCAAATAGCGACTTGCTGAAAGAGCCTAAGGAGTACTTTTATTTAAACACAACTTTATTATGACGTTTCTGCAAAAGCTATTTAACAGCCAATTAAACTCGCTATTAGTCACACAGTCCTGTTGCAAACAGTATCCACCATCAATAACTAATACAACTTTTTGTTAGAAGTATTTCATATTAATTCCTTTTCTTTTCCTCCCCCTTTGAAAGGGTCACTGATGCACACAATGGACACCAGGAAAAAAAGAAACGAAGTCACTGGCTCATAGCAAATTATACATCAAAAAAAAAAGGCGGAGAGCTTGTCCCGAAATCTCAGGCCGTTTTAACCCCTAATGAATGCGCTGGAGGAGAGGGATCCGGAGGCGAGAGCCTCGCAAGCCGCGGAGGGTTTCTGCTTTCAAGGCCGCTCCGCTCAGAGCCGGGTTTTCACTAACCTCACTCGCTCCCGGCGACGAGAGTTGCCAGGAAACAGCCCGCAACGGGCCCTGAGCTGCGTCCCGCGGCCGCGCACTCCGACCGCGGCGGCGGGCGCGGCTCCTCCCCCGCCTCACCGACCCCAGCCGGGTCCCCGCCGCCCCGCGCCCCTCCCGCCTCCGCTAGAAGAAAAAGGCGGGGCCGGCGGCGTCCGCACCCCAGCTCTCACAGGCCCCGCTCACCTGCCCGGCCAGGGTATGCAGGGAGCGAACGACTTCCAAGAGCACCTCCTGGGAGAGGCTGGGGCTGCAGCTCTGCTCCCGGCTCCCGTCGCCGACGCACGGGCGTCTGTGCTCAGCGGCAGCAGCCATGACACCTCGCAGGCCCCCCGAACCGCGGGAGAGCGCTCCCGACCCCACCCCTCCCCGCTTCTGCTTTCGTCGCTTGGCGATGACGTCAAAACACAGCGTCTTGGGAAGAGCGGGACTTGGAAGACCCAGCCTTTGTCTGTGACTGACAAGCACATGCGCCAATCAGGTGCAGCATGACGTCACGCCGAGGACTGGGAGGAGGTGGCTGCCACCTGCGAGAGGCTGGCGGCAGGGTTTGCGGTGCCCGCTGCAGGTGTGGTCCGCTTAGGGTTAGCGTTGGGAAGTCTCTTTACCCCCTAGAATCTAGGGCCCAGATGTTGCTTATGAGTTTCTGATAAGAGGAAACTTATGATTAAATGGTAGATTTTCAGTCCCAAATTAAAAGTTGAAATTTTAACATGTCACTGTGGAGTGGTCTGGGGGAAAGATCGCCGCTCAGGTATGCAGGTGCCCACACATATTTCTAAACGTTGGAAAGTAGAATTGCCCTAACGGGATAGGACGTTTTCATCTCTACGAGGTTGTTTAAAACTTACGCAAATTAACGTCACTAATTTTTCATTCGAGGGAGAGGAGGAGAGGAACAATAAAATGCTCTATTATGCCTCACTATCAAGGGAATGGTAATTTAAGTCTGCGAAATAATTATGTCAACTTTTAAAACGTGGATGAGTTGCTATTCTCTGAGGGATGCAGTGGGGACGTTCACCCTAAAACTGTTTAAAAGAAATGAAACACTGTCAATATAATTCGAACAGGAATTTAACGCAAGTATTGCATTGCAGCACAATCTTGGAAATTAAAAGGAAGATATAAATCCGAATTGAAATTTGACAAAGTGTTATTTATCAGATAGCTTTATTAAAAGATATTTGAAGGACTTTGTAATCGGCTAGTCAAAGTCTAATATTTTTAAATGGTGTCCCATTGAAAAAAAACACAAGTTTTAGAAGAATTTTTAGTGTTAAGCTCTATTCAAAAACACTTAAAAATAGCAGTTTAGAGATAAGGGAAGAAGAATTTTAAATTCTTAATTCTAATAGTCTAATGAATTACAGTAGAGGAAGCAAAGGTGGAACTTGCACAATGCGTATTCTTATTTTAAAGTAGGCTGAATGAAAGGGGAGGAATCAGGCATCAAGGAACTGGGATAAGGGCAGTAGGGATAAAAAAATTCCTTTGACCTGTCCCTAGGGAGCCTCTTAATTAGTCTTTCATTTCTAAAGATTGCCAGGCTTGACAGGGTCTTGAGAAATCTTTTCTGTTCCCTTGTTCACAGCAAGCTATACAATTTGCAATCCAGCCTACATCTAGAGATATCCAGAAAAAGATTTCACAATATATAATCCCATATTGAGCAAGCTTCTCATTCAAGGCACTTGTCCCCCTATCTGACGGGAAGACATGATTCTTTGGAATGTTAGCATATTTTCTTTTCTTGTTAAGAAGAGAATAGTTGTAATGCGTTAATTAGAAGTTTTTATTATATAACAAATTAGCAACTAGTTCAGGTCATTCTTTTTAATCTAGATATGAAGATGGTTTGTGGGGGCTTTGTGTGTGTGTGTTTTCCCTCCAAATATTAGGATACTGGTATGAAACACATTTGGAACATGTTTTGTATAATACAAGAATACAATCTTTAATAAATCAGGTACTGCTTATTTCTTTAGGTGCCATCACTCTTTTTGAAATTTCAAATTTTACTTGTTTCCTTGAACTCCTAATATAGAATTAATTGATAGACATTTGATTTACATACAGGTTTCCCCAATATCCAAAAGTAGAGCTTTCTTATCAAACCTTTCATAAGCCGAATGGGGCAAAGCCAAGACGCAATTACCATTAACGTATGTGGAAATATTTTTGAGCATTCCCAAATCCCCAAAATAATCTATCAGATCATACCACACATGCTTAATTACCTCCAGTTTTAAGCTAAGCATAACACCCTTACTAGTTCTCTTAGGCTTTCTGATACCTTAGGACACATCTTGCTAACAGATGCACAAAGTAATTCTGTGCTTCCACTTATGTCTTAGCATTAATAATACTTAACATTGATAATACTTGGAATTTAACTCTTTTATGCAGCAGTTCTTCTTTCTAGGGGCCACTAATTCCTTCCTGATGCCTATTATCTCCAGTTTGGAAAAAATTAAATTTTCTTCTATTTATTTTAAACAAGAGTTTGTAGACTGAAAAGATGTGGATTTCATTGGGCTCACTTTAAATAGAAATATATAGATAGTAATGTATAACAAAAATATAATGAAAGCTGTAAAATTTAGAAATGAAATAAAGGAAATTGCCTTTTGTAGAAGACTACAGTTTATAAAGTGAGTTGCTGAAAAATCTTCCGCTTGGCAGAAATCATTCAAAGTGTTTGTTGGCGTTGGCATTAGCAAGAGTTAGAAATACTATCCTGCAAATTTTTGCTCTTGAGAGGATAGAAACAATAGTTGAAATGTAGGCTACCTACCTTATCAATAAAAATGTTCTTTATGAAGAGATGTAAAAGCACAACTCTATAGCTCTAGCCAGTGTGGCTCAGTTGGTTGGAGTGTGGTCAGGTACACTGAAAGTTGTGGGTTTGATTCCTGGTCAGGGCACATTCTCAGGTTGCCTTGGTTGGGGCACATGCAAGAGGCAACCAATCGATGTTTCTCTCTCACATCTATGTTTCTCTCTCTTACTCTCCCTCTCCTTCTCTCTCTAAAATCAATAAAAACATATCCTTGGGTGAAGATTTTTTTTTAAAGTACAACTCTATTAGTGTCTAGCAAAATGTTTGAGATATTATATGTGCTCAAAAGATTTTTGTTCAATTTATGGTAGTACAAATTTTTCCTAACGCAGAAAACAAAAAATAAATGTTATTCGCCTTCTCTGGCTCCCTATGACCTGTTGGGTAAGTCCAAGTTCCTTAGAATGGCAACTAAGGCTATTCTCATGATTTAGCTTTTGCCTAAATTTCCAGCCTCATTTTCTACCGTAAACCATCTGGTGCTTAATACTCCTGAAACTGTTTTTACTTCAAAGCTTTACTATTTTTTGCCTGCATGTTTTCACATTCATATCCTTGCCTTTTGTCTGCTTTGAAAACTCCTATTCCTCCTTCAAACTCCACCTCAGAAGTCTTTCCTTCTCATAAAGATTTTATCTTTTCTGCTAACCTATTTCTACAACTCGTATATACTTTCCTTATTGTACTTATCACATTGATACTGAAATTTATTTGATTACAAATCTGTCTCCCCATTAACTATGGACATTTATATGGATCATGTTTGTGTACTTAAGGCTTAGCAATTTCTGGCAGAGTAATTTCTCAGTATATGCTTGTTGAGCTAAACTTATTTGCCTATCTAAGGTGAACAGATTTGTAAAACAGAAAAAAACAAACATGTTTCTATTCTTGAGGTGAAATTGTAATACATAGTAAGGATGTTATAAATAATAAAGCATGTCTGTTTTTCCTCTTCTGGAATACCAAATTCAATGTGATCACATTTTTCTTAGTGAATAAATACAGCTGGCTTACATAACCATTATAATGAACGATAGGCATACAAATTAATTATACTTACTCTATGCCAGTCTGATCAGCATTGGAGGTACAAAGATGAATTGGACAAGGAGTCTCAGAGGGCTCCAATTCTAGTGAGCTAGGCATATATGTAAACAAACTATATATATGGCTAAGTGACCGACTGCCTGTCTGTCCAACCGACCGACTGGCTGTACATATGATGGACACTGGCAATTTAAAAATAAACGTTGACTTGCGCATTTAAATAAACTGACCTCTCATTTAAATTAATTCAAAGACAGTTTCCAGTGATGCCAGCATTTGCGATGACTATTAATAAATCACAAGAACAAATTCTAGACAAAGTAGGAATATTCCTACCCGAACCCGTTTTCGAACATGGTCAGTTATATGTTGCTTTCTCTCAAGTTCGAAGAGCGTGTGATGTTAAAGTTGTAAATACTTTATCACAAGGGATATTAGTCAAACACTCTGAAAGTGTTTTTACTCTTAATGTGGTGTACAGGGAGATATTAAAATAAGTTTAATCAAATTTATCAGTCATTGTTTTTACCAATGTTGTTTTTATATCATGTTTTTGTTATTTTTATATCATGCTTTTATTGTTTTTATATCATGTTTTGTTTTTATATCATGTTGTTGTTGTTGTTATATCATGTTGTTCGTTTATTAATCGATTTATCAATCATTGTTTTTATCAATGTTGTTTTTATATCATGTTTTTGTTATTATTAATATCATGTCTTTGTTGTTTTTATATCATGTTGTATTGTTTATTTATTAATCAATTTATATATTATTTCCATATACATTTTACTAATTTTCTTTCATCACTGACACTTCTATTATAGAGAAAGGGCAAATAGCGATATTAAAATATTTTGTATTTTAATTTTATAATACTATATTATAAATACTATTTTGACATGTAATTTTTTGCAATAACATAATTACCGCATGAATCTTTCTTTAATTAATTTCCTTTCGAGGTGCACGAATCCATGTACTGGGCCTCTAGTTATGATATAATGTGACAATGATCATGTTGGAAGGATGTATAAAGCAATGCAACCAATTATTTCCTTTTGTGATGTGTTTGGATTCTGTGTCAAGGAAAATATCTAAACACTGGTAAAACAAGGATTGAAGCTCAAATGATGAGTAAAAATTAATGTAGGTAACACATGAGCAGTAATTTGAATATGATTTATGTGTTTAGGGAGATTACATTGAACAGAGAAGTGTGACTAAGCCAGCATTTTTCAAAGTTTGTTCTGCTAAATACTAGTCCTATAAAAAGCTTCTTTCAACAAAAATTTCTATGATTAAGTAGGTTGAAGTAATATTGACTAATTGTGTTGCCATGTCATGCAACAGATCACAGCATTCTACGTTCTATTAACAAAGAGCTCAGCACTATAATTGAGTCCAAGGACACAATTAAACCAATCTCAAAATTCCATCTTTAAGGATTTGTTTATTGGGACTCTGTGCCAATTTTTTAATCAATCAAGATTTAGTGAAGAGACAGAAACCATAACTGTTACTTTACTGAAAAATTTAAAAATTGTTAATTAGGGTAATTTATTAACTTAAATGATAACAAGGAACAATAATATATCACAGAGTCAGCAAATTCAGCTAACAACTTTAGGGCTGAGGGCACTAAGGGAAGAATTTGGAATTCTTAAAATTTGGGAGCTTAGAGGAACATCTCTGTGGAGTCCCTCAGAGAAGAGGGTGCTGCTCAGCTGGCATTGCTGTGTTAAGTGGGGCATGATGAAGCTGATTTGGCCAGTGCCTTAAAACTGCCGGTAGAGCATACAGGAACTACAGAACCACATCAGCTGCCTAACACACATGTAATTAGAATCCCTAAAGGAGAATAGAGAGATTGAGGCAGAAGAAACATTTCAAGAGATGATGAAGGAGAAATTTTCAAAAATAATGAAAGCTTCAAACCACAGATCCAAGAAACTAGAGAACTCCAATCTTAGTAATGTACTACTGTATAACAAATTACCCCATAATTTAGTGGCTTAAAATAACAAACATTTCTTATCTTCCAGGTTTTGTGTGTCAGAGATTGTGGTGTAGCTTTGCTTGGTGGTTCTGTCATCACCGTGGAGAAAGCCAGTAAGACAGAAGCCACAGTGCCTTTTAGGGCCGAGTCTCTCATGGTCATTTCCATCTGATTCTATTTGTTAGTAGCAAGTTACTGGCCCACACTCAAGAGGGGCAATATTAAGTTCCACATCTCTTTTTCAAGTATGAAGGAGAAATAAAGAGGACTATTTTAATATCAGACAAAGTAAATCTCAAAAGAGCAGTATGTAATATTAAAAGGGTCAATTCACCAAAAACAGTAGTTTATGCATCAACAACATATCTTCAAGATATCTAAAACAAAAATTGGTAGAAGTGAAAGATACAAATGCACAATTACATTTGGAGACTTCAATACCTTTCTTTCAATAATTGATAGAAGTAGAAAAACAATATGTAAGTTACTAATTTTAATAGAAGATATGCCAAATAAAAGGAAATGGCTCATTCAAGGGAAGAAGGGGCACTTTTTCATTTTTTATAATTATTAATAAACTTATTTATTTTATAAATGATTACCTTATATTAAAAATAGGTTTTCTTTGGAAAATCATGCAAATCAAGCTTTACAAATTTAATCTCAGTTTTACCAACTTGTATTTTAATTTTAGAGGTAGTTTGTATTCATTTCTAATTCATTTTCACAAGTCAGAAGTTCCTAAAATTTAAGATTTAAATTCCCAGTAAATGTACAAAATCTAAAACACCTCTGAGAAAACAAAGTAGACTTGAACAAGTTGAAAGACCTTCCATGTTCTTGGCTAAGAATTAAATATCATGGAGCTGACAGTTCTCCCCATATTGATGCATAAAATTAATGCAATTTCAATAAAAATATCAACAATATCAACAAATATTTTTTCTGGACCTGTAAAGTTGATTTTAAAGTTAATATGGAAAAATAAACAAGAATAGTTAGGAAAAATTATAACCTCCCACAAAAAAAATTGGTCTTGCACAGTTGTCTATTAAAGAAACCAAAAAATGGGGGGAAAGTATTATATGTTAACCCTCATATTCATTATTTCTGGTGCTGTTCATTCCTTTGGGTAGATCCAAATTTAAACTGGTATTATTTCTTCTTTGCTTGAAGAGCTTTCTTTAATTTTCCTTATAGAGAAGATTTTTGACAATGACTTTCCTTAATTTTTGTTTTTCTGAAAAATTATTTTGCTTTTAATATATTTGCTGGGCAAAGAAATCTGTTGTCTTTTTCTTACTGTACTTTGAAAATGTGCCTCCATTATCTTTTGACTTGCATTGTTTCTTGAGAAGTCTGCTGTAATTCCTAACTTTGGTCCTCTGCTTTATGTCTTTTTTCTTCTGGCTGCTTTTAACATTTTTCTTTTTATTGCTGGTTTTCAGAAATTTTAATTATGCTGTGTCTTGGCATAATTTTCTTTATTTCTATTCCACTCAGGGTTCATTGAGTTTCCTTGATCTTTGTGTTTCATCAATTTTGGAAATTTTTAATTTTTATTTATTCAGATATTATCTCTTTCACCACCTGTCTGTTTTTTTTCCTTTTGAAACGCCTATTACATATGTTAGGCCACTTGTTAATATCTTAGACGGCTGGTCATTTTTTCCCATTCTTTTTCTCTTAGTCCTTCGTTTTTTAATTGTTTCTATTACTATGTCAAGTTCATTCTTATTATCTTCTGAAGTATGTATGTATTCCCAATCCAATCTAGTGTATTAAAATACACGGTACCTACCTTCTCTAAAAGTTCCATTTGAATCTTATTTATATCTTCTATATCAGTCCTCATCATAGACATGGTTCCTCATTTTTTTAACATAAGAGTATATTTATATTAGCTATTTTAATAACTTATCTGTTAATTACACCATTTTATTTCTGAGTATGTTTCTACTGACTTATTTTTCTTATGGTTTTGAGTCATATTTTTCTGATTTTGGGTATTGCCAGATATTATAAATTTTACACTATTGGTTTCTGGATGAAGCATTCATTTAAATAGGTTTTTATTTTGGTATGCAGTTAAGTTATGTATAAGCAGTTGAATGCTTTTAAGGCTTGTTTTTAAGCTTTGTCTTGGCATGCCCAGAGCAGCCGTAGGCCAGGGCTAATTTTGACCCACAACTAGGGTAGTACCCATTCTGAGTATTCTAGTACCCCGTGCATCGCAATAGCTTTCCACTCTTGTGGGTAAGAACACAAACTATTTTATCCCTGTGTGAGCACTGGGAATTGTTCTGCCTATTACTTTCTAGCCCTAGGTAGTTTCCTCTCACATGCATCCAGATCAATGCTCAGCCAAAGACTTAAGGGGCCCCTCTGCAGATCTCCAGAACGTTCTTTCTCTGCAGAACTCCCTTTCCCCTACTACTCTGTGCCACACACTCTAGCTGCTTTGCCTCCCCAAACTGTGATCACGATCTCCTCAACAGGCTTATTTGCATTCTACCTTTTTGAGCTGCAGGCTGGAAACTGTCTGTAGGCCATAAAGTACTGCTATTGTAGGGCTCAATGTATTTGTTACTTTTCTCTCAGGGATCACAGTCCTATGCTTCCTGTTATCCAATGTCTGAAAACAAAAGTTGCTTTTCCCCCCCTTTTTGCTGTCTTTATCCCCAGCCTACCCTCCCCCAAGTGGGAGGACAAATCTGGACCCTGTAACTTATCTTGGTCAGAACTAGAGGTCTATCTCTGCTTTTACTAGGTTTATTAGGACTTTTGATTACCTTATGGGTCATGCAGTGGTTGTGACACTCCACAGGTAACATCCTCCAAAATTCAGAAAGCCAAATTCACGCTAATCAAGTAGGGCTATATTTTCATTAGGGTGGGGAGAGGGTGTTGGGCAAAGCACAGACTGCTCCCCGGTGTTCCTGACAAAGGCTCTACCTCTAATTTTCTACTGTTCTGAAAAGTTCACTTCCTGATTTTGATTTAACACCATTTAAAAGAGTGGTTACAAGTCCACTTCTCCAAACATCTTAAAACAAAATCTGTGGGTGTTTAGCTTTCTGTATTCTTATGTGTCTGAAAATACCTTTATTTTTGTTTTCATTCTTGAGTGATAACTTGATTTGTCAAAGATTTCTAGGCCCAAACTTTTTGTTGTTGTTATTTTACCTCAGTACTGATGAGCAATATAATGACATTTTCTCGTTCCTTATAGTAGTCCGTGTTTATTTTTTTTCTATAGAAGTTTGATTTACTTTTCTTTTCATAAGTTTCATCATGAGTTTAGATATGAGGGTTGTTTTTTTTCAAATAATTTTGATCAGCATTTGATCAATATTTAATATCTGAAGACACAGGTTTTTAAAATTTTTTTTCTGCCAAAATGTTAGTCTTTTTCTCTTAAGATTTTGCCCATGCACCATTCTCTCTATTTTTTCTCTCCTGAAAATGTGTCCTAAGTGTCTCTTAACATTTCTTTTATATTTTATGTCTTTTTATATTTTGATGCTGGGGGCTTTCTTCAGCCTGGCCTGTGGGATCGGGCTGAAACTGGCTCTCCAACATTACCTGAGGGGTCCCAGATTGCAAGAGGGCTCAGGCCAGGCCAAGGGACCCCCACCAGTGCACCATCAGGGCTGAGGAGAGATGCGGGAGGTGGCCAGCTCGGGAAGGACTGTGGGAGGGCTCTTGGGCATATCCAGCTCCTCTTGCTAAGTCCCAGATCTGCTGGCCCCCTGCAGCAAACTATCCTACCAGTTGGAGCGTCTGCCCCCTGGTGGTCAGTGCACATCATAATAGCGGTTGAGCAGCATTAGCATATCATTAGCATATTATGCTTTGATTTGTTGAACAGCCGACAGGTCAACCAGACACTTAGCATATTAGGCTTTTATTATATAGGATAGTTATTATTTGTAAGATGTGTAATTGGTTATTTTCCTTAATTACTAAGTTAATGTGTATGTTTCACTACCTATTTTTGTTTGCTTGTTGATATCCTCCTTTATCTCTTTGAAATATTAAATGTATTTATTTAATATTTTTAATCCAGGCTTTTATAGTTTGTCAAGCATTTGCTGGTCAGTTTTTTCTTAGATTAGTAGGAGTTTATTTTTGTTTTTTTGTTGTTGTTGTTTTTTACTTTAAATAATTTTTATTTTTCAGTTACAGTTGACATAAACTATTATATTACCTTCAGGGATATGACCTAGTGATTAGACATTATACAACTTACTAAGTGGTCATCCAATAAATCTTGCACCATTTGATACTGTACATAGTTACTACAATATTATTGACTATATTCCCTATGCTGTACTTTATATCCCCATGACTATCTTGTAACTACCAGTTTGTACTTTTTTTATTTTATTGTTTAAAGTATTACAAATAGTAGAACATGTCTCCTTTTTACCCTATTGACCTCCCCCCGGCCTCCCCCTCCCCCCAGCACATGTCCTCACCCCACTAGTATCTGTGTCCATTGGTTATGCTTATATGCATGCATACAACTCATTTGGTTGATCTCTTACCCCCATAACCCTCCCCTACCTTCCTGCTGAAGTTTGACAGTCTGTTCGATGCTTCTTTTTCTCTGTATCTACTTTTGTTCA
Source organism: Myotis lucifugus (assembly GCF_000147115.1). NCBI lineage: Eukaryota > Metazoa > Chordata > Mammalia > Chiroptera > Vespertilionidae > Myotis > Myotis lucifugus. The sequence goes on along the minus strand of NW_005871070.1, from coordinate 3,160,654 downwards.
TTAGAGTTAATTTTACCTGCTTTATAGAGTTGTGAGTATGAAATTACATAATATAAACAAATTCTCAGAAGAGTTGTTAGCCATATAATAAGCATAGTATTTGTAACACTTTTCTCAATAATTTGACTATATTCCTTTCTTTAATTCTCATTGGTATTCCCATCCTTACCCCTTCTCTTTTCAGCCACCTATTACTTTAAAAAGAAAGAAATGAAAAGTGCACCATATCAGTCTCTCTTTCTCCCAATTGTTTTCCCTCTCACATTTTAATAGTATCTAACTAGAGGTTCCCCAATATCACACACGATTAGAAACTATCTCTTGGCATATCTTCTGGTTGACTAGCAATAGTTTTTCTTATAGTCTACATTTATTTAAGGGAAGTCTGTACTTACCTCCTGTGTTGATAAATTGGCTCGTTACACCCAGTTGTTGAGGTGATTACTCTTATTTCTTTTCTCATTCATGCAATTATCTTTACTGAGGGAACACATGTAAATTGCTAGCACATTGTGCCCATGCATATAGAAATTTCTCAGTAAAGTCAGCTGCTACTATTATTAAGATATTCATATTTTTTTAAAAAGAATGATAACTAAAATTGATGTTCTTTAAATATCTTGTTATGTTAAAATAGAAACTACATTTCTATTTCTTTTCTTCACCAGAGGACATAATGAGAAGATACAATGCAAACTGTGATTAAGAGCTTCTGTCTTTAACATTAAAGAGAGATGCAAGGAAAACTTTTTATAGATTTTTAGGAATTGTAAAAGTAGGATTGTTCTCAAAGGCAATTAGGGTGACTATCATAAAATCAAATCTATTCTGATCCTGTGTCACCTTCTAATATTTGGTAAATGTAATCTTATAATCTATCCTAAAAATATTCTGAAATACACACAAAAAAGTTTTGATCATATAGATATCCAAAATATCTTTCTGTTTATATATGTTTAAAAAACATAAGTATCTTATTCAGTTATTAAAATAATATTTAAAGACTCAAACAAAGTGGGAAAATGCTTGTTATAATGTCAAAAGAAAAATGTGAGATTAAACTGTATAGAGCAGTGGTTCTCAACCTTCCTAATGCCGTGACTCTTTAATACAGTTCCTCATGTTGTGGTGACCCCCAATTTCATTGTTACAAATTGAACATAATTAAAGCATAGTAATTAATCACAAAAACAATATGTAATTATATATGTGTTTTCCAATGGTCTTAAGTGACCCCTGTGAAAGGGTCGTTCGACCCCCAAAGGGGTCTCGACACACAGGTTGAAAACCACTGGTATAGAGTGTTAAGTTAAATACTGGAATAGTTTTATAGAAAAAAGACTGAAAGGAAATTTACCAAAATATTATCTATGATTGGTTTAGGCAGCGGTTCTCAACCTGTGGGTCCCGATCGCTTTGGTGGTTGAATGACCCTTTCACAGGGGTCACCTAAGACCATCCTGCATATCAGATATTTACATTATGATTCATAACAGTAGCAACATTACAGTTATGAAGTAGCAACAAAAATAATTTTATGGTTGGGTCACAACATGAGGAACTGTATTTAAAGGGCCAGAAGGTTGAGAACCACTGGTTTAGAGTGATCTTTTTTCTGTATATTTTCCTGTATTTTAATTTTCTACAATGACTGTGAATTACTTGAATAATCAAGGAAATAGAAAAAAAATCAATGAGTTAGCATTAGCTGCATGATTTAACTTACAAGTTGTTCAAATCAATTGATAGAGTATATGAAAGCATGTTGTAAACTATAAACCAAAGTAGTTAGGTAAATTATTGTTATTATCAATCACTGAAGGGTAATATAGTTCATCTTTTGAACTCTCATATGGAGAGCTCTTTTTTTTTGGCCAATTTCATCTAATATATTTTTGTCAATACAAATAGGGTCCCAAAACACTTAGAAAGTGTTTTGAAGATAATAAACTGTATTATCTGTTTTGTTATTGCTTTGAACTATTACAATAAACAAAACCCTTTAATCTGTTTTTATCTCCTGTCCTTATACCCAGGCAGCAGCAGCATCTACCTAAAAAAAAGAAGAGAGAGAGAGAGAGAGAGAGAGAGAGAGAGAGAGTTACTGAAATTTAACCTACAGTTTTATAACAACTTTCTCTAAAAGGTGAGTTAGTTAAATCAAACCCAGAGAAAATACCAAAATTTACCTGAACAAATGTATGCCTATTAAAGCAACACATTAACTGCAAGTGATTTCATATGTAGATTACCTATAATTTGAATGCAATTTTGTAAATTTTTTTAATGTGAGTCGTTTCAAAAGTTCTTTGGTGTTTAATAACATGTGCTATTATTAAGACAGTTGTTAAAGTGCAGATGTTTTTTTCAGGGCCTGACCCTTTCAAGATATGGCCTAAGAGAATGCTACAATCTTTACTTGCGATGGAAGGTAACAACTTCTGGACATCCTGGCTTCCTTCCTCCTCAACACCAATATGTGTCTGACACTTTGGTACCAATGGAAATCCTGATGTGAATAAGCCAGATACAGACCCATCCTTGGGTTGTATGGAGTCTAGTCACAGGAGTATTTGAGTGTCTGGTGTAAAACCAGTCCTATTGAGAATTCCCAAAGGAAAAGATAGTCCATATGCTTGAAGAGCTTTTCAGTTCTTACTCTCTTAAATGGTACTTTCCTGACTACTATGTAACAGCTTATAGTGACCACCTACATGGCTTCTAAAGAGAGGAATTGAGAATAACCAGGTAGTCAGCTTCTTTCCATTTAAGACTAGGAACCTATCTAAACTGAGGAAAATTCAGGTGTTAGAAAATTTATTTAAGATAAACACTACTAATCTAATCTAATAAAAGACAAACATGCAAATTGACTGTACCTTTGCTATGCCTTAAGCCACGCCCACCAGCCAATCAGAGCGACTATATGCAAAGTAACCCAACCAAGATGGCAGCCGGCAGCCACGGAGCTGGAGCAAGCAGGAGGCTTGTTTGTTCCAGTGATGGAGGAAGCCAAGTTTCCCGCCTGCCTCGGCCAGCTCTGAGCTCCACTGATGGCAACAAAGTTTCAATTATAGAAGATAAATAAACCCCAGATACCTGCTTTCAGCCTGCCATGGCCACAGAGCTGGAGCGAGCAGGAGGCTTGGTTGCTCCAGTGATGGAGGAAGCCAAGCTTCCCGCCTGTCCTGGACGGGCTCTGAGCTCCACTGAAAGCAACAAAGTTTCAATTATAGAAGGTAAATAAATCCTCAGATTAAGAAAAAAAGGAGAGGC
>NW_005871070.1:3154377-3157151 GCF_000147115.1 Myotis lucifugus | reverse complement strand
TGCCAGTACAGCGGGTGGTGGTGGGAGCCTCTCCCGCCTCCTCAGCAGCACTAAGGATGTCAGACTGCAGCTTAGGCCTGCTCCCCACTGGCAAGTGGACATCCCTGAAGGGCTCCCGGCTGCCAGAGGGATGTCTGATTGCCATCTTAGGCCCAATCCCCGGGGAGCAGGCCTAAACCAGCAGGTGGTCATCCCCCGAGGGGTCCCAGACTGTGAGAGGGCATAGGCCGGGCTGAGGGGCCCCCCCCCCCCCCCCCCGAGTGCACAAATTTTTGTGCACCGGGCCTCCAGTTCTGTCATAAAGGTTTAGCATTGTGATGTATTCAGTCATATCATTCTTGAATAAACTAATGTCATTTTGCCATATTTTAAATATGCAAAAACATGTGATATGTTAATTCTGACTAGACAAACAGCATAAATGAGCATGATTGTGGCTAAATCAGAAGAGGCTGTTCTTTTTTTAAAAAAAAATATATTTTATTGATTTTTTACAGAGAGGAAGGGAGAGAGATAGAGAGTCAGAAACATCGATGAGAGAGAAACATCGATCAGCTGCCTCCTGCACATCTCCTACTGGGGATGTGCCCACAACCCAGGCACATGCCCTTCACCGGAATCGAACCTGGGACCTTTCAGTCTGTAGGCCGACGCTCTATCGACTGAGCCAAACCGGTATCAGAAGAGGCTGTTCTTTAATTTGTATAGATGTAATGTCCTCTGAAAGGTCTTCCATTTATTTAAAAACAGAATTTATAGGTTTTATAGTAAGGGATTTCCAGAATCACACAATGGAAAAGTAACTATTATTTATTTAATGTTAACTTATAACCATCTTACATTTTACCTTTATGTCGTTTTATGAAAGTTTAGGATGGAGTTTATTATAAGTGGACTCTTCTGTGGACATTCTAATGCAAATAATTCTAAAACAGGTATACTAATGATAAAACTATTTCAGTAGTCATGTTGGAATTTGGTGTTAGAATAGGACAGGAATTTAGTAATCCATTTTTATAGGTTAAGAATATAAGGGAAATGTCATGTAACACCAATTTATTTGGGGGAGAGAGGGTTTGCTGTTAGCAAAATGAGAAACTCCACTTTGTATTTATTAAACCCCATCTTTCTGCCATGCCAGTTCTCACCTTCAATCACCAGTCTACCCCTATGTGTTTCCCTGATCCTTTTCTTGTACTCTTGAGAATTTTGTTAAAATTATGTTCTTGGAGAAAGTCATACCACTGTGTGTACTATGGCCTAATGCAAGATCAATCTATCCTGCTCCAGGGTTGTCATTGCTGCTTTGAATCTTGATATTGATCTCCCATTTATTCCTTAGCACACTTTCCTTAGCAGGTATTCAGGTCTCTCTGCTCACACATCTAATTCACTACTTACCCTTCCCATTCTCACCAGATAATAACCATCCTACTTTACTGAGAAATTCACAGGTAGCTAAAAATGCTTTCTTGTTTGTTTTTTTTTTTCTCATCTCTACCTTAAAGCAGCAAACTTTTATTGAGTATCAATCATGTGCCAGGCACCATGCTTGGGCAGTGGTATATCAAAAGTGATATAGCTGATTAATCTTTGTATACACCACATCTAGCACAGTTCCTGGCACATAGTAGGTACTCAGTAAGTGCTAAAATGAAAGTATGTATTCATGAAAAGATAGGTCTAGAGCAGCGGTTCTCAACCTGTGGGTCACGACCCCTTTGGGGGTCGAATGACCCTTTCACAGGGGTCGCCTAAGACCATCGGAAAACACATATATAATTACATATTGTTTTTGTGATTAATCACTATGCTTTAATTATGTTCAATTTGTAACAATGAAATTGGGGGTCACCACAACATGAGGAACTGTATTAAAGGGTCATGGCATTAGGAAGGTTGAGAACCACTGGTCTAGAGGCTCAGATACTTTAGGTTGAGGAGGGGAGAAGTATGGAAGCACACAATAGCTATTATAACCTTAGATGTTCTTTCTTAGTGAAGAAGGAATGGTTCCTAACCCTAAGGAAGATTTTTTTTTTATTACCAAGACTAAATTCCTCATACCATTCCTTTCTGCTTTCCTCTGTGAACTTGATTTGACTCTCAAAGGAGGACAACTTCACTATACCTAAATCCACCCTTCTCCCCCCCCAAAAACTATCACCATCATCAACAACTAAGTGTCTGATTCTGCTGACTCTAAACATCCTATTTTTATACTTCCCTTTTGCATAAGTGGTCTGAAGTTACTACAATATATTCATTTTCTTGCCCCCATATTGCCCCCTTGCATTCATTTTGTCTGTTTTATTACTCTCATCTGCACCACCTGAAATCTCACCTATTGTTAAGAGTCAGCTTAAGACTCACCTCTATCACCAAGCCTTCTCTGGCCCTGGCAACTGAAAGCTTCCTTGGGAGAGCCAGCATATTCTGTGCTGCTCCTATGAGATACAGCCTAACCTGCCTTCTATTACTATGCAATGCCATGGGTTTCATTTTCACAACACAGTCCAAATTCAATAAATATTATTATTCAATAAATATTGGTCAAATTAATATTATTGATAGATACCTTAAGTGAGGATGGCAAAAAAGGTTAAAGTTATCCTTTTACAAAATAATTTTTTCTACTGATCATGCTGGAGAATCGTTCATCCTAAACGCTACCCAGAGTTTGCAAATCCCAACCAAACCGGACAGCAAGGAAGTTGGCAATGCCGCTCTTCGTTTGTCACAGGTAAGAAGACTGATACGCTAAAACCCAACAT
>NW_005871070.1:3035616-3153775 GCF_000147115.1 Myotis lucifugus | reverse complement strand
CCTTTTTTTTAAAAAAAAAACCTTTACACTGGCTGATTCCCTCCCCTTCCCCTCCCTAACCCATCCGGGGGGGGTATGCATAATTACACCAAATATGTTGGCAAGGTAAGTAGAGCAGTACAAGAGGACCAGTGCTTGTGGTGACGTGGTTCCTTTGTCGCTCCCCCCCAAGGCTCTACGCCCTCCCAAGCTCAAGGCAGAGAGCAGAGAGGGAGAGCTGGCAGCTTGTGAGGACTTGGCAGAGTGGGAGGCCATGGGAGGAGACAGAGTAGGAAGGGAAAACCAAGAGCGCGGAGAGCACCAGGAATGCTGGGAATCATAGTTCTGGTGGCAGACGGATCTCCTAGACACTAGAGCAAAATGATCCTGGAGCAAGTTACTGTTGCGGTGGGGGATGGAGGGAAAGCAAAGGTGAGAGACATAAGTAAAATCAGAGTGCCTAGAAAAAATTAAAGGGAAGATATCCTAAAACTTTCAGGAAATCTCCACCAATGAAGCAAAGAAAAAAAATGCCTCTATTATTCTGTGAGCAACAAACCAAACTGAGTTGAGGCCTCAGACAACTCATATGATTGCAAAGACAGACAGAAACTCCAGGATTGGAGAGGGATCCCAGATTGGAGAGGGTGCAGGTCAGGCTGAGGGACCCCCCACACTCCCCAGTGCACGAATGTCATGCACCAGGCCTCTAGTCTATATATATAAAAGTCTAAGTGACTGAACAACCGGAATGACCGGAATGACTGGTCGCTATGGCACACACTGACCACCAGGGGGCAGACGCTCAGCGCAGGAGCTGCCCCTGGTGGTCAGTGCGCTCCCACAGCAGGAGCTCTGCTCAGTTGAGATCCATCCCAGCGGCCTACCAGTCCGCCGGCAGCCACTCATTCCGTCAGTAGTCCTACAGGTCCAATCTCCAGAGAATGGGCCAGGCGCCGATGGACCAGCTCCACCAGCACGATCCCAACAGCCGCCACAGCCTCAGGCACCACAGCCACTTTCCCTCCCTAGACACTCCACAAGGAAGAAACAATATAAAAGCGGCCACCAGGTGGCTCCTGACAACCAGTGCAAATGTCAGCGGGATGGATCTGGATCCTGGGCCAGCAAGGGCATCCAATCACCTGCCCAGAGGGCCAATTGTGTCCCAGGGCCCCCCAAAAGCTCCCCCAACCCCCTTGGGACCCCATCCATGCACGAATTTGTGCACTGGGCCTCTAGTTGGATTATAAAAAAGGATAAAAGTAAAAATAAGCATATTCAGTGGGTTCACATTTGAAACTTTAGATATATATTATTTTTGAACAAATATAAGAAAACAAATATAATTTTAAGATACATATTTATACCACAACTAAATAAAGCAATAAATACAATTTAAAATTGTGTGTATTTATGCCATAACTAGGTAAAAGCAACTCTTAAGTAGATTAGTAAAGCCAGAACTGTGATTTCTTATTTTGATACCCTGAACAATACCAACAACAAAATGATGCCAAATTTGCAACTGTATCTACAAGGACACAAATGATATTTTAATATTCAATTAAAAATAATACATACATAAAAGTTATTAAAATCTACCACTAAAATTTGTGATGGTTAAGATTTTAGTGGAGTCTGTGGTCAATGTAAAATTTAAATATTCCAATTTTAGTATATGTGCTGCCGAAGCGAGCACTAAATATTCCAAAATAATATGCAAAGTTTGAAGGTATGATGGATACCAAAGTGAAGAGAGAAAAGGAATTGTACAAGATGTTTGAAGGATCTATTGAGCTTGATTCTTCTTCACCCACCAGTTTAAGCAACTTAATGCCTAATCTTATATACTTCTGGATCATATTTGAAGACGCTTTAATTTAGCCAGTCATTCTGTTATTCAGTCTTGTCATATCTTGACATTCTAACTCCCATCTTGACCTTAGTAAGCTATTATATCAGGCAGCATCGGATAGACTATATTTCAGTAATATACCTTAGTAACTTAAAATGAGACAAGATATATATATATATATATATATATATAATTGTTTAAAGTATTACATATGTCTCCTTTTTCCCTGATTGACCTCCCCGCCACTCCCACCTCTGAGGGCAGCCCCCACCCCCCAGTGTCTGCGTCCATTGGTTATGCTAATAGGCATACATACAAGTCCTTTGGTTGGTCTCTAACCCTTCCCCTCCCCCCTCCACGCCCCTTGTCTCTGGACCTATTTTTTTTTTTGGACCAATTTTTGTTCATCAGTTTATGTTGATCATTATAACCCACATATGAGTGAGATCATGTGATATTTATCTTTCTCCGACTGGCTTATTTCGCTTAGCAAAATGCTCTCCAGTTTCATCCATGCTGTTGCAAATGGTAAAAGTTCCTTCATTTTTATAGCAGGTTAGTATTCCATTGTGTAGATATACCACAGTTTTTAAATCCATTCATCTGCTGATGGGCACTTAGATGTTTCCAAATCATAGCTATTGTAAATTGTGCTGCTATGAACATAGGGGTGCATATATCCTTTCTGATTGGTGTTTCTGGTTTCTTAGGATATATTCCTAGAAGTGGCATTACTGGGTCAAATGGGAGTTCCATTTTTAACTTTTTGAGGAAACTCCATACTGTTTTTCACAGTGGCTGCACGAGTCTGCATTCCCACCAGCAGTGTACATCCTTGCCAGCACTAGTCATTTGTTGATTTGTTGATGATAGCTATTCTGAGAGGTGTGAGATGATACCTCATTGTTTTGATTTGCATCTCTCAGATGATTAGTGACTTTGGGTATGTTTTCATATGTCTCTCGGCCTTCTGTATGTCCTCTTCTGAAATGTGTCTATATAGGTCCTTTGCCCATTTTTTGATTGGATTGTTTATCTTCCTTTTGTTAAGTTGTATGAGTTCCCTATAAATTTTGGAGATTAAACCCTTATCTGAAATAGCATTGGTAAATATGTTCTCCCCTGCAGTGGGCTTTCTTGTTGTTGTGTTGATGGTTTATTTGTGGTGCAGAAGCTTTTTATTTTGATGTAGTCCCATTTGTTTATTTTCTCCTTAGTTTTCATTGCCCTAGGAGCTGTATTGGTAAAGATATTGCTATGACATATGTCTGATATTTTGCTGCCTATGGAGTCTTCTAAGATTTTTATGGTTCCCATCTTACATTTAAGTCATTTAACCAGTTTGAGTTTGTTTTTGTGTATGGTGTAAGTTGGTGGTCTAGTTTCATTTTTTTGCATGTATCTGGCCACTTTTCCCAGCACCATTTATTGAAGAGACTGTCTTGACTCCATTGTATGCTCTTGCCTCCTTTGTCAAATATTAATTGAGCATAATGGGTTAGGTTGATTTTTGGGTTCTCTGTTCTATTCTATTGGTTTATATGTCTGTTCTTGTACCAGTACCAGGCAGTTTTGAGAACAGTGGCTTTGTAATATAGCTTGATATCTAATATTGTGATCCCTCCAACTTTGGTCTTCCTTCTCAGGATTTCTGTGGCTATTCTGGTTCTTTTTTTATTCCATATAAATTTTTGGAGAGTTTGTTCTAGGTCTGTGAAATATGCCGTTGGTATTTTAATTGGGATTGCATTGAATCTATAAATTGCTTTGGGCAGTATGGACATTTTAATAATGTTGATTCTATCAATCCATGAACACGGTATGTTCTTCCATTTGTTTATGTCTTCCTCTATCCCTTTTTTCAATGTTCTGTAGTTTTCTGAGTACAGGTCGTTTACCTCCTTAGTTAAGTTTATTCCTAGGTATCTTAATTTTTTCGGTGCAATGGTAAATAGAATTTTTTTTTTTTTTAGTTTCTCTTTCTGTGAGTTTATTAGTGTATAAAAAAGCCATAGATTTCTGGGAGTTAATTTGTATCCTGCTACATTGCTGAATTCATTTATTAAGTCTAGTAGTTTTTTTTTATGGAGTCTTTGGGGTTTTCTATGTACAGTATCATGTCATTTGCGAATAAGAACAGTTTTACTTCTTCTTTTCCAATTTGGATGTCTTTTATATCTTCTTGTCTGATCACTATGGCTAGCACTTCCAGTACTATGTGGAACAGGAGTGGTGAAAGTGGGCATCCCTGTCTTGTTCCTGTTCTTAGGGGAAATGGATTTAGTTTTTGCCCATTGAGTATGATGTTGGCTGTACGTTTGCCATATAAGGCTTTTATTATGTTGAGGTATGATCCCTCTATTCCCACTTTGCTGAGGGTTTTTATCAAGAAAGGGTGCTGGATTTTGTCAAATGCTTTTTCTGTATCGATTGATATGATTATATGATTTTTGTCTCTCAATTTGTTTATTTGATGTATCACATTTATTGATTTGCAGATATTGTACCATCCTTCCATCCCCAGAATAAATCCCACTTGATCATGGTGTATGATCTTTCTAATGTAATGCTGCATCCAATTTGCTAGAATTTTGTTGAGGATTTTAGCACCTATATTCATCAAGGATATTGGCCTGTAGTTCTCTCTCTTTTTGGTGTCTTTATCTGGTTTTGGAATTAGAGTAATGTTGACTTCATAGAAAGAGCTTGGAAGTGTGCCTTCCTCTTGAATTTTTTGGAATAGTCTGAGGAGGATAGGTTTTAGTTCTTCTTGAATGCTTGGTAGAATTCCCATGTAAAGCTATCTGGACCAGGGCTTTTGTTTGCTGGAAGATTTTTGATCACTACTTCAATTTCTTCCATAGTTATCAGCCTTTTCAGGTTTTTTGATTCTTCCTGATTGAGTTTTGGAAGTTTATATTTTTCATTTTGTTTAGATTGTCCAGTTTGTTGGAATAGAGTTGTTCATAGTATTTTTTTTTCATTATCCTTCGTATTTCTGTGGGGTCAGTTGTTACTTCACCTCTTTTATTTCTGATTTTGTTCATTTAGGTTCTCTCTCTTTGCTTCTTGGTGATCCTGGCTAGAAGTTCATCAATCTTGTTTATCCTTTCAATTAACCAGCTCTTGGTTTTATTGATCTTTTATATTGTGTTTTTTTAGTCTCTATGTCATTAATTTCTACCCTGATCTTTATTATTTCCTTCCTTCTGCTTACTCTGGGCTTTTCTTGTTGCTCTCTTTCTAATTCATTGAGTTGTAGAGTTAGATCATTTATTACCATTTTTTCTTGTTTTTTGAGGTAGGCCTGTAGAGCTATAAACTTCCCTTGAAAGACTGCTTTCACTGTGTCCCATAGATTTTGGATTGTTGTGTTTTCATTGTCGATTGTTACCAGGATGCTTTTTATTTCTTCTTTGATCTCTTTGGTAACCCAATCATTGTTTAATAGCATGCTATTTAGCCTCCAAGTGTTTGATTTTTTTCATTGTTTTTATTGTAGTTTATTTCTAATTTTATGCCATTGTGATCTGAGAAGATGCTTGATATGATTTCTATCTTCTTGAATTTGAAGAGACTTTGCCTGTGTCCCAATATGTGGTGTATATTTGAAAATGACCCATGTGCACTTGAGAAGAATGTATGTTCTGTGGCTTTGGGGTGGAATGTTCTGAAGATGTCAATTAATTCCATCTGATCTAGTGAGTCATTTAGGATTGATGTTTCTTTGCTGGTTTTTTTGTTTAGAGCAGTGGTTCTCAACCTTCTGGCTCTTTAAATACAGTTCCTCATGTTGTGACCCAACCATAAAATTATTTTCGTTGCTACTTCATAACTGTAGTGTTGCTACTGTTATGAATCGTAATGTAAATATCTAATATGCAGGATGGTCTTAGGCGACCCCTGTGAAAGGGTCGTTCGACCGACAAAGGGGTCACGACCCACAGGTTGAGAACCACTGATTTAGAGGATTTATCCAGTGGTGTCAATGGGGTATTAAAGTCTCCTACTATGGCTGTATTGCTGTTGATCTCTCCCTTGATATATTCCAGAAGTTTTTTTTATGTATTTGGGTGCTCCTGTTGGGTGCATGTATGTTTACCAGAGTTATATCTTCTTATTGAATTGCTCCCTTTAGTATTATGACGTGGCATTCCTTATCTCTTGTTATGGCCTTCACTTTGAGGACTAATTTGTCAGATATAAGTATTGCTACCCCAGCCTTTTATCATTTCCATTTGCCTGAAAAATATTTTTCTATTCCTTCACTATCAGTCCATGTGAGTCCTTTGTTCTGAGATGTGTCTCTTGTAGACAGCAGATATATGGGTCATGTTTTCTTATCCATTCAGCTACCCTATTTCTTTTGATTGGAGCATTTAATACATTTACATTTAAGGTTATTATTATTATTATTTTTTTACTTTTTATTTTTATTTTTATTAAATCTTTATTGTTCAGATTACATTTGTTCCTCTTTCTTTTTCCCCCCCATAACTCCCCTCCTCCCAGTTCCCGCCCCACCCTCCGCCCTCACTCCCCACCCACTGTCCTCATCCATAGGTGCACGATTTTTTTCCAGTCTCTTTCCGCATCTCCCATTCCCCTTTCCCCCCCAAGAATAGTCAGTCCATTCCCTTTCTATGTCCCTGATTCATTATAATCACCAGTTCATTCTGTACATTAGGTTATTTATTCACTTGATTCTTAGATTCACTTGTTGATAGATGCATGTTTGTTGTTCACAATTTGTATGTTTACCTTTTTCTTCTTCCTCTTCTTCTTAAAGGATACCTTTCAGCATTTCATATAATACTGGTTTGGTGGTGATGAACTCCTTTAGCTTTTCCTTATCTGTGAAGCTCTTTATCTGACCTTCAATTCTGAATGATAGCTTTGCTGGATAAAGTAATCTTGGTTGTAGGTTCTTGGTATTCATCACTTTGAATATTTCTTGCCATTCCCTTCTGGCCTGCAACGTTTCTGTTGAGAAATCAGCTGACAGTCGTATGGGTATTCCCTTGTAGGTAATTGAGTCTCTTTCTCTTGCTGCTTTTAAGATTCTCTCTTTGTCTTTTGCTCTTGGCATTTTAATTATGATGTGTCTTGGTGTGGTCCTCTTTGGATTCCTTTTGTTTGGGGTTCTCTGCGCTTCTTGGACCTGTAAGTCCATTTCTTTCACCAGGTGGGGGAAGTTTTCTGCCATTATTTCTTCAAATAGGTTTTCAATATCTTGCTGTCTCTCATCTTCTGGCACCCCTATAATTCTGATATTAGTGCGCTTGAAGCTGTCCCAGAGGCTCCTTACACTATCTTTCGTATTTTCGGATTCTTTTTTCATTTTGCTTTTCCGGTTGGGTGTTTTTTGCTTCTTCGCATTTCAAATCTTTGGCTTGATTCTTGCGCTCCTCTGGTCTGCTATTGGGTATAATATTCTTTATTTCAGTCCGTGTATGCTTAATTTCTAGTTGTTTCTTTATCATAGCATCGAGGGTCTCATTAGTTTTCGTGAGGCTCTCCTCAAGTTTATTGCAAGCCCTCAAAATTGCATTTTTTAGCTCTATATCCTCCATTTCTGTCATGTTTTTTTGTCTCCGCATTTTTATGCTTTCTTGGTGCACCCCCTTGTGGTCTTTGTGCGCAGTCTTGTTCTAGTTAAGCCTTGATTGTTGTAGTTAATACTAGAGGGATTTGACCACCAGGCCGACTGGCTGTGAGAATCAGCTGTGGGAAAACTTCTGTCCTCTGGGGAGGTGCTAATCTAGCCTTTGCCTGAGGCAATCCGGCAAATGGCTCTGTGCAGGGCTTGGGCGGGGGCGGGGGGGATCAACAGGGTGGGCGGAGGGAGCAGTTATGGCTGCTCTCAGTCCCGTTCCCAGAGGCTCTGCTTCTCAGAGCCCCGGCCGCCGCTGCAAACCTCGGAGAGAAAGCTGCCCTCATGTTCCAACTGATGCTAGACAATCCCGCTTCTCCCGTTTGAGTCTGAGTCCCTAGAGACTCACCCGGATCTGTAGCTCACAGTCTGAGACTCCCGCCTGATTGAAAACGACAACCGCGCCCTCAGCCACCAGCCCGCTTTGCGCGCGCACCTCCGCACCTTTAAATTTTCCACACTGTGCCTCCTCTGAGCCTCGGAATGCTGTTCTCTTTCCTTCTAGTTGAAGAGTCTGTCCTCGGCCAGCCTTCCTGTGGTTCTGGGTGATGTCCGTTCCGTCTTTTAGTTGTATTTTTGAAGTGGTTGTTTGCGGCAGCAGTCTCCGGTGTTTACCTATGCCGCCATCTTGGTGGTCTCTAAGGTTATTATTTATAGGTACTTGTTTGTCGCCATATGTATTCTTTATGTCTGTTTTCCTTCTTCCCTTTCTATTTCTTTCTTTCTTTCTTTCTTTCTTTCTTTCTTTCTTTCTTTTTTTTTTTTTTTACAGCAGTCCCTTTAGCTTTCTTGCATTGCTGGCTTGGTGATAATAAACTCCCTTAGCCCTTTTTTGTCTGTGAAGCTCCTGATTTCGCCTTTGATTTTGAATGATAACCTTGCTGGGTATAGTATTCTTGGGTTCAGTTCCTTACTTTGCATCACTTTGTATATTTCATTCCATTCCCTTCTGGCATGATGTGTTTCTGTTAAGAAATCAGTTGATAGTCTAATGGGAGATCCCTTATAGTAACTTTCTGTCTCTCTCAGGCTGCCTTTAAGATCTAACTTTGTCGTTGGTGTTTGCCAGTTTAATTATGATGTGTCTTGGTGTAGGTCTTTTTGGGTTTGTCTTGTTTGAGACTCTGTGAGCTTCTTGGATTTGTGTGAGTTTTTTCTTCCCAATATTAGAGAAGTTTTCTGTCATTATTTATTCAAACAGGTTTTCCATTCCTTGCTCAGTTTCCTCTCCTTCTGGCACCTCTATTAGCCGGATGTTCTTTCATTTCATGTTGTCCCAAAGCTTCCTTAGCCTCTCCTCCTGTTTTTTAAGTTTTTTTTTTTGTTCCAGTTGCTGCTCTGCTTGGGTGTTTTTTCCTACCTTGTCTTCTAGCTCACTGATGCGGTCCTCTGCTTCTTCTAGTCTACTGTTGATGCTTTTTATTGTGCTCTTTATTGCAGCTATATCATTCTTTATTTCTTCTTGGTTCTTCATTTCCTCTTGATTCTTACACATGTTGTTGAATTTGTCTTTCACCCTTTTCAGCGTCCTTATGACCATTGCTCTGAATTCTTTCTCTGACAAATTGCTTGCCTCTATTTCATTTACTTCCTTTTCCTGTGATTCCTCCTTTTCTTTTGTATGGGGGCTGTTTCTTTGTCTCTCCCCTTTTGTTCCTCTCAGACTGTCTGGTTATGTGGCTCACTATCTACCATGTTGACCAAAAGGCACAAAATACAACTCGGCAAGACATGACACAGAGGGAACAAAAAACAAATGTATTCATGACACCAATATCCCCAAATTATGTGACCACCAGAGAAAAGAGAATTAAGGGAGAGAAAAGAGAGCAAAAATGATATTGAGAAAAGGAAAAAAGGTAAGAGAGAAAAGAAAAAAGAAGGGGAAAAATATATGTATGTTGGGAGAAAACTCAACAAAACCAACAACTAATCCCAAAAAAATGCAAACAACAAACACCCAGGAAAAAAGGAGGGGAGCTGAATCTGAAGAGGCAGAGCTTATTTCCAGAAGATAAGGTAAAGGAATTGAATGAATTGGGGAGTGGCCATGATTCAGTATAAAGGAGGTAGAAAGACAATGAGTGTATAAGAAGAAAAGTAAAAAACAAAATACTCAAAAAATAATATATAAAATATATAATAATAATTGAAATAATAATAATTAATATATATTAATATTTATATAATAAATTATTTATATAAAGAATTTAAAAATTTTCTCCTTTAATCTAGCTATCTACATATTCATCTATTTTGGAAAAGGAGAATAGAGTAGAGAGCAGATAGGCCTAAGTTTGGTGAGTGAAACTAATTAAGCTATTAGTAGAAGACGAGAACAAGTGAGGAGAAGAAAAACAATAGCATAAAATAAAAAAACAAAAACAACAAAACAAACTAACAAACAATCAGAGAAATAATAAGAAAGAAAGAAAAGAAAAAATTGGCTAGTGAAGAAAGAGAGGAGAGAATGGTGCATGGACTTGGGGCAAGTAATGTACCAATAAAGCAGATAAAGAAGATTAATTTTTAACAAGGAATAAAAAGAGGAGAGAGAAAAACTAAAGCAGGAACAGGAGAAGAGAAACAGGATGAAAAAGGGAGAAGTGAGGAAGAAAATGTTGGCATGAAGGAAAAAATGAGAGTAAAATAATGATAAAAAATAAAAATAAAAATAGAATGTAGAACACTAATCCCACAAAAATTTAAAAAATAAAAGGTTAAAATGATAATAAATAAAAATAATAAACAAAAAATAAAGAAAAGAGAAAAACATTTTTAGTTTCTTAAGTAAAAGATAAAATAATTAAAAAGTGAAGTAGTGAAGTTCGTTCATAGTCAGCACCGTGTTGAAGTTCCCAGTGATCCACTGCTTCTCTATGTTTAATTCACCAATTCCAGGTGGATGTTATTTGATTCAGCTCTTTCTTCTATCTGCTCTGTGAGAAGGCACAGGACCCATCTGCTTATTTGGCTGCCACCTTGTCTCCCTCTGGAGAAACCTTTTAGGTGCTCACAGCTGGGAAGGATGGAGTCTCGGTGTTCATGGATTCACAGCCAAGGCAGCTGGTCCCTGGCCTATGTGTCTGTAGGGTCCCAGGTGGTGTCCAAGGTCTCCCCAGGTGGAGGTGAGGCTGGGCTCCCAGTCACAGCCGCTCTCCCCTTCAAGATGGCACAGTCTCTGTGGCAAAGCCGGCCACTCCAGGAGAGATTTCAGCAGTCGTAGAGGCTGCCTGGCTAGGGGAGCCTGGTCCACCAGCCCCCAAAAGTCCTGTGGAATATAACTGTCCCTTACTCACATGTACACACATGCCCCACATGTCCACACACTCCCCTTTCGCTCCCTCACTCACTCACACTGTCCTCCTCACTGCCATCCTGTCAGCTGCCATCTTGGATTCCCTGACAAGTTTGTTTCTTGCTCCTATTACATGTCCCTCATGAGTTGGCTGGGGACTCTGCTGCACATTATTTTCATTTAGGGACCCTGACTGAGGAAGGGGCTCCACCGCTGTTCTTCCACAATTACTGCAGAAAAGAAAAATGGCAAAAGTATTGAAGCTTCTCCCTAGAAGTGCTGTTTGTCACTTCTGATAACATTAATTGACTAAAGCAAATCATATGGGCATGCTAATTTCAAATGGGGTCAAGAACAGTAATTTCCTCATTTTCTCAGAAGGAGAAGATCCAGAAAATTTAGTGCTCTAATGAGTCCCACAGCCACCTAGAAAAGATTGGAGATGGAAACTCTTCTAATTCATTCTTCGTTCAAGTCAAATTTGAGTGTGGATTCCTTTTCTAGTTGTAGTACTAGAAGGACATCAATAGAAAACTTTATTCAAAGAATGAATGTAAGAGAATATTGAATGGAACATTTAGGATAAACTGTATTATTCTTGACTAATTTGCTTATGGATTTATGGTCTTCTTCTGCCCCAATGGAGACTATCATTTTGTAGAAAACATAGATCTGGGCTCCATGAAACAACTGGCAGATGATGCAGATTATCATATCATTCAAGTGAAAGGTGATAGACCACATAATAAAGTAATAAGGACAGATAGAATTAAGTGAGAGAACAGTGTTGAGTGGAGTGAGT
This sequence comes from Myotis lucifugus, assembly GCF_000147115.1. NCBI lineage: Eukaryota > Metazoa > Chordata > Mammalia > Chiroptera > Vespertilionidae > Myotis > Myotis lucifugus. The sequence goes on along the minus strand of NW_005871070.1, from coordinate 3,142,185 downwards.
TAAGAGAATTTCCTTGAAGAAGTTATACCATTAGAAATACTAGAGGCCTGGTGCACAAATTTGTGCATGGGTAGGGTTCCTAGGCCTGGTGGGCAATCAGGGCTAATCAGGGCTAGGCTGATCAGGCCTGTTGGTCAGGGGGAGGGAGGGAGGAGGGACTGCGGTCTGATCGGGGCCTGCTGGCTGGGGAGGGGAGGAGGGATGGGGCATGGGAGGTTGGCCACTGGCCCCGAGGAGGGAGCCGGCCCTCGGCCCCCCTAGGAAAGGGGCCAAATCTTCCGCCACCCACCCCCAGTTCCCCATCCCAGCCCGGGACCGGAAAGCCCCTGTGGGGTTCTGAGAGGAGGCAACAGTTGCCAGGCGGGGCATGGAAGGAACGAACGCTGGATGCTGACACCACTGGCTGGCCACGGGAGGTTGGCTGTGGAAGCACACTGACCACCAGGGGGCAGTTCCTGCATTGAGCGTCTGCCCCCTGGTGGTCAGTGCGCATCATAGCGACTGGTCAACTGGTCATTCCAGTTGTTCAGTCGTAATGGTTTCTTAGGCTTTTATATATATGGATTAGGTTTAAATTGATAGAAAAAAAGGAAAGAGTATGTTTTTAGTAAGAAATATGTCACTAAGAGTTTAGAAATGGGAATGAGCAAGGAAGAAGCAGAGGTGAGATTTGCTCAGCTGGAGTAAAGTGTGAGATTAGAGGTCGAAGTGGCAGATTAGAATCGGTTTTCTATGAATTAGAACACCAGGCTAAAATGTTTATGTTTGACCTGATGGACAACAATGAGAAACTGTGAATTCAACCAAAGCCAGAATAAAAGAGTATTTTAAGTTGCAGGAATTTTGAGGATACACTTAAATAAGAAATACCTAAGAGGTTATTTTTTACCACACACACACACACAAATCTTAAGAAAGCTGAAAATGGGGTTTCTCTTAGACCTTAAGGAGTTTCAATCTGATTGGGAAGGTAGACCATGCCTTTGAAGTAAAAGAAGTCTTTGGTTAAATTTTTCAAGTATGAATTTGGTCACTGTGAAAGCTTTTTCCCTAGAAATAGTAATGAAAAATAAAACTCTCATTCAACCATCCCAAAAATTCTTGGTTATTCTACCTAGAGATAAGAGGTTGATTTAACTTAGGTTACAATGATAAAACACACACAAATAAAATATAAATATGTACATATGCCACCTAACAAAAGAGCATATTATATTTTCAAATCATGAGTAAGTAAAAATTTATTTTGCTTTACTGGTATTAGTTAAAACATGAACCATGGTTTCATAAGAGAAGTATGGTTTTTAGAAGGCGACACATCTGGTTTCAAATCCAAGCTCTGTAATTTAGTAGAGGAGTAAAGAAGGTTAAACTACTCTATCTTCCAGCACCTCAGTTTCCTCATCTGTAAAATGGAGATAATAATTGTATCCAACTCAGAGAGTTGTTCTGAAGATTAAATGATGAAACATATATAAAGTACTTAGCAAATAATAGTGATGGTGGCAATAATGGCAATGATTATATATAAGAAATTGCTAAATATTATTGAATTGAACCAAATATAAGGAAATTATTATGTCTTTATATTTGTAAGGATTATAAAATTAATAGATTCTAGTTTACTAAAGATTTATTAACTAAAATCAACATCAAATTTTATTTTTTATTCAGGAAATAAAGAAAAAGAAGTAATAAAGAAGAAAATAAAATTTAAGTCAGAGAATGCAGTTAAATATTTCTAAAGTGTTCATGATCCTCAATTGGTTTGGTCCACTTAGCAGATGTTCTCACTTCCCACCCAAGGGTAGAAACTTTCAGCAGCGACTACTCCCCAAAACCATTTGTGGTGAACAATGCAGTCATGTTTTACAAATGAGGAAACTACAAAATAAGTAGCCCTCACGAAGTTAGTTGAAAAAGTAGCACTTTAACTCATGACATTTGGTTTATACACTGTTGATTTTGTTGTTACCCAGTATTTTTACAGTATCTGGTCTTATAGAGGAAAAGTTATGGTTATTAGTTTGTCAGTCTTCAAATCATATCACAAGGACCATATTTAGCCAATCTAAGTTCCTGGGGGATTTATTCACTTCTCAAGGTTTTTTCCTTATATTTGCTCCCTACTTTGAGTATAGGAGATCTTAAAATATGGTAGTAAATAAAATGAAAATGAAAACATAAAATAGAAATCCATACTTTTTTTAAAAAATCTTTAAATTCTTTATTAATTAAGGAATTACAAATGTGTCCTCATTCCCGCCCATTAACCCCCATCCTCCCCGCCCCCCCCCCACTCATGCTCTCATCCCCCTGTTGTCCATGTCCATTGGTTTGGCTTATATGCATGCATACAAGTCCTTTGGTTTACACCCTCAAGGTAATCATGAAATTTTAATTTGAAAATGTCTTAATAAATTTTAATTTTTAATTTGAAAATGTCCTATGTAAATACTAATGGGGCCATTGACTTAAGGAATCTTGAGGTCTGATATTTCTTCCGACTGCGTAGATCAGCACAATGTGGAACTAATGATCTTAGTCTAAGCAAATGTGAAGAAATGAACAATGGTAATCATCCTCCTGAGGTATTTATGTTGGTGGTTCCTTAAGAGACGGTCCAGAGCTTCTGCTTTACTGGAGCATCATTTACCACTTAAGTATTACTGATCACAGATCTTGAAATGGAGTGTGTGTGTGAGTGTGTGCGTAAAAATCACTGATGGTGACAAGATAAATGTTTTGTGACGTAGTTGGACCAGGTAAGTATTTCAGCATTAGCGTGTGAATGGGCTTTGGGGCAAATACATTTGATAAACCACTGAGAAAAAAGACCTTTGTTATTAGACATGAGTGCTGCTATATCATACAAACAAACAAAAAAACAGCCCCCACTCCCCCCAAGAAAATAAAGAGAAGGAAAGAAAAAACACCACAGATTAAATGATAGGCTTTGTAAATGGTCTGCTGTTTTATAATTTTTCAGTTGAAACTAGTTTCCTTTTTCTTCTTTCTACTTTTATACACACAGCCCAGAAGATGGACATTTGGCAAGCCATAATAGACTGCTCCTTTCCCAGGTATCTCCTGCCCGTTTCCTTTATCTGTGAATAGGAAATGGCTTAAAGGCACCTGTGTGATGAAGGTCCCAGGGGCAGCTGCCTGGCTAGTGAATGCCTGATTATGTGTTAACATGCTTTGTCAGATATTGGCAGAATCTGTTCTCTTCTTTTGCCTTTTCAGCAAGGGTACCATTGACAGCCTGGCTACCCATTTATAGAAATGTTGTCCATCAAACTGTGAGGAAGGACAATAGTGTTTTTCTGTGGCCAGTGACTGTGGGAAACTTTTCTTAGGCTATTCAGGCAATTTTTGTAGCTTGCTCTGAAGAGGAGAGACTGATGAGTGCAAAAAGTACAATTAAGCAAAGCCAGACTTCAATTGAAGGCTCTAGTGTAGTCTGCTGTTCTCATTTTTTTTTTAATTTAGAGGGGGAAAAACCCTATGGGTTTTCATGTTGCTGTGTGGCATTCAGCAGGGGGCTATTACAATCCTAAATTTTTTTCTAGACCACCTAATTCTAAGTTAAAATTAAATGTAATGAGAGCCACTTGGAATTCTGAATATTTTAAAGCATAATTCCCACAGAAGGGATTCGACCTAAACTGCAGTGAGCATCAGTTGGCTAATTATAGCTGCATTTTATATTACAGCAGGTGTCAGATGCAGTCATCTCAATAAAGTCCACATAATACTCTGGGAAATAACAAAGACTTTTCTTTGAATGTGGGTACTAATTTCTGCTAGGTGTCATATGAGCCTTGATACTTCTTATTAACAAGAGCACTGCAGCACTCAGAAATGCTTTTTGCTTGGGATGAATTGATACTGTAAAGCACTTACCAGTCAGACTTGGCAGATGTCAGTAGTTAATACTAATGCTGCAGAGGTCGGAATATAATGCAAAGAGTCTTATGTGAATACTCTCAGATGATGGGCTGGTTTTGAGGAGGCGCCCGAGCACTGCACCAACTCACTTAGTGAAAGTTAAATGGATAGCAGTGGGGTATCTGCATTTACTTTGGCTCCTGCTTTATTGCAAGTCCTCCAGAAGTGAAAGGCAGACGGTAAGGCAGTAAACTAGGTGAACAAAATGCACTGGACTTGGATAAGGGCTTGTTATGTTCACCATACTTCCCTTGAACTTGTGTGGGTGATTCGAATTACTATAGTGATAGGGCAAAAGCTTGCCTGAAGATAAGGACTCCTGTTGGATAACAGATAAAAATAAGTTGGATTTAGGAAATATGTCTGCAGTTGAAATACATTTGGACAATGGGTGAGGCAAAAGGCGTGCCACTTTAAAATCATGTTAGTCTTTCCACACTGCTCCATTCTTCCAGGAGATTTGCAGTTTAGCCAACCTATTGACATCACATTGGGTTATAGCTAATGAGGTCAAAACAGAGAACCTATTAAAATATCATCATAAAATATCAACCGAGATATGGCAAATGTGACCTCTTTACACACATTCCTCTCTGGGTTCAGCACTGTTTATTTTAAGTATAATTCAGAGCTAACAAAGCAAAGGCAGTGTCCTTCATTATGATCCCCAAATCAGTTTTGGGGTCTCATTTTGGCAGGTTACAGTTTATGTGCATCTCACAGCAAACCCTGTAGGGTGCTGTCAGCAATTAGGTAGGACTTCAAGGAGATTAACATTCACTCAACATTGATTTAATCAACATTTGAGCACTGGTAGGAGTAAAGCACTATTAAGGCAATGAAATCTTAGATCAGAAAGAGGACCATGTCTGTCCTCGCTGTACTGGCCATCTACTCACAAAAGCAATGTCCCTCATAGCTCTTTTGACAATGTTTGTTAATTTTCATTTAGATCAGACATGTCTATGAATTTTGATAAAGTTCAGGACATGATTGTGAAATACTGTGAAAAGTCAGAGAAATCACTACAAGGGGGCACAGATAATCTGCAAATGGCAATTGAGTCCTCAGTAATGTCCAAGTGTTTTTAATACTTAAAGACTCAATTGTGGATAAGTTTTATGCCTTATTTTTCTTACATAAATAAAATATTTATTTATTATAAAAAAGTTTCAGAAACACACATAAGATACAAAAATATCCATAATTCTATTACCTAACTTAGACAACATTATTCATATTTTGCTATGTATACTGTTTATTCTCCACTCTTTCTTCAGATATATATATGTAATGTACTAGATAGTAACTAGAAGCTCGATGCACAAAATTCGTGCAAGGGGCTCGGCCCCCGACACCGTGGCAGCTGCCTTAGCCCCCTCCCGCGACGGTGGACGCCTCTGCCTTAGCCCCTGCCGCCACAGCTTCATCTGGAAGGTTGTCTGGGAGGACGTCCAGAAAGACATCTGGTCTAATTAGCATATTACACTTTTATTATTATAGATATTTACATTTTAAAAAATGGGATTATACTATTTTGTAACTATCTTTTATAATAAATCTTATTAATATATTTTTACATTATTACATATTCTTCCACAACATAATTTTTACTGACTACATACTATTCTAGTGCATGGATATGCCATATTTTATTTTTAAATTTACTGTTATTGTGCATTTAGCTTAGCTTATTTCCTTTTTTTTTTTTGCTGCTATAAACTATACTGTAATGAACACTCTTGTACCTAGATATTTTTCTAAGTTCATGATAATTTGTATATTCCTGGTAGTGGAAATGCTGGATCTAAGGACACTTGCAATTTTTAATTAAAGCTACAGATTTTTAAGACACTTTCATAGAGAAAAAAATATCTTTAATATTAATTCTTTATGGCTTTCTATCCAAGTGAGATTTTAATTGTAGAAAGACTTTAAAGTAAAAATCAAGAGTTTAGCTTAAAATCCTAAATTGTGAATAAAATAAGATCTTTCTGTCTAACAAGGAAATTGATCAGCTGTTTTCTGATTAAAAAACAGGTGGCTTCTGTAGTCATGAGATTTCAGTAAAACAGGATTTATGTACAAGGAATTGTAAACATGCAGTGCCTGAAGCACAGTGGGAGTATCCATGGCGCTGGGGCCATTACTGAGACCTTTATGTGGGAAGAGCTCTGGTATATATTAAACATTATGTATGTAAAGAGTTCTGATGTACATTGAAATATTAGGTATTATGCATTAATTAGTGCCATGCCTTTAATATTGTGACTTTAAATAAAGAGTGAAAGGCCATTAGTCTTGGACTGCCTCTAATGTAAGCCATCCAGTTTCAATTGGCCTTCACTGTGGCTTAGAAATCTTTTGGTACATCAATTCTTACCATGATTTATGTAATAATTATTCCAAGCCTCTTCATTCTCCCCCAGGCTAATCCACGAAGACTCATAAGAACCAGAGAAAGATTGAAGCCACTAATTTCTATGCTTTGCATCGATAGCAAAATAATGCATATTTTGATGTAATAGAATATTACGGATAGTAAGTGAGCTTGGAGATATTATTGGGCTTTAACTGCTTTCCAAGTACAGCGCTGTAGCTATCATAATTGAGCTTAAAGAATTTAATTAAATAACTTAAAGATATTAATCCTACATCTAACCCTCACAGAAAGCTGAGACATCCCTACTTTAGAATACTTTCAGTTAAGTGTCTCTACATTCTAACTTAGTAATACATTTCAGAATTTAATATAGTCTCTCAAATCCCTTTAGTTATTTCATGTAGCAGACACATATTGAGATAGTTGCTTGATGTATGGCATTCCTACAGCAGGCTGTCTGGCCTCCCTGTCTACCTGCTTCTGGGGAAACCCCTTCTCCTCTAACTAGAGTGATGGCGAACCTATGACACGTGTGTCAGAGGTGACACGCGAACTCATTTTTTGGTTGATTTTTCTTTGTTAAATGACATTTAAATATATAAAATAAATATCAAAAATATAAGTCTTTGTTTTACTATGGTTGCAAATATCAAAAAAATTCTATATGTGATACGGCACCAGAGTTAAGTTAGGGTTTTCAAAATGCTGACATGCTGAGCTCAAAAGGTTCGCCATCACTGCTGCATTAGTGGGCTTTAATAGCTGAGTGTGATGATGGAAAGAGTGACAACATATCCTGAGATATGCTCCCTGAGGAGCAATATCATAGGCTTAACACCATGGAAGAATACAGAATTCACTGAACTAATCTAACCAGACCAAATAAATAAGCAGCAACAATAACAAACCCTGAAGGGGGAGACCAGTACCTGTTTTATGTGATCCTCCTCCCCAGACATGAGGATGATCCAGAGATGGGCAAGCAGGGCCCAAGAAAGCCTCCCCTGGCATGTTTCATAAGGTGTTGGGGGAGATCTCTCTCCTCTCTGTTTGAGAAGATCTGAGGATGTGAGCTTAGGGCTGCTGGTAGCTGTCTCCTACCTTATACAGAATCTGCCTGAAATGGGAGAGAACAAAGCTGACATGGAAGAAAGAAATAGAACAAGAGGCAGAGTGAGGAATTGAGACCAAGAGAGAGAATGCATGCAAGAAACAGGTGCCAACAGACGGATCCATCTGATTCTAGGTATCTCAAAGGCCAGTTTCAGCACCTCTCTCTGTGTAATGGCTATAAGCCACTTACATCTCCTTCTTATTCTTTTACATTAACTAATTAGAATTGGGGTTCTGTTACCTCCATATAGAGTTCTGGGTGATAAACATTCTAAATTTGTTTCTTATTTGTGTACGCTCAGCAAAACCTCCAGAGTTCACAGTGAAAATTTAGAAGTGGGTTTTTCCTCCCAGAGCTCTTAGTAGGGAACCAAAGAAAAATATTGACATTTGATAGTTCACATAACCCAGTCCATAAAGCTTCTAATTTTTGTTTTAGTTACTATGTAGTTCTCATTTTAATTTCAGCTTTCAGATTAAATAATTCTGTCATTATTTACTCATTTATTGATGTTTTCCTATGTGCAAGGGACAGGAGTAAGTACTGTAGAGGGGGCAAATAAAATAGCTTCTCACTTATTTAAACGAGGCATGCAGCCCACCGGCCATGAGTTTGACATGCTTACATTACTGCCTCCATTTTATGGATGAGGAGACTGAACTACAAAGGTTATGAGCAGCTTGTCCACTGATCCACAGCCAGTGATGGAGCGGGGGTTTAAACCAGCTGTGTGGCTCCAAACCGCTACTCTGCTGCTTCCTCTAGAAGTAAAGACTAAAACTTTAATGAGAAGTCTTCATATGAGAAAGTAAAGTGAGACGCAGAAGCATAAAACCCAGTTAAGGCAGGCTTGGACTCCTGGTCCACAAAAACCTTGAAATTCTAAATATGTATTGTTTAAAGCTGTTAAGTTGTGGCAACTGTTATTCACTGTAGAAAACTTATCCTATCTAATAAAGAGGGAATATGCAAATTGACCATCACACCATCACAAAGATGGCAGTGCCCAGTCCCCTCATCCCCGCCGGAGTCCCCCAGTCCATTCAGCCCCACCAGGGGGGTGGCAGGCGCACGGTGCAGCTGGACACGCCCTCAGCCCCCCAGCCGCCCAGGGCCGGCCCGAGGCGCAGGCAAGCCTCGGATGTCAGCTGCCCAGCCACCCAGGGTGGGCTCAAGGTGCAGGTAACCAGGGCCGGCAGAGGCTTGCGCTGCCGGCAGTGGCAGCAGCAGAGGTGTGATGGGGGCATTGTCTTCCCCTGATCGCCAGGTCGCCTCCTGCCCCTGAGGGCTCTCGGACTATGAGATGGGGGGCAGGCTGGGCTGAGGAACCCCACTCCAGTGCATGAATTTTCATGCACCGGGCCTCTAGTATAGTTATAAAAATCAATTAAAGACTGAGAAACCGTTCCAGATTCCAGGAGACTAAAATGCTAAACAACTAAATGCATGGTTCTGAACTGGATTGTTTGGACAATTGGGAAAAATTTAATGGAGGCTGAGAATTAGATATCAGCAGTATATCGATGTCATTTTTCTGGTTTTGATGATCATTTTTCAGTTAGGTAGGAAGAAAGCCGGTAGTAAATAAATATTAAAGTAGTCAAGAATGAGAAAAATATTAGCTAATGAAAAAATTTTCTTCATTTTAAAAGACTGATTACTTTTCCACTTAATTTAAGAAAAGAAGCATTGCTTCCCTCTACCTTTCTCCTAATGATAGGGAAGGGGGTAAAATAGAAGGAATTAATATTTGGTGACCAATTACTATTTACCACAAGTGTAATATTCATTTCACATGAATTATCTAATTTAAGCCTTACAATACATTCTAAAGTAAATATTATTATCCCCATTTTATGGATCAAGTAGATTGGATTATCATTCCTAGCTCTTTACTGCCTCCCTCTGCCATATGACTTTTTTACACCTCCCACAGGAGTAAGCAGAGTATATTTCCTCAACCCATTGATATGAGACTAGTCATACAATTTACTTTGACCAAGGGTATGTGGACAGAAGAGATGTGAATCAAGGATTAAATGTGCTTGTGTGAACTGGTTTCTTTCTTGTGCTTCTGCTATTCACTGTGAAAAGAAACTGCCTGCATAGCTACTGTTCTGAGGAGAATAAGGAGAAACATAAGTAGACCTGAACCTAATTCAAAGCCTGGAGCCCAGCCATGCCAATTCCAGATGAGCCCATCAGAGTCGAATCTGCCCAAAGGCTTGGTATCCAAGAAATATATGCTTATTGTTGTAAGCCATTGAAATTTTGGAATTATTTGTTACATAACTTTATTTCAGCAATAGCTGACTGTTACACTAGCTCAAATTCATATTCACAGTTAATGAGTTTGTTTGATTCTAAAACCTATTCTCTTAATCCCGCTTACTATACTCCTACAACTCAACTAAGACTAAATCCTACTAGTGCTAGTTGAAATATTTTTAAAGTCTTTTAAACTTAGTTTTGCTGTCTACATTACAAATTTATATTTTCACCATCATTTTTTAATAATGTCCTCAAGCATTTATCATAAAGTCAAATAATCTTCATATATTCAAATTAGTAATGTTAGGTCTGAGCTATCTTTGTATAGGATACATTGGTCATTTTATAAAATGGGAAGTTTTTAAATAATTAGGATTTATATTATTGAAGGGATGTTATTATGATTAGGAAATATAGTTAGGATATTTTTAGGATATTGTCAAAAAGGATCCAAAGAATTAAAACCCCAGGAGATTTAAAAATTCTTCAGAGGAAATTCAGTTAGTATAAGAGAAGCTCTGCTGCCCAGCATTGCATCCTGTCAGCCTGCCTCTGATTACAGTCACAGCTGTAGTGGACAATAGATGCAAGTTCAGACTCAGACTAATATTGTCCTACTTCAAACATGAATGTGTATGTTTCATTTTTTGCCCTTCTCTCTACTCCAAAGATACAGGAGCTTACTGGACCTACTTGCAAAGGGAGTCAGGGGTAGATGGAATTAATGCCTGCAGGAACTTGTCAACCAGGAGTGGAAATGGCAGTGGACAAATGCTCTAACCTTCTGCCTTTGGGATGGATAATTCTGGAAGGCATTCTGTATATTCCTCAAAGATCCACGTGTAATGGAGCCACCTTTGTCCAACAACTATCTTTTTTTTAAAAATGTATCTTTATTGCTGAAAGTTTTATAGATGTTCCCCTCCCCCCCATTGATCCTCTCCTCACCATGCCAAACCCCCAGGCCTTCATTGCACTATTGTCTGTGTTGATGGGTTATGGGTATATGCATATAAGTTCTTTGGTTAATCTCTTCCTGCCCGCCCCCCTTCCCTCTGAGAATCCTCAGTTTTTTGCATGCTTCCATATCTCTGGCTCTATTTTTTAAATATATATTTTATTGATTTTTTACAGAGAGGAAGGGAGAGGGATAGAGAGTTAGAAACATCCATGAGAAAGAAACATCGATCTGCTGCCTCCTGCACACCCCCTACTGGGGATGTGCCCGCAACCAAGGTACATGCCCTTGACCGGAATCGAACCTGGGACTCTTTAGTCCACAGGCCAACGCTCTAGCCACTGAGCAAACTGGTCAGGGCTCTCTGGCTCTATTTTGTTTGTCAGTTTATTTTGTTCATTAGATTCCACATATAAGTGAGATCTTGTAGTATTTGTCCTTTTCTGACTGGCTTATTTTGCTTAGCATAATACTCTCCAGGTTCCTTCATGTTGTCTTGAAGGGTAAGAGATCCTTCTTTTTTATAGCTCTATAGTATTCCATGGTGTAAATGTACCACAACTTTTGTATCCACTCATCTACTGATAGGCACTTGTGCTGTTTCCAGATCTTAGTTATTTTAAATTGTGCTTCTATGAACATAGGAGTGCATATATTCTTTCTGATTGGTGTTTCGGGTTTCTTAGGATATAGTCCTAGAAGTGTGATCACTAGGTCAAATGGCAGTTCCATATTCAATTTTTTGAGGAAACTCCATACTATTTTCTACAGTGGCTGCATTAGTCTGCATTCCCACCAGCAGTGTCCTAGGGTTCCCTTTTCTCTGCATCCTCACCAGCACTTGTTTGTTGTTCTATTGATGGTAGCCATTCTGGCAGGTGTGAGATGGTACCTCATTGTAGCTTTAATTTTGCATCTCTCTGATGGTTAGTGATGTTGAGCATTTGTTCATATGTCTCTTGGCCATTTGTATGTCCAGTTTGGAGGTGTCTATTTAGGTCCTCTGCCAATAACCATCCTGATAACACACCTTTTATTGCTGTCTCCTCCTTTCCTGTCCCACTCTCACCACTCCTTTACTTCTGCTTCCTAGAATCATTTCCCAAATAAACATCTGCACCCAAATTCTTCTTATTTGGGGTGAACACAAACTAAGAGGCATTTCCAGAAACGGAGGAGCAAATAGTCTTCCCCAAAATCAATATGAGTTTGAATATGGTAGGGGAAATAAGAAGGGCAAGGTGAGAGCTCAATGAGTTCCCATTTTGTTACTTGGGTTACATTGTCAGGTGGCCACTTGGCAACAGGAATGCACCTGTTTCACACACTGATCTTGAAAAGCTCCTGGGCTGCATTCCTAGTTGCTGGCACCTGCCTACCTTTGTTCATGTTGTGGGGACATAATGCTGTGACTCCTTTGAGCAGTAAGGAGGAATGGCCTCCGTGCTCAAGTCCTCACCCTGGGACTCACTAGATAACGTTGGGCCTGCCACTCAGCCTCAGTTTCCACATCTGGAAAGAGAGGATAATAATTGTAACCTCATTAATTTGTTGCAACTGCAAAATGAAAATTTTGTAAAAGTGCTTTATAGATAATAAGGACTTTATAAACAGTGGAGCTGGCATAGTGTATTCATTAAAAGCATCGGGGGTAAAACTGCCTGATTCCAACTTACCAGCTGTATAACTTTGGGTGAATTACTTTTCGTGTCCTCGTTTTCTCTTTTCTTAATGGGGATAATAAAATACGTATGTCAGAGGGTCCTTGATAGGTAATGTATGTAAAGAACTTAAACAGCACCTGAAACAGAGTAGCTAATAAATGCTAAATAGTATTATTATTACTAAATATTTGTATGATCAAACAAGTTTTTCAGTGCCTAAAATAAGCAAGCGCTAAGCAAGAAATAATATTCTATTAGTGTATTATATTGTAAGCAGCTGTTATTTATCCTAATGAATATAGCCATGTACTCAAATACGTACAGTACCAAGCAGTATGTACAGAATATTGGTGCAGGGTTGGAATTGAGCTGGGAAGGAATTGAGAGATGGTTACTATTCTGATATATGAAGGTTGGGTGTTTTATCCAGTGAGAGGTGCATAAGCGAAGCCCCAGACATGGGAGTGTGGAGGGATTTAAGGTTAGACAAGTGTCTTGGGTCTACTTGTAGAGAGTCTGGAATGACAGGCCCTGGAGTCTGGATTCTCTCTGGGAAGCAGAAGGGAGCCACGGAAGGACTTTTGAGCAAAGTGACATGAATCGAGCACCACATTAGGAAAATTAATCTGATGGTGGTTTGTGTAAAAGAATAGCAGATGAAGCCTAACCAATGGACACAGACACCAGGGGGGTGAGAGCATGAGTGGGGGGGGGGCAATGGGAGGATAAGGACATGTATGTAATACCTTAATCAATAAAGAAAAAATTTAAAATTTTTTGAACCCAGATACAAAAAAAGAAAAAAGAATAGCATATGAAAAGCTTAGACACCAAAATATCATTTGGAAGAAATGTACAGGTTCCAATAGTGAAGTGATGAGGCACTGAACCAAAGACTGATATGAGAGGTGTTTTGCTGAACAAGTCAAGAAGGTGAATTCTTTACCCTTTGCCCACAAAAAGAACTTACCTACCTGGTTCATTTCAACACATAGCAACTAATAACAACCCTACACACACACACACACACACACACACACACACACACAAACACACACGCACACACACGGATTTGTACACAGCTAGATAATACATTCATCCTCTGGTACATTTTTCTGGGGTTTTCAAAGTTAACCTTTCTACTATAAGGCTTATGCTTTATCACTCCAAAGTACTTTGAAAGGTGACCCTGGAAACATTTAAAAATGAGTTAATATTAAGTAGTGGCAAGTGTATACATTCTTGAGAAGTAACTGCTACTTCTGAACTATCCGTAAAGCTGGCCTGACCCTGTGATTGTTGCAGAAAGTAGCCTGTGAGAGCTATTATTATTCCTATTTTACAGGTGAAAACATAAAGGTACAAAATGAGAATGTTATAAGCTCCCTCTACAAATCCTGCTCATCCTTCCAGTCTTAGCTTGAAAGTCATCTCCTCTGTGAGGACTTTTCAGAGCCTGGAAGCAATCTGAACGCCTTGAACACTTTTTATAGTCTTTCAGGATGTTTAGAGCTTGTATTAGAGTCATTTGTGTAAATGTTTTATCTCATTTATTCAATCATAAGTTTCTTTAAGATAGAGACTATTGTATTCATTTTTCTATTCCCCTTAGAGCATTGTCCTAGTGCCTGACACATACTAGGCGGCTCAATAAATGCTTGTTGAACTGATTGAAGTGTGAACACTAATAAGACCTAGTCTGCTATGGGTATGTTTATTTGAATATGTAATTGGTGGTTTCCCTCTGGATCCCTTGAAGAGTGTGTTGATACCTTAGCAGCTCTTTGAAGTTCTGGTGCATTTAATTAAATGTGTAATCTTTTTAGAGTTCTTATATCAAGAAGATAGATTGCATATTTTAATGTATTCATTGTTCATTGCAAAAAAGTCCTATGCATCAATTAAGTATTCAATTAACAAAGACACCAAAGATGGAAAGAACTGGGGTTCAAAGTATTAACGAATGCAGTCTCCCTAAAATTAGATATTTTAAGATCCTCTCTGTTCTAGTTAATATTTATTCCCCTCCCCCTTTTTTGTCAAAAAGGGTCCCTTCCTACATAATTCCACTTGGTTCTATTTTTTAAAAATATATTTTATTGATTTTTTACAGAGAGGAAGGGAGAGGGATAGAGAGTTAGAAACATCCATGAGAGAGAAACATCAATCAGCTGCCTCCTGCACACCCCCTACTGGGGATGTGCCCACAACCAAGGTACATGCCCTTGACCGGAATCGAACCTGGGACCCTTCAGTCCGCAGGCCGACGCTCTATCCACTGAGCCAAACTGGTCAGGGCTCACTTGGTTCTATTTATCTTGCTGTCTTTACTTCATCTAAGTATTCTGGTGTCTGGGTCTCTGAAGTGTAGTTTATCAAGGGGACTTGTTTGAAGCCATGGAGAGTTTGCTTACACAGGATAGAGCCAGGAAGGTGAGTGTGTCCTGCAGGCAAATGCAGGGCTGCAGCCTCACTGATCAACACTGCTATGGAGCTCTATTCTCCCAGCCTTCTTTAAGGCCCTACCTACCCGCACATAGCCTTCCAGCTGCCAGAATTGTCTAGGCTTTGGGACGCAGTAATTTGGTTTCCTGAGAGGCACTGTGGTATTAGGGCACTGTTTCTCAAACAAGGCTGATCATAAGACTGACTTAGGGGCCTTGTAAAAATTTTATGCACAGACCCCATCCTAGAAGTTACTTCCTAGAAGCATTAGGGGAGGAGCCTGGAATACCTGTTTTTACCAGCCACCTCTGAGTAAATCTTCCGATCAAGTGAATTGGGACACTTTCATATAGTGGCGTAAAATAACTAGCTTCAGTGGCTTTCACTTACTGGCTATGTGATTCTGAAGCAAGTTATCTTCTCTCTTTAATTTAGCTTCCTCAACTGTGAAAGGGGGGTAATTATAGTACTATTATTAGTATTTTAGACAGAATTGGAGTAAAAGAAAATGTGTGTTAAATGATTAGCATAATGTCTAGAACATGGTAAGTATAGTGAACCCTCTCCCCCTTTTGTGATCTTGGCAATCCTGCCTTCTGGAGGATGTTTTACATCCTTACGTCACTTTATCCAAGAAATCTTTCCCATCAAATTAGAAGAGATTCTCTGAGATCCCATCTTTACTAAATGTGTCCTGTCTCTCTTGGGAGATCATAGTATTTTAAATTCAGAAAGGATATAGAGGTGTATAATCAAATACCCTAAAGTCATTTGCTTATTTAATGCCATTTTGCTTATTAATGTCATTTCCTTATTCATTTTCAGTTAACTCTCTATTCATGGGTAGTTGCAGATGACCCAGCTAGGGCCATTTCCCCCTTACCTTCCAATTAGACTGGGCAGCCTGGACGACCTCCCAGACACTTCTCGGGTCAGTCTCACTCCCAGAAAATGCCCTGCTCTGCTTCTTTCTTTGATGGTTATAGGGTTTGCCCCTCCATGAAACATTTTTTTTTCATGACACTCTGCTTCTCCCTGACCAAAGAGAAAACTCTATGAATGCCTGTCCTGAATTTTAAAAACCAAAATGTTTTCCTTACTACTAACAATCTATGAGTCTATCTTATTAAATTTTTGTTATCTGTTTACCTAGTTTTCTGTCTACGTATCTGAATCAATGCCTCTATTAGACTGTATGTTCCTGAATGTTGGAGATTTTTATTTTTTCCATTGTCTTATGGAAAATTCTACACAACTATGTAATAAATGCACACAAAATATGATGCTGATATTGGTGGTAAACACAATGGAGTGTATCAACTGACTTAGGCTATTATATTGTCTTTGTTTCAGTAAAATTCTTTTGCCGGTTTCCTTTTCACTTTAAAAATAATTTAATGCACAACCAATCTTTGTTTCTGCATTTCTCCAATTTTAAGAATCACTTCTCTGTGTGTGCTAATTTGTCATGAAAAACTAACATCTCCTGGAAATTTAGAATACAGAATTTTGAGGCATTAATTTGCTTTTCTTGGCATTTACTTCCGCAAAGAAGTCAAAAAATTATCGAAGCATGACTTTTTCATTCCAGAGGCTGCATTGGCTATCCTTCATCAAGCTGTGCTTTTCTCGGTGTTCCCCATTTAATCTCCTAAAATACTTCCTAAGACTTTGCCCCCCACAATGGAATCAAAACTAAATGGTCTGTAATTTCCTCAAGTGTTCCCAGATCCTGTTGTAAATAATGACATTGTGCTGGCCACTTTCCAGTCTGAATGAAGTGACCTTATAAAAATGTCTGCTCAGTCTTCTATAATGTTTTTTTCTACTTTCTGTAGGGCTCTTGGATACAGCTTGGCAAACAATACCTATTCCAAGAAACACCATTCTTCACCTCAGTCATGTTATTTCCTTCATATAGGCAGGACTGTATCCAGAGCTAAAGGACTTATGCTTAAAAGTTAATTAATATTTTAAAATAAGGAATTATAGGTGCACTATGGCAGAAGGCCAGACCAGATGATCTATAAATATCTGAATTGACAGAAAGAAAACCTATTGTGGTCTTGTAAACTCTTTAAGAAAATGTTGAGCTTTCATTAAATAGCTTTTATTGTAATCACATTCATTACCTTTTTTTTAATAGAAAAGAAACCATTTCCTACTATTTAAAATTAGTTATTTCAGGCTTGCAGTTAGAAAAGAAGTATTTCACCTTATTGGTAAAGATAGGTGTTCTTTCTGAACAATTATGTTACATTCAAATGAGAAATATTTGATGTTCTGGTTGTCTTAATGCTCACCACCCTCCACCTCCATAAAAAAAGACCCCCCCCCCTCCAAAAAGAATCAGGACATCTGGCAAAGCCTAGGGAAAAGCAGCTAAACTCACTGAAGGGACAGGGTACTTCTCACATGAAGACAGACTAAAAACACAAAAACCTATTAGTGTGAAATAACAAAGGCTGAAAGGGGAGAAGTAACTGGGACTTCTGAGTCCTCAGCTACATGAGACCACCAGCTAGACAAGCTAATTAAAATCAGCAACGCTATTTTTGTTATAGCCTACATGAGCATATAAGTTTTATAAATTAGATACAAGTAGTGCAACTAAGAGTAGTTAAATAAATGGAGATATTGGTAGTTTTCAACCCAATGGCAATGATTTTACTATTTTCTCTAAGAAAAACTAAATGGTAATAAACTTTGAAGTTCAGACATCAAATCAATATTTAAAGACATTTTGGGGAGTTGCAAAGCTAGCAAGTAAGCCGGCAAAAATTTTCCCTCATGAAATAGGAGCAAAATAAAAATTATTTAAAATTTGGTTGTTTAGTCCTGATTTTGAATAGAGCGATTGTTTTCAGTTATGCTTTCATGACTATAGACATCACATGCATTAGTGGGGGTCAGTGTGCACTCATTTACCTTCCCTTGGCATTGTTCAGCTCTATCAGACACCTACAAACACAGTGTGCCCCATTGTTGGAGACTGGCAGCAAGGTCCTGTTTAATTAACTAATTAGATGATTCATCCTACACCTAAATTGGCATTATTAGGTCTTTTATAATGATTGTTGAAGCATTGTAAATTAATTTTCTTACTGGCGATGACCATTATTTGCTGCTATCGCAGTATTAAGAGATAATGCCATACACAGTAGGAAATCTCTATCGGCAGAAAATGAACATGGTCATCCTTAGATCACCAATTAGGAAACCTATTGTGTAGCTAAAACATCATTTCTAAGCTGTAATATGATCAAATAACCATTAATTACCTTCACTAGTGAGAATTACCTTCTTTGTTGGAGAAGGAGTGCATTCCATATTTATAGTTCAAAGATGTCAGGAGAAACCATCAACAAAAACATCAATTTCTAAAAATGATACATGTAATCCAAATCATATTAACCTAACATGGTACATGTCAGATTAAATTAGCATAAGCTTTGTTATTGAGCCTGAATAATATAGCTTATCTCTTAGCCTTTAGATGTATTGATTAAATAGGTCATCTTCACCTGCCTACATATACAAATATAATCAAACTGCACTGTTCTCTGGGGAACATAATGGAAACACACACACACACACACACACACACACACACACACACACACTTGATAAATATCCAATCCAGATTCATGATAACTGAAAGCCTGTTTCCTTGCCTAATACAGACAGAATGAAAAGCAAGTCCCTGGAGACTGTTCTTACAGCTGTGTGTGTGTGTGTGTGTGTGTGTGTGTGTGTGTGTGTGTGTGTAAATATGCATGCTTCCTATAACCAGGGTCCAGGAACTTTCATGAGCTTCTCCAGGAGATCTGTGACAGATCCACGCCGCCTCCAAAGTGCAGCACCTGGAGGCTCGTGTGCAAGCTGCCACTGTGGAGCAGACCACTCGTGTGTGCTCTCACCGTTCAGCAGCACGACAGGCCCTGAGTGCCAACAGGAGGTCTCAGGACTGCTCGGCATGGCCCTGCCAGCCTCACTGGGCAGGGGTGGCATGATGGTCAGGAGAGGGAGCCCTGGATTCGGCTGTCAGTTTGGTCCCAACTCCTACCTTTTATATGCTGTGTAAAGGCAAGGTACCCTGACTTTTCTGGGGCTCGGTTTTGCTTGTCTTTGAAACATTACTCACCTCAAAAGTTTGTTGTGACTTTCTGTTGTATATTCCCAGGGAGTTTCTTGGACACCAGAAACCACAAAATGAAAGACTAATGAATTTGACTACACACACATTGAAGTCACTACAGGGCTATAATTATTATAGACAAAGATCACATAAAATGATATATTTATTTAAAAATAATTCAGGCAAGAGGGAAAGAGGTATTGCAGGGAGGGGTGGTAATAAACGAATTAATGGTGTCTACATATTGATAATGCTGGGTATTTAGTCCATAAAATTTGTACATTTATTCTATTTTTGTATATGTATAAAATTTTTTGAGATGAAATATTTTTTAAAAAACATGAAAATACCATAGTCAATTTTAGAAGAATAATGACAAATTAAGGGAAAAGGTATAAGATGTATATTAAGATGTTAATTCCCCTAATATATAAAGAGGCTGTATAAATAAATTAAAAAATACACAAAAAAGCAACATTTTAAATAAAAAATTAACACAAATATAGAAAAAAGGGAAAATATATCAAGTAATTCTTATTTTATAAAGTATTTTATATATTATTTATTTTAAATTACAGTTAAACTTTAAATTACATTTTAATTAATTTAAATCAATATTATTTATTAGAAATTTTTATTTATATTTTTATGAAATAAAATGTAATTGTGTTTTAAATATATCAAGTAATGCTCATTTTATTCAGAATAAGAATGAGAAATACAAATTAAAACAACAGAGAAAATCCATTTTGACTTATCAGCTTGGCAAAGATCAGGAAGTTTGCTAATGCATCAGAGGTAAGAGTATAAAAACGTATAACTTCTTTGGAGAGCAATTTTATAGTATCTATGGAAAGTTAACATGTACATTCCTTTTATCTCATCAATTCCGCTTCTAAAAATTAGCTCACACATACTCACATGAATTGAAAGAAAAACACATAAGGATATTTAATATAGTTGATTATTATAGGAAAAGATTTGCAACACCCTAAATGTCTAGTAGGAAGGAACTGGTTTAATAGATTATAACACATCCATATAATGGAATACTAAGAGGCAGTTAAAAAGAATGAGGCAGCTCCAAAATATGAGTTGATCTCCAATATGTCAAAAATGAGTAACACAAGTCGAACAGTGTATTAGTACATGACCATTTGTGTACAAATATGCTTCTAAATACATAGAATAAAAATATTTAAAAGGATATACAAAAAAAATAGTAACAACGATTGCCCCAGGAGAGAGGAAATGAGGGAGAGGAAGATATAGGCATGGGAGGGAGTCTTACTCTTCACTCTATGCCCTTCTATTTCTTTAAAATTTTTAAAATCATGTACATGTATTGCTATTTATAAATGTATTTTTTACATTTAAGTGTTTAGAATTGTGTTGGTATGCGTGAAATGTTCAATAAGTGCTATCTACTCTTATTATTACTTCATTGTTACTCCAACTTCCTGTTTGGGCCTTATTTTCCACTACAACGCTGCACATACCTTTTTACAACACCAAAGTGAACAATAACCAGTCCCCAAATATGGGAATTTTATGTAACTGCTTAAGCCTCAGTTTTCACATCTGTTAAGTGGGAGGTAATGATATAAATCATAAGGATTAAATGTGATAAGGCAAGTATCTGCTCATGCATTTATCTCACAGTTATTGATCACCTGTTTTGTTCAAGCACTGTGATGTGCACCGGGACTAGAATCATGTACAACATTGATAATATCTCCGCCCCCATGAAGTTCACAGTATAGAAAGGAAATTTCCGTACCATCGCTAGATGCTTTGGCAAGTGTGAGCACAGGGTATGGAAGTACAGAGAAGGGGCAGCTGCCTCCAAAAGGCAAACCCTCAGGGGAGAAATAGTTGAGTTGGAAGGAAAGTTGGAAACAAAATCTGATTTTTTACCTACGAGTGACCCCACAGAAGTTATAGCAGGGAGCAACAGAGAATTCTAGCAGGCTAGTCTTGGTGCCTCTCATGCTTGTGCCACTGGTCTCTGTGCCTGTGATAAAGGCAACCCACAGAAAGGAGGCAGTGTTCCTCCCACCCTTAGCTCTGAAAGCTCTTAAAGAAGAAGTCCCCTTGCTGCCCCAAGCCTATCAGCCTCCATGAAACCAAGCCCTCCAGGCCATAATACAGAAAAATTAAGTTCTTTACTGGAGAATCAGGTAATTCTCTAAATGGTGTTGCAGGGAAAAATAAAGTTTAATTTATATGTTGGTATCATCCAAGGGATAGGGCCATCCGGAATTAGGAATACAAAAGGACACTGCTTCCCCAACCCTCCCACTGCCCTCTTCTGCGAGAGATGCCCTCTCCACCTGGTTCTTTCTCCTCCTCTGGTCACCCCGCCCCAGCCCCCATTGCAAACCCCTCTTCTAGTCTCCCAGTTAGGCTTTTCCCACTGCTCTCTCTGGGATCAATCCTTCCTCACCTCTCAGGAGGAAGCTTCTATCTCTGGCTGTGTACAGCACTTGAAAACTCAAGTAAAACTCAAGTATGACTCACATTTGAGTGGAAGTTCTCCACTCAGTCCATGGTATACAGAGGAATATTTTTGCTCCCTGAAGAAAATGCAATGAGAGTATAGTCTCCCAACTGGTGAGAGACATGTCACCAGTGAAGTAAGTGCAACTTGTAATAACAAGCATTTGTTTTGTTAGACTGATGCTCCATAAAAGAAAGAATATTTCTCCTATTAGCCTGGCTCTGGCTTTGATGGTTAGGGACTACCATTACCATCAACCCCTGCTATCATTATTCTGAGAAATGTTTTCTTCTTACAACTGAGGCCTGACAACTTTATGAAAGAAACCACTAGTTGGAAGAGTGGATGCTAGCTCCAACAAGATTCTTTTGACTCTAGACATCCTTCTGATGGAGGTAAAGAGAAAAATTTGCTAGGTCACATGCCATGAGTTGAATAATTTCTCTCTTAAGCATTTAAGTTTGGTTTGTCTTTTTGAGGGAATTTGGTTTGTCTTTTTGAGGGAAAAGCCAAACACACACACACACACACACACACACACACACACACACACACACACACACACCAAAACAAAAACAACACAAAAAACCCACCTCTGAGCCAAAAATAAAACTCTTTAATCTTCCAAAGAATCCTGGAGTGAGTCCAGCTGTCTCCACTAGGCCTCTGCAACCAGGCCAGCTGAAACAGTAGGAAGAGAGGTTTGCATTCATTTTGATCAAGGAGCTATGAACTGGAGATATGATCTGGTTCAACAGCACTCAGAATCACATAGTGTCCCAGTGGCACCTGTCAGACACAACCCGGAGGCTCCAGTCTTTAGAGAAGGGTGAAACCCAAAGCCTCTCTGAGCATGTGCAAGGTAACAGATTTATGCTGCCCTCTACTGGTGAGTAGCTCTACTGCAAAGTTTTTACAAAGGGAGCAGGGCCCGGGCTGATTGCTGCCCCACTCCCAGCCCCATTTCCTAGCAGCCTTAAAGAGAAATAACCAGCTAAATCTAGAAGCTGGAGGGCATGGGGCTGAGGTGAGAAGGAAATGAATGAGAATATAGTCCAGGAGCAGAAAGACCACAAACCAGAGATATGTCACTATTAGAATTCAGTATAGCCCACGGAGTTATCTGTGTATTTGCTCTGTGGAGGGACATTTTCATTTGGACTCTCTTGTAACATTTGAGTTACTTAGTACTGAATGCATTCTGTGATGTATTCAGAAAATGCATTTCACTAATGCTTCCCTAATTTATGGGGGCTGCTGTTTTACCAGTCACCATGATCCTTAATCAGTGGAGTTGTATAGCATGTAGATAGTCTGTAAAAGTGCTTAATAAAAATCATTTAATTCTAAATTACATGAGTGCACTTAACCCTAAAGATATTAAAACTGATTGTTTGATGTATTGCCATGAGTAGGTAGAAATTCAAAAATAAAAGCTTCCTGCACTTAAATCAAAGAGCACCAAGCTCATAGCCACTCTGTACAAGCACATGCATCAGTGTCATGAAGCTGGGCTATGATAAACTAACCCATTTTAGGCTTTTAAACTGTAAATATGAAGTACTTGAATTTGATCAGTGATGAGATACATAAGTGAGTTTTTCCAAGCAAAGTACTGTGTGACCTGATAGCCTGTTAGAAGCCTGTGGAGATCACCTGTCACTTATTTGCAGACGTGGTGAGGGCAGCAGGGGGGGCAGCTGCTGGGATTTGGCAGGGCTAAGATGAGATGACAGTCTAGATTCTAGCCTAGAGGAAATTCTGGTGTGAGCAAATAGGAAAGAGCAGTATTTTCATTGACTGCATTTTTACCATTGGGTTTTCATCATAACTACGTGATGCTATTAGTATAGTGAACCAATATGATGTTATGTGGAACATTCTCGTTTTCTAGGTACCCTCAGATTATAAGATAGAGTGTGGGAGAGTTAACCTAATCTGGGTCAAGAATGTAAATATGCACCACTATATGCCCCACATGAATGCATACTGCTCTGATCCACTAGCCAGATCACTAGCTTCATACCACGTACCTAAGACTGCGCTCATCTTCTAGCAAGGATACTACATCTTATAGAAGCTACAGTTGAGACTACCACTTGGTTGAGTTTGCCATAGGTCACTGCAATCTTCTAGAATTCGCCTACTTTTTGTATTGAGTCAGACTTGGGAATTAAGTGGGATATGATGGGACCCACTTCTCCTGCATCCTTGGTCTGTAAGGGCAACGCTAATCTCTGCCATGCTCCCCGGAATGTGATAATGCTGTCAATAGGCTTGACAGGTGGGAACGCAAATTCAGAGGCTTCCACTTGGCCTTTCCAACTATGATAGATCTTACTACACTGAAGAATGAATAAGGAGACATATGTAATACTCTTTGTAATACTTTGAGCAATAAAACAAAATTAAAAAAAAAAGCTGTACTGTTCCGGGCCAACCATTTGCCTTTACCTTAAGGTCGCCATGAATCTGGACACTGTGGAACTGACCATGTTTGCATTTTTACTGTGACTCCCAGGAAGCCTAATTTTGTGACCCACCTCTAACAATGAGAGCTTTCACTTTATATATTAAACATGACCTTTGTTTCTTTGCTAAAAAATACAGAATGAATAAAAGTGAAGGTTCTTCCCACTCCCAAATATGTTCATTACAAATAAACATTCAATGACTAGCAAGATAACCACCAGCTGGATCTCAGTTCCAATGGTCCTAGAATGAGCTGTTCAGGACTCCATTCTTTGTCTAAACAAATTTCCCACTAAGAATAGAGTAATTCAAACACTCCAGGTCTCTAGGTATTAGCGTCAACTCAAACCCTGTGTCTAACTGTCATCAAAATGCCTGGATATTCTCCACTATCATCTCTACAATTACTGTGGTAGTGGCCATAGGTTCCTCTGAGGAAGGACTGGGGCAGTGGTCGGCAAACCGTGGCTCGCAAGCCACATGGGGCTCTTTGGCCCCTTGAGTGTGGCTCTTCCACAAAATACCATGTGCGGGTGCGCACGTACAGTGCGATTGAAACTTCATGGCCCATGTGCAGAAGTCGGTTTTTGGCCTGGACGAGTCTATTTTGAAGAAGTGGCGTTAGAAGAAGTGGGGGGTGTCAGTCGGTCAGGCGACAGGAGACGCCAAATATCAACAGTACTTAAACTATATAGGTAGGTTAATAACAATGTACCTACCTATATAGTTTAAGTTTAAAAAATGTGGCTCTCAAAAGAAATTTCAATCGTTGTACTGTTGATATTTGGCTCTGTTGACTAATGAGTTTGCTGACCACTGGCCTAGGGGAGTCACTGCTATAAATACCAGCCATGATGCTTCAGGGTCATAGTTTCTCATTCAGTGAATGGACTCAGCATCTGAGAACTGATTCGGGTCCAAAACTAGACAGAGGATCATGTTTTTGTAATTTTGTTTTAATTTAATTTTTATTGGAGTGGCTGCTTCTAATTTCTTGATCATTCATCCTTGATTTCTATTGAATGTATAAATTAAGCAATGCCCTTGTCAACTGCCCATTTTTCCTAGGCACACCATGTACTGTTATTAACCATCTCCACAGCTCTCAGAATGTCAAACCATGCTGGCTGCCACTCTGACGTGACTGTTCATTAAAAGAACTGTGTTCATCTTGCTTTGACAGTTAAATGCCACCCTGTAGCCTACTTTCAGGTATTATCAGCCCCTTCTACTATTACCAATTTTGTAATAAATTTCTCACATGAGCCTCAGCATACAGAGGACGGCCATCACTGAGCTTCCCAACAATGCTGGTGGCCTCACCAGCACATTCCTTATCACTTTGGTAAACAGAGCATACTCCAAGTCCTCTCTACGTGTGCTTATTTCCAGCCTTACATAGTATATCTGTTCTGACATGCCCATTTCTCCCTGTCTTTTGATTCCATCTTTTCAGGGACTTCTCATTTAATGTGGGCTATTGCTTTTTCTAAGCTTCCTAAAGCATATTAAGCATATTAACACTGTCTTCTGGGATGCTTCACAGGAATTAAATCTTGTGTCCCAGGTGAATGTCCTTACACTGATAAACTC
The DNA here is from genome assembly GCF_000147115.1 of Myotis lucifugus. NCBI lineage: Eukaryota > Metazoa > Chordata > Mammalia > Chiroptera > Vespertilionidae > Myotis > Myotis lucifugus. The sequence goes on along the minus strand of NW_005871070.1, from coordinate 3,116,696 downwards.
TCCTTTATCCAACTTTACATTCAACCCCTTTCTATCCAGAATCTTTAAAACACACACACACACACACACACACACACACACACACACATTTTTATTAATTTCAAAGAGGAAGAAGGGAAATGGAGGGAGAGATAGAAACATCAACAATGATTAGGATCATTGTTGGGCTGCCTCCTGCATGCCAGGAAGGACTGGGGATCAAGCCTGCAACATGGGCATGTGCCTTGAACCATGACCTTCTACTAGTAGTTCAGGGTCGATGCTCAACAACTGAGCCACACAGGCTGGGCTCCAGAAGCTCCAGAATCTTTAAGATTAAATCCCGTAGTACTGTCCTGGCTTCTTCAATACATTTTGGCTAGGTCCCAAAGATCCGTTAGCATACACTGGTAATCCCTTTCCTTCCTTACAGCACTTCCCTGGCTGGGTTATGTTGAGACTTGATCCTAGTTATTGGTCTGGTGGTGAGGAGGGAAGGTGGGTGTAGATCCTGAGCAGAACTTGTGTGACCTCGCCAACAGTCCTCTCCATCATCTTCGGATGAGGCATGAGGGGCATGGCCTTCACAGGGAGGAATGGTTCCCTTCTGCAGCTCTGGAGGATTCAGGCTCAGCGTGTTTTTAAAGTTATTGAATGCAATGACCCCAGTGTCACCATCTCAAGTTCCAGGATCCCACTCCTTCTCAATCAGGGCCCTGATCTTGGTATAAGTGACTTGGTGGGGTTAAGAAGTCAACCTTTTTCTTCTATCCTTAAAATTAATTCCTGGCTCTGATCCTCAGCATTTTCTGTCCTCTAGCTGTAGGATATGAGAAACTAAATACAGCCAAGGAGGACCTCCAACTTTCACACTTTGCCTTAAATTGGTGATTAATTATTCCTCTGCCTTTCATTGTCTTTCAATCTCAAATATATTGCTAACACCTATCAAGAGTCAAACAATTCTATAGTCCTCATAAGGGGTACTTCTCCTGTTACTCTCAAGCAGCTGAGATTTGTACCAGCCAGTATATTCCCTTCTCTGAGATCTTACCAGTTCACTGCCTGTAAAAGTTCTATCAATTGCATTGACAAAGCACGCCAGGGCCTGTCAATACTTCACTGACCACTAGTTATGAAACCTGGTTGCTAGTGCATCAGCCATCCTCAAAATCCTATCTTACATTCAGTTTCCTAGGACTATTCCTGGTGCCAACTGTCTAAGGTCAATTTCCTGAGAAACAAACTCTGAGACAGATATTTGCTTGCAGGATGTTTATTGGGGGAATTTGTTGAAACACCTATAAGTAAGTGAAGGAAGCAGGATTGGACAGAGGGAGAAACTGAACTGCAATGCAGTTGCAATAGAGACTTCAACTAATCCCATACGAAATATTGGTGCTGGGCTGGCCCTTCTGGGTTATCCCAACTTGAGGCAAAGGGGCCAGTCAGGTTTTTGTACCTGTGTACTGGATGTGGATTGGCCCTGAGGAAGGGTTGTAATATTGACCAAGACCACTTCCTTTGGCTAAGTCAGGATTTCTCTACAGTGGCACTATTGACATTTTGGATTGGATAACTCCTTGTTAGAGAGAGCTGTCCAGCACATTATAGGATCTTTAGCAGCACCCCTGACCTCTACCTACTAAATTCCAGTAGCACTCTCTTCCCCACTCAAACCCCAATTAAAATTGATATTTCCAAAATGTCTCCTGAGGGTATAATTACCCCTGGATAAGAGCCACTGAGCTAGGGGCATGTCACACAAGGAATACCACTGTGAGCCATTAGCAGTCAACACCCCTGGAAATCAGGCAGTGGGGGGTGGCCTGTGCTGGTGAAGGCCTGTGGGCATGTACCACAGCATCCACAACATGTGCTATGCTAAGTCAACTAATAAATAAAGGTGTGAAACAAATTTCAAATAGTGTGAGGTTTCAATACTTTAATCTTTAAATTTTTAATTCTTTTGGAATTTATTTGGAGTGGGATGTGAGGTAGGACACTAATTTCATTTTTCAAAAATTGCAATTAATTGTCTAATATTTTAACTGAATAGGCTATTATTTCCTTGCTAATTGGAAATGCCTGTCATCATACCATAACTTGCAATACATACCTGGGTCTGTTTTTGAACTTCCCATTCAGTTCTAAAGATCCACATATCTGTTTTGGAATTGGTGTCCTGTAATTTTTAAATTATAAAATTATTTTTTTTCAATGCAAGTATTGTTCTTCCTCAGAATTTCTTGACTGTTGTCACTCATTTATTCTTCCAGATAAAATTTAAAATGACTATAAATCCCTTAACTTCTAAAAATGATGATTTGGGTGTTTATTAGAATTGCATTGAATTTATAGGCTAGTTCAGAGAGTGTTGATATCTTTACAAAATGAAGTGGTGTTTTTTTTTCTAGGAACCTGATTTTTCTATCCAATTATTCAATTTTTATTTCATGTGCTTCAGTAAAGTTTTATAATTTTCTTTAATATAGATTGTGATGCACATTTGTACATGGGGGTATCATGCCTGAGTTTTTATCTATATTTTGCTATTTTATCAGAAAACAATTAATTTTATGTTTTACTATTTATCTGTTCCTCTTACTAAATTTTATTAGACTAAATGCTTTTGGATGATTCTTTTAGACTAAATAAAAATGACATCCTTCACTTTCCCAAATTTATACATTTTTTTTATTGTGCATGGCCTAAACCCTCCAGAACAATGATACCTTTGTTTTCTTTCTGACTTTAAAAGGAAGGCCTCCAATGTTTTTACCATTTGATTTGATGTTTGTGGTTCCTTTCTGATACATGTTCTACATTATGATATAAAGATTTTCTTCCAGTTCTAGTTTATTAGGGGTTTTAATAAGAATTAACATTGAATTTCATCAATTGCCATTGGGATATTAATAAGTTAATTATTGGCCTACAAGGTGACTGGCAGAGTGCCACTCAGCTGAGGGAAGACGTATACTGAACATCACCTTGGGAAAGTAATTACCTTTCTGTCTTTCTCAAGTGCCTACCAGAGGCAAACCCCCAAACATGAAAGTACAAATGCTCCAACCTGAACACTAGCAGGAACACACACTTGGGAGGAATGGAGAAAACCCACTGTGCAACCACCCCCTGTTGGAGGGCAAAGGAACTCCCAGAGATGAAGACAGCAATGGCAGCAGCCAACGATGAAGGAGAAGGACCAAGTGGCAAGAATATTCTTTTGCCAGTTCACTGGGTACCTGGACCAGGGAAGGAGCTCTGGTGCCAGTGGCAAAGAGACCTGTGTGCGTTTATCATGGCATTATAGGATGCACCACTATGGCGGCCACATAATCATTTAAATCCCCCTAAAACTTTTAAGCTTCAAAACTCCAGTTCCCCCTACCCTTAGTCTTAGAGCCTATTTCTTGAACTATCCTAGAAATTGAGATTAAAGACAGCCCTCCCAAGGACATAGTAAATAAAAAGTGGACTTGTAAGTAAACAGAGTAAATAAAATATATGTGGGTGTCACAAATTGTCTTTAGTTGAAGCCTATTTGAAATTCAGGTCTTTGTTACGTTGCTAACATTTCCATTTTCTGTTTATATCATGTGTCTCTTTCTATGACTGGGTTAGGCAGCGGGGGTTCCACACAAAAAAATTAAATAAATAGAAGCTGTTATGTTTGTAAGGTGAGCAAATATCTTTATTTCCTCTTCTTCTAAAACTATAAGCCAGTCAGGTCTTTTCTTCACTTGTGGGAAGTCGAGGCAGCCAAGAAGCTCTGGAAGGCGGGGCACCTCCACTCTGGTTCTATCCATTTTCTTCAGCTGTGATCAGAGCTGCAAGAGGGGACTTGGGAAGGGTGTCAGGAAGGTTGGCTTTGGAACCCATAAATGCCTTTGCAATAATAGGAGCGCTGCCTCAGGAACTGAGTCCTCTATCAACTTGGCTTTGGAAGGTTTCACTAAAAATACTTTTGTTCCAAAGAGTGGAAAATAAACAAAACCAGTGCTCAAATGTGTTAACTAGTGCAAGAAACAAGGGTACAAACAAGAACACAGTCAGTCAGCAGGTCTAACAATTTGACTCTCTAAATATCTGTGGCAATCATCTCCCCTTCCCATTTGACTTTCCATTGCCTTAACTTTTGACCCTCATCACTTTCCATCTTGATCATTGAAACAACCCGCACTCTAAGCCTCACTTTCCCCATCCACCAGCCTCATGTTCTCAGAGTATCTTCCTTAAATGCAGGCACGATCGTGTCACTGCTTGACCAAACCCCCCTTACCGGCAGTAACATTTTCCAAAGAGAGGTCTTGCATTAGAGTAATCTGAAATGCTGAGTTTTAAAATGCTGATTCCCAGACCTAACATCAGGATCAAGACTCGGGGGGTGTGGCATTTTCAAAAGCTCCCCAAGGAATTCCTCAGCACATTACAATTAGACAACCTCTGATCCACAGTCTAGGTGCAAACTCCTCATGGCAGGAGAGACCCTTCAGAGCCTGGAACCTTGGACTATCTTTCCAGCCTCACCTCTGCCACTCGCTCCCCATTTGTACTTAAAGCTGAATCCAGCGGAACTGCTTGCGTTTTGTTGAAACATGGCAGGCATGTCCCACCTCTGTGCCCCTTCACACACCATTGCCTTCTTCCCCTTTGACTGCTACAACCCCTATGTATCCTAAAGCTCAGCTCCTCCTTGAAACCTTCCCTGCTGTTGCTCTTCCCTGCTGTCTCTCTTACTTGGGGCTCCCACAGCACTGTGCACATTATTCTGTTCCAGCACTCACCCCGGGCTATTGCTCTGTAAGTACTTCCTCTCCCCTGGACTGGAAGTGTCTGAGAGAAGGGCCCGAGTCTCATTTATTTCAGCACATTAGGTGCTCAATAAATATTGGCTGAGGAAATGAATGAATATAATATGAGCACATATATAATTTTTTAGTGGACATTGTAAGAGGAGTAAAGAAACAAGTGAAATTAATTCTAATTCTGTATGTATACTAGAGGCCCAGTGCATGAAAATTCATGCACTGGGGGAGGGGGTCCTCTCAGCCTCGCCTGTGCCCTCTTGCAGTCTGGGAGCCCTTAGGGGATGTGCTACTGATGGCTTAGGCCCGCTCCTCGCGGGAAGCAGGCCTAAGCTGCAGTCTGGCCTCCTTCCACAGGAGGCGACAGGGCAGGTTGATCAGGGGACGGCACCGCCCCTCCCCCATTGCCCCTCCGCTGTGGCTGGTTGCCACTGCCCCCCAATTGCTGTCCCCTCCCTCTGCCTCCTGGCACCTGCCTTGGTTGTCCTGGTGCCACCTGCTCGCTGGCCCCGCTTCCTGCCAAATGGTGTTCCGCTGTTCAGTTGATTTGCATATTATGCTTTTATTATATAGGATATATTGATTTCAGAGAGGAAGGGAAAGGGAGAGAGAGATAGAAATATCAATGATGAAAGAGAATCATCAATTGGCTACCTCCTGAACACCCCTTACTGGGGATGGAGCCCAAAGCCAGGGCATGTGCCCTGACTGGGAATCAAACCATGACCTCCTGAGCTCAACCACTGAGCCAGGATTTAATGATATATTTTTATTTCACACTGACCAGGATCTAATGATATATTTTTATTTCACTCATTCTATCCAAAATATTATTAGGTCAGTATGTAATCCATACAAAAAACTATTGAGATATTTTACATTCTTTCCTCAGAATCTTCAAAATTCCAGTGTGTATACAATTAATAGCACATTTCAGGTACTCCATAGACACCTGTGGCTAGTGGTTACTGTAGGGGACAGGACAGTTCTAGACCAGAGAGGATGCTCTCCAGGTTTCTGTGAGAACCTTTGCACATGAAGAAAGCTGCAGGCTAGTCCAGAGTTCATCCTTAGTGGTTGCATGGCACTGGGATGGTTTTTACCAAGACCTTATTAACGTTGGTCTCCTTGTGCACTGCACAGAGCTGTGAGGCTGGTCTGGCTGTACGGGTCCTGCTTGTGAGCCGTGCACAGCCAGCCTGGCTTCAGGACTGTCAGCAACTAACAAACCTGCTTCTCTCCCAGCCATTTGGAGCTGAAACACTGCTACCTCTCTAGGGAACATTAAAGGCATTAAGGGAGAATGCTGCATTCTTTGGCATGCAAAGCCACACCCTCCAATGCCATCATCGAGAGGCTCTAGTCACCAAAAGAAAAAGCCACAGAAATGTAAATACAGTTCGTTTGTAGATGCCTTGGTAGAGGTAAGCTCCGGGTATCCACACCCTCTAGGGACATCATTCCATCTGAGGGAGGAGATTACAAATAAAGTCCTAAGCAGGAAACTTAGAACACTTCTAAGACATGAGCTGTTTGTCTTGCTCAGGCCTGTCTGCTGGCTCCCTCTAACTCAGACCGCAGTGAGTGTTTGCTGGTCCCAACCTCTGCTCTCTTGGGGTCAGAACTAAGAAAAGAAAATGAGTCTCCATCTCCCGCCCCATACTCTGGTGACCTGAGTTGAGAAGCCTGGTGCCAACTGGCACCAAGTGTCGGGTGGAGCTGAGAGTCGACTTGGCACTCCCAGCCTGGCACCCTCTTGGTGGGCAGTGACCCAAAGCAGTCTTTCCCTCTGCTCCCCCCATCCCCCCAAGCCCCATTTTCAACTAAAATAGTCAGGTATACAAATTAGCATCAGAACCAAAATGGTTTCCTGGGAAACTAATGACAAAAATCCCAGTTTAAAAACATTTTATTTGCAACCCAGGGAGCAAAGTCGTGCTTTATGCAGGGACAAAAGCCCTGAGCCGAAGAACTCCATCTCTTACAGAGAAGCGCCATCGACCAAAGACTCTGGAGTAGAAAAGAAGTGCTGTTTGCAGCTTCGGGAGGTGCTCTATGTGTTGTTCTAGACCGAGCTCCCATTAATCCTTGCCCACCAATCACTCATGCCTGTTTTACAGACCTTAAACATTTCCTCATTAATTTCTTTTCACTACGTCCTCCTTCCTGCAGGTTGAACTCTTTAGAATGCAAGCGCATAGGGGATGGGTCAGAAATTTTGCCATTGTCAGGTAGCAAAGTCTCAGTACCATACCTCCACCCATAAAATGCACCCCTTGGAAATTACCTGAGAAAAGATTGCATTCCAATAGTAAAAAATAAATAATAATAATAACTATGCATTTGTATAGTGGTTCATAGTTTACAAAATGCCTTCATATATTTTTTTTCAATTCAACTTCACAATAGTTGGAGTAAACAACATGTTCAGTCTTTGTGTGATGTGTTTCATAGCAGGGTTCACGCAATTGCTGAACATACTGAGGGCCTTCTGGGTGCCTGGGCTTGTGGAATGCACTGGGAACAGAGCTAGCAAGACGTAGTTCCTTTGGGTGGAGCTGGGTCTTATGGGGAAAATAGAAAGCAGGAAATAAGTCCATATAACCTTCTGACAGAGGTCTACGGCATGCTGTAGGAACACATTATAGGGACCCTTGGTGTAGAATTTAATATCACATAATCCCTTAATCTGAAGAAATTACATTCCTTAATGATGGAATATCTGGTAGCCTAAACAAGCTAGTAAGGGCACTGTTCCCAAGGAACCCTAAAATTAGAGCACTGGCCGTGCCTTACCTGGAAGATGTAACTATTGTATGCATACACTATGCATGTATTGTATGTACAGTTACAGTATGAAACTAGAGTATGTGTAGTGTCACAACATTAGGTTTGGTTCTAAACTGACAGGCCTGATTCTTTCACAATATACATACTGAGATGCACGTGTTCTCCAAATGAGCATTACACCCCCAATGCAGAGTAACTACTGAATATAGCCATTGCTCAACACATTATAATTCCCTTTATTGGCATTTCCTTCAGAATCTGGAGGTAATATTTCCCCCTCTCTTTTTCTCTTGTTTTCTAATTACAAAAGTAATACATGAACATACTCATGGTAAACAATTCAAGATTACACAAATATACTCTCTGTACAATTTGTATAGACTTAGCCTTTATTTAAATGACTGCATAGCCCTTCACTAGATGCACCATAAGTTATTTAAGCAATGTTCTACTGATGAGCATTGAGCTGTTTTTATAATTTTTCAGTCTTGTGAACAATGCTGTAACTAATATTCATTTGAACATTGGTTTGAGTATTTCTAGAAAATACATTTGTAGATGTTGAATTGATAGCATATTCTTTACAGCTCCTCAGTGCAGGCAAGGCTTTAACATTTAAGAATAGTAAGTTGCCTGAAAAAATATAGGTCAAAATAAAACTTGACAACAAACAGGGAGGAAAGGGAATATTTGTTAAGCAGCTACTATATATGCCCATCACAATGCTCAAAAATTGCATTACTCTTAGGAATTCTGACTATTTCGACATTATTATTCCCATTTCAGAGATGAGGAAATTGCAGCACAGAGAGGCTAAACTTCCCCATGGTTACACAGCTAGCAAATGGAAGAGCCAGGATTGGAACTTAAGTCTTCTGATTCTTTTTACTATGCCACTTCCACTTAATGGTGTAAAATCATGTTGCGAGTATCTTGGTTTGAACTCCAATGTATGTAAACCAAAAAATGTCTCATTAATTTAGTCTTCTCATCTCCCTTTTCTTACTGAATAACAGTGCTGCATATACAAATAATGTATCTAGCCCTGGCTGGGTGCTTCAGTTGGTTGGAGTGTTGTCCTATACACCAAAAGTTTGTGGGTTCAACTACAGGTCAGGGAACACACCTAGGTTTTGGGTTTGATCCCCCGTCAGAGGGCATATGAAAGGCAACCAACTGAGGTTTCTCTCTGTGTGTCCCTTCTTCTCTCTCTAAAAAAAATTCAATAAAAAATACATCTTCAGGTGAGGATTAATAATAATAATTATTATTATGCATCCAAAATACATACTTTTTTTTTGTTCTGAAATACTTCTGGTCTGGGTGTATGTAAATTCTATTATTTAAAACTAGAGGCCCAGTGCATGAAATTTGTGCACAGAAAGGGGGTCCCTCAGCCCGGCCTGCACCCTCTTGCAATCCAGGACCGCTGGCTCCTACCCGCTGGCCTGCAATGTGACTGACTGATCACCCCTAACCACTCTGCCTGCCTGCCTCATTGCCCCTAACTGCTCGCCTGCCTGCCTGATCACCTTTAACTGCCTCTGCCTCTGCCTCAGCCCCCGCAGCCACGGCTTCATCCAGAAGGATGTCTGGAATGATGTCCAGAAGGTCGTTCAGCTGTCTGGTCTAATTAGCATATTATGCTTTTATTATTATAGATAATAGTAAAGAAGCAATTATTATTAAGTTAATTTGGCTTCATGCCTCACTGTAGTTGGATAAAACTAACATGTTATCTAAAGAGTCTTTGCTTAATTAATTAACAACCTCTTTTCTTTCAACCTGCTTTTGAAAATCCACCATTTTCATAGTATTTTTCAGGGTTTCTTTCTGGGGTAGTCTCCTATGGAAACAAAATACAGAAACCATGAGATGAAAAAGAAAACCATGAGGTGAAAGAAAAAGGGGTGGAGGGAAATCGGGGGGCCAAAAGAGCAATATTCAGATACTTCTGCCTCTTCTCTGAATGTTGGGTTTCAATTACTTCATTTTGGATCATTAACTCACAAGGCAATACCAATGTCTTCCAACCTAATGCTTTGCTTGTATAGGACTTGCTCATCTGCAACGGGCTTTCCCTCTGTTCTAAGGCTTTCCCTGTGCTCCCCTCGCACTGGTCCCACTGTTTTTCATCCTTCTCCCTCATAGGACTGTTTGCATCTGAATAACAAAGACCATGCCTCTGTTATCTTTGTGCCCTTGGTTCATAGCACAGCACCTAGCACATGATAAGTGCTCAATAAATATGTGTTGCCTGAATGAATAGCCTCAGGCGTATTCCTTCCCTTAAACCTGCTGCCTGTTGCACTTGTAGTCAAAGAAGCAAACTCCCAAGGTGACCTGACTTAAGGGATGGATGTACACTCATCACATAAAGGATGTCAGGAAACTCGATGGCAGGTTTCCCCAGGTGCAGTTCTGTTTTCACCTTTTACCAGTATTAACACACAGCCTGGCACCTCTTTACACTCCCCAGAAAAGATTCACTCACACCAAGAGCATTAGTGAGCAATGTTGATTTCACTGAAGATTTTGGAGGGATACTGGGTAAGCATTGTGGACCATTTAACAATCCCGATCAGGCAGTTTGTTCCCTGAGTCCTTTCCATTGTGTTTAAACCTCACAAATTTCCTCCCTCTTTTATACAGAATAACGCAATCCTTCCCCAGCTTCTTTCTTCACATGCATGCCCACACTTATCAGAGCCCACAATAGACACGTGCCTTTTGAAGATGAGTAGTGAGTGTGTGTGAGAAATAACACTTTTCCCTATTACATCAGCATTTGCCGTTTTAAGTGCTTAAATTTGATTTTTCCAAACCACTTTTAGCAACCTAACAAGCAAAAATCATGCCTGTGCCAGGCATACCATCTTTAAAGTTATCTTTTATCTCTCCAGCCCCAGGAAGAACCGGCCACTTCTTGCTGCGACTTCCATTTCATGGGTCAAGTCAGGTCCTTCCTGCTGGGCCTTTAGACTGTGCTCACCCTGTCACCTCTCGGTGCTTCATGACTCCTTGTCCTGGGAGAAGAAGGCCTCTTCATCCCAGGCCCTGAGGTCACCACTCCAGCTCAGGCAAAACTTATCTCCCTGATGGCTGGTATCTCCCTCTCTGGCCTCAAGGAAATCGTCTCTCTTATTAACCTTAATAATTATACCGCAACTGCAAATTTATTGATCCACTATGTGTCAGGCATTGTGCTGAACACTTTTAATACATTACCTCATTTAATCTCTGGAACTACCTTTTAAATGGTTATTATTATTATTACACCCCCCATTTCACAGATAAAAATGTAAGGGAAATTAAGTAATTTGCCTAAAGGTACTTAGTTCACATGGGGTTTGAATGCAACTCTGTTTCCAAAGTCTGTGCATGTGCTTTGACCTCCCTTTTGGAATAGAGATGCCGCATTATGTCCTTGCAATTGGAGCCATCTCAACAGTCCCTTCTTTCCTTGTGCTGATCTGGGGTGACTTAGACCCTTACCCTTGTCCTGCAGTCCACCTATGCCGGGGCTGACCAGCAGACCCTGAGCGATGGATGAACAGATGACTCCGACACAGGTTCCTGTGAAAGAGAGGCTAAGGGACTGTTTTACTTCAGAAGTAAAAGCAGTCCTGTTCGTCTGCCTCATTGGCTTTTTATGGTAACAATAACTTGAATTCAAATTAACCTCTGATATAATCAGCAGGGTAAGTATCCTTGAGAAAGTGTACACTTCTACAAGGTCAGGTCTTTAAAGACTAAACATAGAGATTCTAGCAAAACACCCCGGGGGATTGGACTTGTTTGGAAAAGTCAAGGTAGGGGCTGCCGCCTTCTGTTAGGTCCCCTCAGAGGCCCCTGGCCTTTCAGAGAATCCTCCTCACAGACATTCCAACCAAGTCCCATGCTTCCCCATACACCTGTGTCCTGGTCTACTATCTTGCTCTTAACTCAGGCAATGTGGCTTCCACCCTAGCCATCAGCACAGATGGCTCTGGACCTTTTTTGAGAAAGAATAATTTTTATTGAATGTTAAGTAACTAAAAAAAAAGATCTTTGAGTCATCCTCTTGGATGAAAAGGGCAAAGTGAAGAGAAATGTATATGATATGCTACCATATTTTATGAAGAATTAAAAAACTACTGTTTTGGTAGTTTTGGAGTGAAATCAATATTTCCATTGGGCAGATAATAAGTAGGGGCAGGAGGAGCTTTCATTATATATCTTTTATAATTTTTGATATTAGGACCATATGAATATATTACCAATTTTAAAAATAAATGAATGTTTTAACACAGTAGCTTTACTGGTGGGTAGGAGAAGGTGTTTTGCTACAATAGATAGTAAACAATAATTTAAAACGTAATAAATGAATAAAATAATTTTGAGTCACCCTTTCTGGTTTGGCTCAGTGGATAGAGCATTGGCCTGCGGACTGGAGGGTCCCAGGTTCGATTCTAGTCTAAGGGCACATGCTCGGGTTGTGGGCTTGATCCCCAGTAGGAGATAGGTGCAGGAGGCAGCCGATCAATGATTCTCTCCCATCATTGATGTTTCTATCTCTATCTCCCTCTCTCTTCTCTCTGAAATCAATAAAAATATATTTTAAAAAATAATAATAATTTTGAGAAAGAACCCAAATACAAAGAACTTCTTTCAGAAGAACATTTCACATAAACCTGGTGATCCCAAACACCCAGGATTATGGGCAATTTGGGCAATGGTCTGAGAGCAATCAGTAGGTAATGGAAAGCACTGAAGCAGTTATATGTGTCCTGCTTCTTGCACTATACATGCCGAGGGGGTCAGGGGCTTGCTATCTCACACAGCTAGAACTCAATAAATGTTGAGTAGCAATAGGGAAAGATTGCCACACAGAATCCCTTTCACTAGAAGAGGAGCAAGAAATAAAATATATATATTTAAAAAAAAAAAAAAGACATCTGAACCTTTTGGGGCAGAGTCGAGTTAAATCAATTCAATCGCTACTCAATACCAGAAAATAAAGGATAGTCAAGTAAGCAACTGTGCCCTCATTCACATTCCTGACTGTAGTCTTGGAGAATCGATAATCTGCTTTAGCCCAGTCCCACATGGTTTTCAGCTATGGATCTTCAGCAGACAACACTCCTGGTAGCTGAGAGAATGAGTACCTTGGTCCTCAAAGGGGATCTGGGCAGCGCACAACAGCATCTACTACATAAACACCTAAATGAATATCGAACAAATGCGCAGTAGCTCTGAAAGTAGCATGCAGTTAGCCCAAACAAAACGGTAGTATGAAATTTGGTGGAGCAGTGCCCTGGCTGTGTACGTTAGGAAAATTCTTGATGCTGTAATTGTCTGTGTATGATTACCTTCTGACTCTGAAATTGCCAGTTCAGTAAGCAAAAGTAGACTGATTAAAAGTCATATCTATTCTAAAACCCTCAGACACAGGGCCTCTCAGGGCCAATTCAAAAGGAGAATTCTTGCTACAGATTCTTCCTCATTTTTCCTATTTCTGTGTATTCCATGAGTAGGTGGCCAATACCTGCAGCTGATAATTACAGGCATTATGTATGCTGTTCTGTGAAAGGAACTTGTCCGCGGTGCCAGGACTGACAGGGAAGTATGCAGCATATGTTTGACCCTGTAAAAGGGGGAAAATACCCTTTTGTTATGGGCCAAAGGGTTTTCAAGGCTGCTATCCATGGCAAATGTTCACCACACTTAAAGGCTAAGGGCCAAGCATACAACCTTTTAAGAGCTTGTCAGCAGAAAGTCCATTCACGGAAAGCCTTGGCTGTCCCACACAAGCGGCGGGCAATCAGGGCCATATTGTATTCCCCCCTTAGCAAAAAGGTAAGAGTTCTATAGCTTCCACCACTGAAAATATTTAATATTGCACCTCTAATTTTCAATAATAATAATAACAGAGAAAATGTTGCCATGGACTTTGTAGATTAAAATGAGTGTTTTGATCTTTGGTGAAACATTTTCTCTTCTGGGATGGAGCAAAGCATCCATTTGACAATACCTAAGAAAATAACACAGCAGTTCTGGGCAGGAATATTGCAAAAGCTCCATTGAAATTATAAGAACAATTGAAACAGGCCCCATACTGGTAATTACACCTTCCCCTCTCATTCTCCTCCTAATTCACATTCATTGATACTTGCCAAATAGATATTTGATTGATATGGTATTAAATAAAATTGTATCATTATATTACTATTATTAGAATTTTTGTTCAATATTAATAGTCACATAATTTTTATTTAAAATATATTTTATTGATTTTTTACAGAGAGGAAGGGAGAGGGATAGAGAGTTAGAAACATCGATGAGAGAGAAACATCGATCAGCTGCCTCCTGCAAATCCCCTACCGGGGATGTGCCCGCAACCCAGGTACATGCCCTTGACCAGAATCGAACCTGGGACCTTTCAGTCCGCAGGCCGACGCTCTATCCACTGAGCCAAACCAGTTCGGCAATAGTCACATAATTTATAATAAGATTCTCATAATCTAAATTAGGTCACAAAGTGATAATAAGCAAAAACAAAATGAATATCTTCCATTGTGATAGCAACAGTTTCGTTCCTTCTGATTTCTAAAATTACTGGAGAATATGCTAAAATTACATATTTATTGAATCAGATGAATATTTTGAGATTACAGACAAAATTGTGAAATTTTAGAATTAAAGGATACCTTTGAGATTATTGGGTATAAATCCAACTTTTACAAGTGAGGAAAGAGACCCAGAGAGGTGGAGTTGCCTGGGATCCTACATTCAGAACAAGAATCCAGGCTTCCTGATTCCCTGGCAGTCTTCTTCCCATGAGAATAAACATAGGCTTTGGTTATTAATATTACATATATATGTTAATTGAAAAATTTTTAAAAAATATATTTTATTGATTTTTTACAGAGAGGAAGGGAGAGGGATAGAGAGTTAGAAACATCGATGAGAGAGAAACATCAATCAGCTGCCTCCGGTTACACCCCCTACTGGGGATGTGCCTGCAACCAAGGTTCATGCCCTTGGCTGGAATCGAACCCAGGACCCTTCATCCGCAGGCCGACGCTCTATCCACTGAGCAAAACCAGCCAGGGCTGCAAATTTTTATTGTTAAAAAAAAAGAAGGGCTGGATGCCTTTTTATTAGACCAGGTTCAGGATTGTTTCTTATGTCCCAGAGAAAACTGGACTTGAGACTGTGAAGCCCAACTTGGAGTGAGCCTCAGGCAGAGCAGATACTTAACTTTGATTCCGATGAAGCTTGTCAGCATATGATTGCACAGACTGGGCATTTCTGCATTTCTGGCTTTCTCATCACGGTACCCAGAATCCTTGCATAACTACCTAGAGGGTAGTTATGATAGCAGTACCCAGTATGACTTCCAAAACTCCCAATAGATACCAATACACGTATAGACTCCAATGTCCCGCTTTGTTCAGATTCCCATGTAATGCACACATTCACATACTGATAGCTTGGACACATTATTCTACTAAGAAGTTAAATCGCTGTGTTCTGCTAAGACTAACCCCAGGAATCTGGCCCTACTACTCCAATGTCCTAGGAGAGTGGAAAAGATAACTAGAGAGGTCAGAATGCAGACAAAATTGAGACTGTGAAGAAAGCTTCCATCTTTATATGTGTACCCTTGCAAGTGGTGTAGAGATCTTCAAAATAAAGCACCACTTTTTCTTACTTTTCTTTCACAGGGCTTTTCCATGACTGCTAATTCCTGGGATGTAAATGTATATACAGTTCTCTATTGTTCTCTATATGTCTTGAAAAGTCCAGTGAAGGCATGCATGAATATCAGACATCTCTAGAATGACATGCAGCCCATCCTCACTAGTCGGCCTGCTCTGCAATGCAGGGTGTTGATATGTAAGCAATATGTTTATTCCTTCAAATAAGGGATCCTGTTTGATGGCAGGATCTAGCAGCTGATGGCTAGCACCATCCCAGTTGAGTTCATGTTAAGTGTGAAAATACTGCCTTGAAGTGCATCTATCACAGTTCCTCACAAATATCCCTTCTTGCTATTCCAGGGTCTCCATCATAGGAAAGCGGGATTCTGAGAGAGCTTTGTGACCTATGAGTGCGAACCACAGCCCCAAACCTTTCAGCCATACCTGAGTAAACATGGAGTTGGCACTTGGTTTTGTATTAGTTAACCAAGGCTCTGCAATAAAGTACTACACACTGGGTGGCTTAAACAACAGCAACTCTCTTAGGTCTAGAGGCCAGAAGTCCAATATTAAGGTGTCAGCAGAACTGGTTCCTTCTGAGCACTATGAAGTGAAACTTCCGTGGCAATCTCCCAGCTTCCGGGGTTGCTGGAAATCTTTGACCCTCTTTGGCATATAGGTATATCACCCAATCTTTGCCTTTGTCTTCACATGGCGTTCTCCCTGTGTGTCTGCTCTGGTCCAAATTACCCCTTTTTATAGGGATATAATGTTAATTGAATTAGGGCCTACTCTAATGACTTCATCTTAAACTTGACCCTATGCAAATACCCTATTTACAAATAAGGTCACATTCTCAAGGCTAGGACTTCAATATCTTTGGGGAGGGATAAAATTCAATTCATAATAGTGCTTTCTGGTAGGTCCAAGAAAGACAGTGAGGACCATTGGATTGTGCAGACATTCCTAATCTCCCTCCCTTTCCTACCCCATTGGGTGCTTCCTCATTCTCCAACCCTGCCTCACCATCCCCTGCATGGGCTTTCCCAAAGGAAGCCCCCCATTGGCCTAGGGTGGAGTGGAGCTTCCCTCCATCTACTGAGGTCTTGGGCCTCGATATTAATGCTTCTGATACCCAGCCTCTGCCTGGGCTTCTGATTCCTAGTAGTACAGACAAATTGTCTGTGATCCTCATCCTTTTCATCTAAACTTATAGACGAGGCCATATTAGAAGGGTTAAGAATATGGGCTCTGAAGCCAGACTTTCAGCTCTGAAACTTCCTAGATATGTCTCTTGGACAATTTGATTCAAGTGTCTGTTTCCTCGTCTGTAAGCTCATCACCTCAAAGAGTTGCTAAGATAATAAAATAAAATAATTCACATAAAGCAGTTATAACAGTGCCTGGCACATAGTAAATACTCGCTAAAGTTAGATGACATAATTATTAGCTTATCTCTGGCAAGCACTGGTTCTTGGAAAGGCAGGCAGGGCAAGGAAGGTGAGTGAAATGTCAGGATGGGGAGAGGGCCCAAGGACAAGCAGTGTATGAAGCAAGCTCCTGTATAGCAAACGCCTACAGTGGGGACGAGAAGGAGCCATGACTCAACAGAAAAGGAGTAGATGAGATGGCAGCGAGGGGTCAGAAATCATCTGGCAGCAGACCCTTAGAGACAGCCAAGAAGAGAATCTGGGGAAACAGTTCAGGGTCTCTTTTCTGTTTCTTTTCTGAAAGTAGAATGATCTCAGAGTGCGGGCAGGCTTGAGCCTTAGCAGGCACACATGGAGATAGACCAGTAGTACAGGGGTGTGTGTGTGTGTGTGTGTGTGTGTGTGTGTGTGTGTGTGAGCGCGAGTGAGAGAGAGAGAGAGAGAGAGAGAGAGAGAGAGAGAGAGAAAGTAGAAGTCACTAGGAAATTCTTGGCCCTACTAGTACTCTATTATGTAAACTATAGACCTATATTCCATACTTACACTTAAGAAGACTTTGGGGGCCATCCTCACCTTTACCCTTCCAATCTGCCCTCTGTTTTCTCAATGTCAAGTCTATGCCTTTCATCCAGACCAGCTGCCACCCTGGGCTGCTGCTGTCAGCAAAGGTACTCTGCTTGCAAAATTCTCTGTTTCATTGTCATTGTTTGGCTATTACCCCACTGCAAAGGAACAGCTCAACTAATGAGTTTAAACTATTCACTTTTCAAATATTAGGTTAAGACTATCTGAAGTTTGATCAAGATACGGTGGATAAGAAATCACTGCCCCTCCTAAAAATTTAGGTTATGATTCAAGTGCTCTTTTAAGAAGCATTTCAGAATGTTGACTGTATGCATTATCCCAGTGCCCAGCAACCGTGGCATAGCTACATTTCGGCAGTCTTTTGTGATGAGAAATGTATGTGGGTGAAGCATTTGGTCATTCAAAAAAGCACCAACCTTCTCCTGACCCTGCTATTCCCTTAAGGTACCACCCTACCTTTCGCTTTCCTTCTACTCCTCAAATTGTCAAGAAGCCAGTCCATACTTGTTTCTCCCGCCTCACCACCCACAATCACATTGGGTTGTATAATCCCTTAACTCTTTGCATCCTCACCACCCAGCTAAAATTACTCTTTGGGGGGTGTCATTACCGGATGTCATTATTACATCACCAAATCCAAAGGCTGCATAATGACCTCTAACTTTCTTGAATTCTCTGTAGCATTAAATACATTTAAAATTTTCTCCTCCTGAGGCTTCCTTGACCCTGAGCCACTCTGGGCTTCCTTTTTCTCCTGGAGCACCTCCTCTGGATCCTTCTTTAGCTATTCTTTCCTGTAAATGCAGGTATGTCCAAAGTGTATGTCCTCTTGTCCTTTTCTTCCCTCCTTGTATCCTGTCCCTTGCTATGCCTAGTTTGTTGGATATAGAAGGGACTCCAGTCAGTGGGTTTTTGAAAACACAGAATATCTGAGGGTAGGTATATTTAGCCCTTAGGACTTCGCAGTATCTTCTTACAGGAAATAAGAGCAGGCATAAGCCCAAGCAATGCAACGTAGAAATGCAACACTTGGGTGCCATGCTTGGATGAAGCTTAGGGTAGAGGATAGGCACTAAAGTGATTAATCATAGGATAAAGGAGGAGTCCAGTGTTTAGGCCAGTGTGCTTGAGGAAGCTTATTTCTGATGGTTGTATCTAGCAGCTTAATCAGTTTTCCTTACCTCTCCACGGGATGAAATTGGGGTGGGGGGGGGGTAAATATTCATAGTGTTTATTAAGATCCTGAAAGCAAAGAGCATGTATATTGTTTTACCATTGTATTTCCAACACCTAGGCCAGTGCATGTCCCATAGAAGAGGCTAACTAAGTATTTGTTGAAATAGTGAGTGACCCGAAAGTCGGAGGAAGTAGAAGAGGGTAAAGGGGGTATAAATGGTAATGGAAGGAGACTTGACTTTGGTTGTTGAACACACAATACAATATGCCCTCTTCTACCTCCTCTCCCTTCCACCTACTCCCTGCAATCACCACACTATTGTCCATGGCCATGAGTTCTCTCTCTCTCTCTCTTTTTTCTTTTTTGCTCAATACCCACCCCCCCAAGGCTAATCGCATACCTTAAATTTAAAGTAATTTTATGACAGGAAGACCAGAGTGAGGTACAGCTGCCCAGAACTCTGACAAACTGGCTTGATCCAAGGATAAAATTTAAAATGTCTAGAACAAGGTGTGTTCTGAGGGAAATTACTATTCTCTGTGATATAATCTAAAATAAAGATTTTGGTTCAGCCAGTATTGCTCAGTGGTTGAGCATCAACCTATGGACCAGGAGCTTGTGGTTCGATTCCTGGTCAGGCCATATACCCAGGTTGCCAGCCTGATCCACAGTGTGGGGTGTGGAGGAGGCAGCCAATCAATGATTCTCTTTCATCATTGATGTTTCTATCTCTCTCTCCTTCTCCCTTCCTCTCTGAAATTAATTATATATATATTAGAGGCCCGATGCATGAAATTTGTGCAAGGGGCTTGGCCCCCGCTGCCGCAGCGGCTGCCTCTGCCTTGGCCCCCACCACCCTGGCTTCGTCCAGAAGGTCATCCGGAAGGATGTCTGGAAGGACTTCTTGTCCAATTAGTATATTACGCTTTTATTATTATAGATGATTTCTGTGGTCAAGTACATTTGGGAAATATTGTATACTCAGATTATATTGTATATTTACATGCATGTTAATATGCATTAAATGCTCTAAGAAGCCCTTCAGTAAAGGAACTTTGTCTAAACCAGAATTTTACCAAAATAATTTTATCTTTTAAATCAAATAATTTGATTTTTAAAATATGTTTTATTGATTTTTTAGAGAAAAGAAGGGGGAGGGAGAGAGAGAGAGAAATATTGATTAGTTGTCGGGACAACACTCAACCAACTGAGCTACACTTCGCCAGGACAAAGTAATTTTATCTTTTTGTCATATAATACCTGTTTATGTTTCAGAGAAATTTAAAGATGACATTTTGGGATACAATCATCTAGAGAAATTATATCTTCAGGTGACCCTCTGTGAATATTGTTTCTCAGAACTAAGTTAGATAAGAATTTATCCAGAGTGTTCCAAGTTATTCCTTTCGGCAAGAATTTGGAGTACAGATATTCTGTGCTGTCAATTACAAATGGACCTTTTGCTTTGATAGTCAAATGAATGGCAGGTCATCTAAGGAAAGTAAAAGCTTATAAGCAATCTCTGTGCCCACACCCTCCCTGTAAGGACCCAAAGGCAGGCCAAATATTGTCTTAGGAAACAGTTATGACTCCAGTCTATTTAAACCTAGTGATAGTCTGAATCAACTCAGTGGAATACAATCTGAAAATCTAAGTTAGTCTGAACTTCAGTAATGGGATTCTCCCCAAGAATTTCTATGTGCTTCCAGCATTGGTGAGGAACACACTGTTATTGTTATTGAAACAACATCTATTGATTACCTTAGCCAATGACTCCACTCTCTACAGATTAATGTGACAATAATTCAGGATGCTTGTTTTTGCCCACTGAAACTTTAAATTAAAATCACTAGGTCAAAAAAAGTCATTGCCCTTTCTATCTGGGCAGACATGCCTCAGACTAACAATAGTGGGTAAATATAATTTCCATGGCAAGTGGGAGGAGAAATGAAGTCTATGTCCTGGCATATTCCAAGTGAAGACTCCCCTCTGTAGTATGTCAAAATATCATTAGTGAAATGAGGAACCAGAGATACGCTTAGGGAGAAAGCCCTAAGAAAAGAAAGACCTAACTTTTCTTATTTTTCTGTTACTAATCTCCTTGAAATCTCTAAACTATTTCCTGCCCTAATTTATTAGATTTTGTAAAATAAATAAAGATAAAGCATCATATAAATGTATCAGGTAAGTGAGCTAAAATCAATTTTACATTCTGTTCTGGAGTTCATTATATTTTTGGCAGCAAATTTATCTTCCTAATTATGTTTTACTTCAGTTGAAATTAATTTTAATTGGTATTTCCTATGAACACACTGAATATAAAGCAGAAAAATCTGCCTGAGATTAAAAATTGACCTTGAATAAACCAAAATTCACACTCACTGTGGATAACCTCATCCACACACATGACTTCACCTATCCCTGATGCTCTGAAGACTTCCAAATCACCGTGTCTCCTCCAACCTCTCTCCTGAGCTGTGCATCACATCCCAGCTCATTCTTGGACAACTTCATCTATATGGGACACATGCAATGTGAGTTCATCATCTCTGTCCCCCCCCCAACACACACACACTAATCCCAGCCTCAATGATTAGAACCACCTCCCATCCAACTGCCTAACCCAAATCTGGAAGCCACTCTAGATTCCTTATTCTCACCACCATCTTTCTTGAGACTAAAATCCAAATTCCTTGGCATGGCTTTGAAGGGCCTTCTCAATCTAGCCCAGTGTTTCCCAATGAAGGCTCTGTTGGCAGTTGGAACACAATTTTCTTCTCTGTGCAGAACATCCCTCTTATTCCTAGACCCACTTACTAAATGCCAGTAACAATCCCTAGCCACCATGATTACAAAAAAATTTAAATGATCCTTTACATTTCCTAATGCTCCTGGTAGGGTAATAGTGCCTCTAGCTGAGAATCACAAGTCTAGCCTCATCTCCTACTACGCTCCTCCATAGACCTGGCATTCAACCATACAGAATGATGTGCTCTTCCCGTGTGTGCTGTGCCCTCTCAAACCAGACCTCTGTGCCTTTGCATGGGCTATTTCCTCTGCCTATAACACCGTCCTTTCAGCCCTCTCCTTACTCGGCCAGCTGAACTTTATGCTTTAAGATTCAATTCAAACTGCTTTGTCCCTGTGAAGTCTCCCAGCCAACCCCCAACCACAGTGACCCCTCATCTCTGTAAACTCAGGTGGCAATTGCTCCCTTTTGGACAATTCTAGACAGACCAAGCCTCAAAATAGCTGCCATGACCACATCCCACTTTGAGGAAAACTGCCCTCCACATAGCCCGGCCCTGGTAGATCAACCCTTTGAGATTTTATGATTGTCTGACAACTGATAGAGGGGGAGAGGCTCCAGGAGTAAGAGCAGCCCACCCATAGTCCAGTAATCCATGATGTGTCCTAATTTAAAAAGATAAACGTAGCTCCCAGCCCTGCTGGCCACAGCCACCCAAGTTCAAGGCAGACTTGGGAAGGATATCAAGTTCTAGACAGGGTGGGTCTTAAGAATAAATAAGAGTTCTGTAGCTCTTCTTGTCTTGGTGAGAAGGGGAGAGGTCTATGTTGAGGAGCAATACAAAACAAGGGTCACTGTGTGACTAGAAGGCTGGCCTGACTAGTGAGTTTACATTTGAAATAGCTGACACCAGAAAGCCCCTGGAAATTCTTGAGAGAAGTGACATTATGCAAAGGGGTTTATAGAAGCCTATTCTGATAACTGTCCAATGAATTGAAGAGGAGAAACTATGTGTGTATTGGATGGTGTTCGGAAGGGGGCAGTAGTTCAGCAGTTGTATCTGTAGCCCAGGAGCACTGCTGTCTGACCCTAAAGCCAGTTTGCTGGTTTGGTACTAAACCACAGGATTAAGCTTCCTGGTCCATTAGTTTGAAAAATGTGAGAAGATGGATGCAGTCTATTGATCTCTGGCTTCAAGAAATATTTCACAGTAAACAACAAAAACAACACAGAAATTGTGGCCTTTCAGTGTCATCCGTTGTGTCAAATGAAATGTCTTGATAGGGCCTGACGTTTGCTAACGGTGACTGCTGGTACTCTGCTGAAGCAGGACCTCTGTCCAGAGGGACTAAATGCCCTCACGAAGAGATCAATTGCATGAACCAAGACAGAGTTCTGCCTTTGCTGGAGTTAGCAGTGTTATGGTCAAATGTGGCATTATTTTAGAAACAAACCCCAAGCAGTGAATTTAACAGACCCGAGAAATCAATGTCTATATTCCATACATGTAATTACCCTGTCTTACACCTGGTCACTGCAGTGTGGCGTGCAGCTGGCTGACGATCAGCAGACCACAAAACCCTTAGTGGCACCAAAGATACTATGATGAGGCCGCCAGTGCCTGTTTGTGCGTAGACTTGTGATTCTCAGCCTGGTTGGCAACCTAATCTCCTGGGGAGCTTTACAAAGACGGGGATGCAGGGCTCTCACCAGAATCTGAATCTCAAAGGATGGAGCCTAAATTTATCTCTATGTATGTCACCTTTTTTTAAAGGTTTCCCATACACTTTGGAGTTGTGAGTTACTGCCTGAGACGGTGAAGCTGAAATGGTCTCATGCAAAACAGGTGCATACACGAACATTTCTGGGGTCGCCAGTCAAACTTGCCCATTTTTTCTTACAGACAGAAGTATTCACAGATATGCTGGGATTATCAGGCTCTCAGAATCTCTAAATTCGTCAATGCATAATAAGATCAATCTCCAGGGTTTTCTTATTGCTGTTCCAATATAGTACCTTTCCCAAAAACGTCGAATGTAGTTTTCCTAAGTGAAGATGAGCCCTCACTCACTGCCCAGTGGGCTAACTGGAAGCTCTTTTCCTTGCAGTTCTCATTTTAAAGCCAGCTGTCATTCGCATTCTGTCCTCCACCCAGCAGTGCTCATCCCTCATTGATCCCTCTTCGAAAAAATAAGAAGGGGGACAGGAATAGTTTCTGGAACCTGGGGGAAAATTAGCCTGCCAGGAGCAAAGTCACAAAGGAGCTGCTGAATTCCCAAAGTAGCCTCCATTGAATCAAAACACAAAAAGGGAGGCTAATTCAATTAGCAAGGGATGCCTTCTCTTAGAACAAACTTGCAGTAGTAAGGATGAGGGATGTGAAGGACGGGTGCCCAGACTGCAAACAGAGAAAATACTGGCAGTTCTTGGAGTCTGTCACCCCAAGGGCAGTGGCTGTTCACGTTAGCATTATTTATTTAAAAATTAGCAAAGTGTTAGGCTCCTTAGGACATAGAGCTGTGTTCATAAGATAAAGTACACTGATAAAACATGGAGAGAGGAAAGGGAGAAAAATATTCTTCAGGGAAATGGGGATCTAAAGTACAAAGGTTAAGAGCTTCAGGGGAACATTTCACGTTCTGGCTTTTAAGTGAATTGAAAACACCATCCCTGAAAGAAACACATCTTGAGAGTGCACTCGGTGTGGTGCAGGGAGTTCTTGTGAGACCATTTTGGGGGAAGGGGGGTTGCTTATTTAACATCCAACATGGTGTCTTGTATGTAACAGAAGCAGAGAGATGTTTATTGAGTTGAGCATTATTTCACTATGGATTGGGGTCATATTTTCACTCTCTATCACTTGAAAAAGATGCTCAGTATATTAGAGCTGACCCTTTGATCTTGATATTGTCTAAAGTCTTATGCGTAGTCCCAGTGCTTACTCTATTTCCATGCAATGCTCACGGAAGGCCCAGGTTCTTGCTAGGCCTTCCCTCTGCAGCGGCCCCTGAGCAATCTTGAAGAAACCCAAGGGCTTGTGGAGCATGGTTTGGAAACTTCCAGTCTAGCATCTCTGCTTTTATAAGGAGGAAAGGACAATTTAAAGAGTGTGGAAGGTGGAGTCACACTCTTTGCACCATACTTAGGTGAAGTCCTACTAGAGGTATTCCTTTTTACTTCTCTCCCATGTGTGTGGAGGTTCTGTCTTGGGCCTGTGAGGTACAGTGAAAAGATCATGGGTTTGGGATCAGACAAACTTGGGTCTGAATGCTGGCTCTGCACTCATTTGCACTATATTCTTGGCAAATTACTTAATCTCACTGAGCCTCCACTTCACTTATCAAGTGGGAATAAAATGCACATTTTAAATCTAAGCAAGGTATGGAAAGTGCTGCCATGTGGTCTGGACTCAGTATATGTTAATGCCCTCTTCCAGGCAGGCAATCGAATATCTGAACATAGAGACAAGAGAGGCAGAAGACACTGTCATAATAATAGTAATGATCATTGTACATAGCACTTTCTGTATGCCATGCTCTGTACTTGGCACATCAGTATGTTAACTCATTTGATCTTTGAAACAACCCCATACAGTAGGTATTATTTTTTATCCCCACTTTACAAGGAAGGAATTGAGGCACAGATTGGCAAATCAAGGTCACAAAGCTAACAAGTAGGGGAGGTGGGATATAAATCCTGGTGACATGATTCAGAACCATGCTTTTAATTGACATACTACTTCTGCAAAGGTGTGGGATAGGAGGCAATGGTGGAATAATGTGGGGAGTGTGGGGGAACTTGGTTGGTTTGGGTGAGATGATCTGGTATTAAAGGGTCAGAGGCATTAGAAAGCAGGTAGCTCAGAGTTCCAGAGCAGAGAATCCTGAGCGCTCTCTGGATGGATAGATAGATGGATGATAGATGTTAGATAGCTGGTAGATGGATGGATAGATAGATAGATACGTTTGTATCCCAAGCTGTCATGCATTGAGCACTTGGTGTATGTTGGTACTTCCATGCATTATCTTATTTAATCTTCACAACAGAATCCTATGAGATGGGGCTGTTTTCCAGAACCTTAAAGGTAAAATAACTTGCTCACAGCCACATGATCACTAAATAGTGCTGGTATGTGAACAGCTGGTGGGTCTTTTACAGCTGCATGGATCCCCTACTGTTTTTTCCTCTACTAGCTATAAAGTACTTTTCATAACTACCTTCAAAGTATTTTACCCACCAGCACTAAAGTCATCTCTAGATGTCGATGGCTGTATAATTCTTCACTTGTGGCCTCTCAGGCCTCTTTTCTAAGTTTACAAATGACATCTTAATATTTTCCCTTGCTGGGGAGAGCCTCTCCCTGTGGGCGCGGTACAGCCCTCTTTAAACATTTGACCTTAGCCCCATCGTCACTTTTTCGTAGATCTCCACGGTGGCTCAAATCATCTCCCCTGTCCATAAACAACTGCACTTGCGGAGCAGAAATGACTGTTAAGAGGAGTGGTACAGACCCCCCGTTGGGAGCTCTAATAGGCTCAGCCAGGGCCCAGGGAACATTACTGTCACATCCATATGTGTCCTCTTACAGGGTCAGCCTCATGGAAACGGGCACAATAATAGCTTCAGACAAAAGCCGGGGATGATATTGAACTCACTTTCTGAGGAGAAACCTTCCTCAGAAGGCCGCCACATTCTTGATTAGGGCAGCAAGCCCGAGGGGAGGAATGGATTTGAAAAAAAAATTTTTTTCATTTCAAAGCTAGTGACATTAATGTATATATGCTCCCCAGGGCTCTTTTTTTAAAAAAACGGGGCCTTTAGTTTGGAGACTCAAAGTGAAGGACCATTATTATACACAAAGCCTGCTCCTTTCACTAACGCCTGTTCCTTTTACTGCAGAGGACGGCGGAAAGTGTTGTTGCCATCTATTGTCTAAACAAGGCGGGGAAAGCCGGCTACGTGAGCCCGCCACTCACCCTCATTCTCATAATATATTTGCAATCCCATGGTTTTTACTCGATTGATTAGATACCAGGTTTCCAAATGTAAACATAAAGCAAGTTTTTTCCACCTGGTTCAAAAGGACCATTTGTTTTAAGCTTAGGATGCTGAAAAGTAGAAAGTCTGGAGACATGTCCATGTCTATGGAACACAAGGGCATTTTCTCTGTGAGCCCAGCTTTCTTTTCTGTGGCAATAAATGTAATTTTAGTTGTGTGTCAAAGTTTATCCTCCTGCTTTAAAGCATCTCTTCAACTTTAACAGTGTAAGTGAAATCACCCAAGTGTATGGCCTCACTGGTAATATGGCTTTTAAAATATAAGCCCTTCTCCTTTATTCCTCTTGTCATTAACTGGTAAATTACTAATTTATTTCCTATTAGAATTTATATAGTTTGCAGCAATTAAGAAGAAAAGCATAATTGCTGACAAACCCAGAGCACTATTTAAATCACTTCCTTGTTGACAACATATTTCTCTTTCCTCAAACTGAATGTCACTGAAATCTGATTTGTGCAGAACCCTTGTGGACGAGCACACTGCACCTGTCACCTGGGCGCTAGCATTCTGCTAAGGATCAATTTACATAACCTCATTTAATGGTTCATAAATCATACCCATTAAGCCCAGCTAACAGGAACCAAGGGTTCTAATTTATGCTGCCTTTCATAGCAGAAAATTGGGAGGCTGGAGCCTGTGGATAAAGAACCCAGGTCTTGCCTTTGATTGTTGATTGTGATGGTAAATGTATGGATGATGAGAACAGATTTTCACTTTATTGATTTCCTGCCAAAGCACAGCATGCTGTATTGTGAAAGGGCGCCTTTTGGCAGCAATGCTAACAGTGGCAGTTGTTGAGGAGCCCTTTGCCAAGACGAGGTCTAAGACAATGCGGAGTGGTAAATACTAAAATAATATCAAGCTGAAATGTTATTCTTTAAAAGGAAAAAAAAGGAATCTCTACCTTTCAGAAATCAGTGACCTTTTCCCCTCAGCAGCACCTCTCCTCACCCCAAAAGACATTCAAAGCCAAGAATTGGGACAAGCTGGTTTTAAGACATGAAGCAATAATGCTTTCCATCCTCTACCCTAAGTCACTTGCTGATGGAGACTCATGCAAAATACTGCAGATGTCTGGAATCCTTCAGATAGCGCCATGGCAGCCAGCGTGCTCCGCGGAGCCAAGCGCAGCCTCAGCTCTGTCTTCTGCCCTGTACTGCTTTTTGGTCGAAAACCGGAAACACCATTTTTCTCTCTATTTCATTTTTCCCCTTTAGGTCAAGACATTGTATCCAACTCTATATAGTTCTCTGCAAAATGCAATATATAAAAGGTCATCATCTCACAAGTGCTTGGGCTGGATTTCAGAGGAACAAAAGTGGTCCCAAGATCATTTTCCAGATGAAAAACATCTAAGTATTGCTGAGGCATACTGATTCCCTTCTCTCATCTCAGTTCAGCCCAATAATGGATGTTGTATATTCTCATTTTAGCTTGTTTTCAAAATTTTTGTTAAACATGGTGATTTTTCTGAAAATTTAAAATTTAGTGCCTTCCCCCCCCCCCCCCCCCCGCCCGCCACATCTCTCTCCTCAAGGCAGAGTTTTCTGAAACACTTCATTTTTGTTTCAGGTGGTGGATATTGCTGTGGAGGCTTATTTGATGTGATTCCTCCCCACTCCCTTTAAATTCTAAACCTGCCATTTAGAACACTGGTTGGAGCCAGGCAAGAGAATCAAAGCAAGGGTGGTGGTCACTTCTGTCTGCTTTTCCATCCAACATGAAATGTCTTCAGCTTTGTTACTGGTCCTTTTTCCATAAGGGAAGATCAATGGTATCTCTGTCTTTCTATTACCTGGGAGGCTTTATACCTACAGTTCGTTACTTAGTGCTACTAACAGAATGTAAGCGAACATGTGGAGTTTAAGCATATCTGGAACAACTTACCTCTACTCTCCTGGTAACCGAACCCTACTTTCCCAGGGGAGCCCTTTTATATGATGAAGATGGGGTTGACCCTGTTCCCCACCTCCATCCAAAAGGACAGGCCCACAAGCCAGGCCTGGCCAATAAAAGAATAGCCAGACTGCTGGTCCAGTGGTGAGTTCTAGAATGGGCACCAGACACGACTCCAGGAGTTGTCTGGAATCGCTGTCAGGGAAGACTATCCTGTTCTCTGGAGTTATTAATCTGGTAGTAGAGTCTGTCCACGAAATGGAGAGAGGGTGACAGAGTTTTGAAGATGTCATTTAAGGCCCTGGATCCAGCCATGTCTGAAGGAAGATGTACCTCTGGGCTTGCCAGTTTCATGGTTCATAAATCCTCCTCTGCACCCCCCCCCATTTATTTTATTAAGCTGGGTTTCTATAACTTGCTTTAGTAGTTCTGTTTAATATGAAAACGAGTATAATACACAAAAATGTGGTGGGAAATATAGAGCTTTTCTGTGCTAGCTGTGAGAAGACCCAGGTTTCGGGATCTTGAAAGTGTCACTTAGGCTCACTAAGTTTCAGTTTTCTCATTTAAAAAAGGAAGTGCTGTATTGGAGGATGTGTAAGGCCCTTTCCAAATCTACACTTAATTCATTCATCTATTCAATGACTTATTCAGGCATTTAACAAATATTTATTGAGAGCCTATTGACTGGCACTGTGTAAGGCACTGGAGATACAGAAATGAACAAAATAGAAAAATGTCCCTGCCCTCATAGAGTTATTAAAGACATATCAGGGAAGGTGTTGAAACTTTAAGTAGTTCTTTTACTTATTTATAATTATACAAAAAACCTATTTACATTTAGTGGTTTAAAACAACCAGCATTTTTTCTTTCCACAGTTATGTGGGTCAATCATTAGGTTAAGCTCAGCTGGGAGGTTCTTCTGCTCACCTTGCCTGGTGTCCTGCACGTGACAGCAGTCATCTGGCAGCTTGACTGGGGCTGGGGAGTGTAAGATGGTGTTACTCGTGTGTCCGGGCCTGGATGAAGTGTGAGCACTTCGTGAGAACCAAGGCAGAAGCTGCAAGTTTCTTGAGGCCTAGGCTCTGAAACCCACCTACATCAGTTCTACCACTTTCTTTGGTCCAGGCTAATGACAAGGCCAGCTCAGATTCAAGGACAGGGGGAAAAGATTCCACCTCTTAAAAGAAACTGCAAAACAGTAAGTCCATATTTTTCAATCTACCATAGGTAGGATGGCCAGAGAAAGCCTTATTGAAAAGACATTTGTGTAAATACCTGAGGGGTTGAGGGACAAGGGGGAAAAAGATTCCAAACAGTAAGTGTAACCCTGAGGTGCAAGAAGGGCATTTAGGGAGCAGGAAGACGAGGCCAGTGTGGCTAAAATAACATGAGCAGGTGGAGAGGAGGAGCACAGGAGCTCAAAGTGATGATGGGGAGCTGGGCCTTGTAGAGGGCTTAAGGTCTCTGTCTTTTCCTTTGAGCCAAAGGAGGGACCACTGCGGGGTTTTGAGCAAAAGAGTCATAATTTGACTTGCATTCTGGGTAAGGACCACTCTAAATGTTGTGTTTTGAATCAATTAAAGGGGTCAAGCTCAGAAGGAGAAAGAATAAGAAATAAGCTCAGAAGGTAGTTGGGAACCAATTTGTGGAAGACCTAGAATGCCAAGCCATGGGTTGGTATAGTACTGGGTTTCCTTCATTTGGGACCCAGAATTTCTTATCATCCACAAAGGAAGTAAAGGAAGACAAGAAGTGGGGACTAGTTTCAGTCTATGAGCCATATTCAGTATTTCAGAAAGTTTAACTAAAACATTGCACTTCTTTCCTTTTGGTTAGGGTTACATATCACCTTTTCCATAGGAAAACCTTGGTTAGATCACAGTGATAAGAAACTTGGCTTGACTGTCATTGGCATCATAGACATTAGGGGGATGTGATCGGAACACTTGGCTTCGATATCAAACCTACAGGCCAGGCAGTCACTGCAAAGAGAGCGTTTCACAAGGGCCTGTGATAGTGTGGCAACCACTATTATGGGATACCTAGTGGCAAACAGTGCTTCAGTATACTTTCTTAACTTCATTGCTTTTTCACATCATAGAGTATTGATTTTATAATATTACTGTGCAACCCTAAAACAATTGGTTATTGATGAAAACTGGACTCAATACCGAAGTGGAAGTTTTGCCAACATTTACTAAAAGCTATTTGTTTAGTACATAGGAGCTTTCAAACCATGATATTCACAGGCAGGATGTATGTTGATTGCTTTTAAAAGTAACAATAGAAAATACAAGTCTTTTATTGAAGTTCTTTTTGGACCAAAATGGGGCATAAGCTATAAATAATAATGTCCCATATTTCTGACTTTTAGTAGTTATATAGTTTTGGTATCGTAGGGAAGGAAAGGGAGAGAAAACACTTTTCCTACTTTAATTTTGAACTTTTCTGTAACCTATTTCTTAGAGTCATTAACCTGATGGAAAGTGATTCCAAGCTATGGGAACTTTCAAAGGTCATAGATATCCAACAATCAGAGATTAGTTTATATACTATCAGACAGCTATAAATGGAATACCACATAGCCATTAAAAGTGATATTGTAAAATGTTTATTGAGTGAACAAATTTAAATTGTAAAAGCATAGACATGATGATAACATTTTTTTAAAGTGTGTGCATGAGAGTTAATGTACACATATGCTTAGGAAAAAAACAAAAAACATATAAAAATGTAAGGTAATTATTTATAGGTGGTGAAATATAAGAACTTTATTCTAAAAATGTATCTATATTTTATAGCTGTGTATAATTAGCATATGTTGTTTGTATAATTTTTACTGCTCAACACAAGAATTAATAGAGACACAAATATGACAAAGTTACTTTTTATACCAGACATTAGGCAAGATGGGTCTTAGCAAAAGACACCCTGAGACCCTTCTAAGTGGTTCCTTCAACTACTGTGTCTGTCAGGGGTTTGAGTGATGCCTTTTTGGCCATCCTGGGTCTCAGACTGACATTAAAAAATTTTTAATGTAAATTTTCCAATTATTTAAAAAATTTTAATGTAAATTTTCCAATTATAGTTGACAATGTTATATTAGTTTCAGGGACATATAGAACATTTTTTTCAAAGAACACCAATTAACGTAATCAAGGAATGGGGTTCTAAGAAATTCAATTTGTGAAACCTGATCTAGACATTTTCAAAATTACAAATCACAGGCATCATTAAGAGCTTTCTAGATAGTACTTTTTACAATGACTAATTAAATACAGTGGAGTGGTCAGGAAAGGACTGACAGAGGTGAAGAAGGTGAAGAATTGTTCATGGAAATTATAATTGAGCAATTTGGAAAATAGAAAGCCTTTTCTTTTTTGTTCTTATAGCTTATAAACCAGCATAACATCATATCAATAAGAGATCTGGGTGCATCTGCTAGATTGCACTCTAAAACTTTTCTTGAGGTGGATTTATAATAATGAGAATTCATCTTTCTCTCTCTTTGGCAATGGAAGCACATTCTTAGATTTGGATTTACTTATAGCCCTTTATATTCATGACTTTGTTCTCCTGTTATCTCCAATATCTGGGGAGTATAGTTATGGATTCTCCTGAATCAAGAGGCTAAAGAAGCACCTATAGGTCTCAGGAGTTGCAGGAACGGCACCGAAATAAGTTTCATATCCTTACTCTCGTGGTTTTCACTTAGAGCATTAGCACTATGTTTAGTATTACCTAATAAATAACATTTCATATTGGTACAGGTATTATTTCATTAATGTTGATTTTCTGTGATCATGGAAAATGCATTCTTTCTCTGTAGGGAAGGGTTTTTAGTCAGCTGATCATGTGAGATTGTAGAGGCTTGAGAACATTGAGTTGCCTGTGTTTCTCTTTTTAAATCAAAGTAGCCCTGATATCATTTAGCAATTGGATGATATTAAAAATCCCAACACAGCATAGCTCTTCTATTGAAATTAGACTGATTTCTTTAGAGACCATCTGATCTCAGCAGCAGCCTGCAAAAAAAATCCTCTGGACCTTGAAAGAAACTAAAATTAATGGATTTTTAAAAATCTAAGCTCTCAGTTTTTTGAACATGAAAATATCCCTCTCCCAGTAATTTGCATCTAAAAACAAAAGTGAAAGTGTGCATGTCTACACATATTAAAAAATCCCAATGCTTCACTATTGTGCTGAACTTTTTGATTTCTCTATTTACTAAAGAGAATTGCCATATTTCAAACATGTTAAGATTTTCTTTTTTGATGAGAAGTATCTCATCAACCCATAAACCCAGACTTCTCCAAAATGCATACCCTTTTTAAAAATGTGCATAGTTTTAAATAAAGAATTATCACGTGCTTATGTGCTTATGATGTACAGAAATTAAAAGTCCCTCCTATCCTATGTTAAAGTTCTAAACTAGAATACGTATGTCCTTTTTTTTTTTTTTGGTGTGTTCAATCTTTTTATTTTTTTCTTTATTGATTAAGGTATTACATATGTGTTCTCATCCCCCCATTAACCCCCATTCCTCCCCTCATGCTCTCACCCCCTGTTGTCTGTGTCCATTGGTTGGGCTTATATGCATGCATACAAGTCCTTTGGTTGATCTCTCCCCCTTACCCCCACCCTCCCCTACTTTCCCTCTGAGGTTTGACAGTCTGATCTCTGCTTCTCTGTCTCTGGATCTGTTTTTCTTCATCAGTTTATGTTGGTATATTCCATAAATGAGTGAGATCATGTGGTATTTATCTTTCTCTGACTGGCTTATTTCACTTAGCATAATGCTCTCCAGTTCCATCCATGCTGTTGCAAATGGCAAGAATTCCTTCAGTATGTCCTTCTCTTGAAGAAACTTGAAGCCAAACCATGTCATTTCAAGACATTTACAATAAAAAGTAATTATATTATGGTGACAATTCAAGTTATAAAATGATTCATTATATGGTCATTTAAATTAGTGACCTCTGAAAGTTTTAAAGCAATTTAACACTTGGAGTGCGGGTGAATTTCCCGCCAAAATATAAGATGGCTCTGTCTTTTGGTTTTGTTCCATCCACCAAAAGGGTGGATTACAAACAAATATTTGGTAATACGCAGTTACAATCGGCCCGAGTTTACACGTTTCCCGCACTCCACCGCAAATCTATATGAACCGAGTTAAAGACGGCTCCCGCGGAGTACGCGCAATTCACGCGAGCCGACTTAACTCGTTTCCCGCACTCCAAGTGTAATTTGAAAATATTTTGTACTTTTTAGAAATACATCTATTATAGGGAGCAAGATTTCCCAAATCTCAGTCTTTTGTAAACCACATATTTTTGCCATATCTGCAAATCAGTTGTTCATCATTTACTTTTTGGTTTTCTTTAAAAAAAAACTTTCAACCAAGTCCCTTTTGTTAATATTTTTATCTGAAGACTTATCTGAAGAAATAATATTCATAATATCATGGGTTTAATATATTGATCATTAATTTTTCTGATGTAAAATAAAGTTATAATCATTAAATAAATATATTTACGCATATACCATTAAAAACAGTGGTAAATGTAACCCAGTTTGGGAATACTGGCATCAATACTCTTTCTTTGTGATGTTTAATTTTATGTGTGAATTTGACTGGGCAAAGGGAGGCCCCATAACTAGTAAAACATTATTTCTGGGTGTGTCTGTGACAGTGTTCTTAGAAGGCATTAGCATTTGAATCAGTGGGCTGAGAAAAGAAGACCCACCTGCGTTGGTGAGGCATCATCCAATCCTCTGGGGACCCAATAGAACAAAAAAGCGGAGCAAAGGTGAATTTTCTCTCTCTTTTCTTAAGCTGGGCCAACCATCTTCTCCTGTTCTCAGACATTGGACATTGGAGCTCTTGGTTCTTGGGCTTTCTAACCCTGGGACTTATACCAGTGGCCCCTGGCTCTCGGGTCTTGGACCTCAGACTGAATTATAACACCAGCTTTCCTGGTTCTCCAACCTGCAGAAGGCAGATTGTTGGATATCTCAATGTTCTCCATAACTGTGGAGCCAATTCCTAGATAGATAGATAGATAGATAAATAGATAGATAGATAGATAGATAGATAGATAGATAGATAGTTGATAGATAGATATCCTATTGGTTCTGTTTCTCTAAAGAACCATGACTAATACAACCTCATTGCTTTTTCTTCTAAGTGTCATATGAGTTTTCTTATTTGCAGGTGGTGACTATGGATAAGCCTTGTTCTCCACCTTCCACTACCACAATATTTCTTTGATTCAGCCCACAGTCTTCTAGGCCAAAGGCCCACGGAGTTCTTGGCACAAAGAAAAGACCTATTTCTCAGCGTGCCCAGAATGGCTCTGCATACCACCTCAGCTCTCTCCCCTGTAGTTTCTCACTGCGCAGGACAGGGATTCCCACTCATTTGGATACGTGTCTCACTTTTGTTCAGTGACTTTGGGTGCCTAAGGCCTAAGGTTGAAAATCTTAGTAGCCTGCTTTTCCAGATCTCGTAGCTACCTTGTATTTCTTTTTAAAATAGATCTAAACTAACCTAATGATATTTGTCAAAAGCCTTAAAAATGCATATATCTTTTGACCTAGCAATTTGACTTCTAAGACTCTATTCTAGAAAATAATCAGAGATTTGGACAAAGATTAATTTATGAGGATGATAATTGTAGTATTGTTTATAATAAGGAACATAAGCAACATGAGAAGCAATTTAAACTATAGGCAATTGATTAAAGTGTTATACATAAATGTGATGGAATATTATGAAATATTTAAGAAATCAAGTTACAGGGCTTACAAAAATGTTTATGTAAAAAAAAAGTAGCCCTCCCCTGGTGTGGCTCAGTTGGTTGAGCATTGTCCTATGAACCAAGAGGTTGCTGGTTTGATTCCCAGTCAGGGCACATGCCTGGGTTGTGGGCTCAATCCCCAGTAGGGGGTGTGCAAGAGGCAGCCAATCAATTCCCTCCCTCTCCCTTCCTCTCTTTGAAATCAATAAAAACATATATATTTTTTTAAAAAGGCTATGTGGATACATGGGAATACTTTACTTTTCACTTATTTTGCTGTAAACTTAGAGCCACTCTAAAAAATAGAGTATATTAATTTTTTAAACTACATGAACAAGAAATAACTAAGCAAACAAACAAATGTTACAAAACAGTATGTTTTGTATGATCCCTATTTATAAAACCAAAAGATGACTATATACCAAAATAATAGCAGTGTTTTCCTTCCAGTATTGACTGGTACTAATTTTCTTCTGTTCTCCAAATTTCTAAATAATAAATATATAAAGAATTTTAAAGCAAAAGAAGCAAATTAAGCAAGCAGTATATATTGTTTAAAAAAATAATTAGAGTGTGGTAAGTTTGGAAAAACTAAAGTCCCGAATAGCTCAGAATTAGCCCAGGCTCCCGGAACCAGATAAGGAAAACTCAGGACTAGGTGAGTCCTGCCCCCGAACTTGGTGACATTTTTTGAGGAAAAGAAGATCTTCAAGAGAACGGGTTATTATTCCTAGAAGATTTCTTCAGAATGTCAGACTAGAGACCTGGACTGCATTCCAGCTTGCTGTATGCCTGTTGTAATACATTCACCTCCACTATCACCCTCTGCAGTGACCTTCCAGAATGTCCCGTGGCTACTTCAGAGAGTTTGTCTTGGGCAGCAAGGGAAGATGGAGAGCTAGGAGCCCACAAGCAGGAAAGGGCTTCTCAGGGGCTAGTCCTGGGCTTAAGGGAGAGGTCCTAGTTTCCTCTGCTATGCTCCAACCAGCTCCGAGAAGGAAAGAAGGCTAGGATTCCTGAAAGAAGCCCTTTTCAAGAATAAAGCTTTATTTTTGATGCTGAAGTCTTTATACTGGTTTTGAAATATCTCCATTGTATGTTGTTAAGGAAGAAAAGCAAGGGTCAGAACAACATACAGTATGCTACATTTTGGTTGAGAAAGAGGGGAAAATATATAAATACATATATATTTACTTACATTTCCCTAAAGAAACATTGGGAGGGTATATAATCTATATATATAAAAGCCTAAGCAACCGGGAGGACTGGATTACTGGCCGGTAGCTATGATGCGCACTGACCACCAGGGGGGGCAGATGCTCAATGCAGGAGCTGCCCCCTGGTGGTCAGTGTCTTCCCACAGCAGGAGTGTTGCTCAGGTGCCAGAAAGGTGCCAGAAGCTGGGTTCTCAACCTGGCAAGCGCAGTTGTGGTGGCGCAAGCCTCTCCCACGGACACTCCCCCTGTGTGCTGAATGATGGCAGCGGCAGGCAGGTGCAGCAGGGACGGGGTGAGCGACAGTGGCGCAGCATCCGGCCTGGGTTTAGGCTCCTCCCCAGCCACCTGCGGCTTCGTGCACTACTTTGTTCTGTGCGGATCAACGGGGACAGCTGGCTGGAGCCTGATGAGCTGGTGGATAAGGCCATGCTGCGGTGGCACAGAGGTCCACTGATCCCCACAGGCCAGGCCGAGGGACCCCACCTGTGCACGGATCTGTGCACCGGGCCTCTAGTAAACTAATAAAAGAATTTACCAAAAGGGAGATGGAAAATAGGGTGGACAAAGACAAAGCTGTGAACAATTCTTAATGAATATATGTTTGTATCCTTTCAATTTTTTGAACTATATGACTATATATTTTTTTTGAATAAGTAAAATCCAATCATAAATTAAGGAAAACATAAGAAAATAGTCTCTTTGAGAGGAATGGGAGACAGGAGGCAGAAGGACTTGTAGGTAGCACAGCATCAGTCATTTTCAACACAAGGTGGAGGAATTATCAAGCAGCTTTTTTGATGGACAGGATGTGGCCATCTAGAGTCTGGAGGTCAACCTCAAAGTTAGATGAGAACTTATTTTGTATCTTACCTATTCTGACCCTCATTCCCAATCAGGTATTTGGGCCCAGAGCTACTCCTTCACTAGTGGGATACAGAAGGCATTTTGTACTTAGGATACAGGCTACTTACCTGCAGTTCTGGGATGCGTAGACCTGGGGCCTGTCTATAGTTGGGCCCAGGGTACAGACCAGTTCCAGATTAAGTAGCCATAACCTGCAGCTTCCCTTGCTAATTCCACAGCCCCTGGAGGACCTACTACTTCTAATGTGCTTTATGTGCTGATGTGTTTGTAAGCAGGAAGGGACTGGAAAATGTGACTCATGTATCTATATGTGTTATCTCTCTATATAAAAGCCTAAGCGACTGCCAACTGGCTGACCGGCCAACCGGCAGGTAGCTATGATGTGCACTGACCACCAGGGGGCAGACACTCAATGCAGGAACTGCTGAGCAACAGCAACTTTGCAGAATGCCCTCTTGCACTCTAGGACCCCTCAGGGGATGTTAGACTGCCAGCCTTGGCCCAATCCCCGCAGGCCAGGCTGAGGGACCCCACCAGTGCATGGGCACTGGGCATCTAGTGTTTATATAAATGCACTAAATTCTTGGTTATCAGCAAGTAAAATTATCTACCTGGCAAGGATGAAGTCAGTCAGAAGAGGGTTGGAGCTGGGTACAGAACATTTGGATATGGGCACAAAAAGATAAAAGAGTGAGTGTAGAGAGGAAGAGGATGGAGGGAGGGAGATTAATTGCACACCAAAAACAATAGAAAGTGTCTGCCTCTCTTTTCACTAACCTGGATATGGAGAGGTCAGATCAGAGGCCTTGAAATGTTAGGGGTTGGAAGGACATTAGCAATAAATTAGTGGAACTGTTTCAGTTTGGAACATGGAAACTGAATATAAAACATCTATGTGGTAGGTGGGGAAAGGTGCATATATGCACACAGATATAACATGTTATTATCTACTCACACAAAAAATACACCATGGAATGCCTTTCCACTTCTCAGGCAACTTAATTTACAGCCACTGTCCTTTAAAATATTATTATTAGTTCATTCTCATAGCTTAAATGAATCATAAGTATCAGGCTTCTATGTTTATTTGTTATTTTGAATCAACCCTCAAACACTGTGGAAATGGTTTCATTTACCTCAAGAATTCCCCCTCCCCCCAAAAAAATCAATGATGACTGAAACCAGTAATGACTATTTTCTATTTCTTTCCCTAAGTAATTGACCATTAATTATAATATCAATAGGCAGTGGGAAAGAAAAACAGACCCACATTAGGCCTACATTTCATTTGTAACTGTTTTGTATATATCATAGATCTCTAATATTGGGCTATTGTCACCCATGATGAATTATTGTAAGCATGTCAGCACATGGTGGAAGTCAAGTACATTCAAATACTACTCAGTCAGAATTGAATTTGGCATGATAGTCTCATAAAAGGGGGCTCAATTGAGAGTTTCCACTTGCCTGCTCTAAACTTGTCACTTGTAGGTGCTAAAGAGCTTGTTGTGTTGGTTTAATTAGTCAACAAATCGGTCCTTACTTGATTGCGTGGTCGTATCACATATGTTAACACTTCAGTGTTTGATGGAGATATTAACAAGTGACAAGAGTCTCTTGGTCCGTGGACTTTAAAGAAGAGAAGCTCTTCTATATTATTTCATTTGGCCCTGCCAATATTTATTAGATCATGCAGCCCGCAGACTGCCAGTTAAAGAAAGACAACACAAACATTTTTCAGGGTTATGCTCATCTGTAACCCAAAGAAGGGTCACTGAACAATCGATGGGAGAAGAGCATAAGTAAGATAAGTGTTTTCTTCTACCGCTTAGAAATTCATTATTTGATACAGTTTGCTTCAGACCTCCTTTGAGCTTTTTTCACTTAAAGATAATTCATAATGAGAACAGAGAGGTTCTTGAAAATGCTATAGCAACTGAAGCTGAATGATACCACACTGGTGCAAGACGCCGAGTCACCAGAGGCTGGTAAAGAGGAAGTTTGCATTTATATGAAGAACTGCATTAGTTAACATTCATCCATGGTAGGTAAAATTCTGATATTAATAGTCAATAAGAGATTCAAAGAAAAAATTTAATAACCAAAATGTTTATCCACAGGAATGGGGATATAAGATAAAAAGTTAGTGCCCTGAAAATTTGTAAAATACTCGTCTATTCATTTTTTCTATAGCAGAACAAACAAAAGGGCCATGTTTCCTTTGAGTGACAGGCTTCATTTGTTCTGTCACCATTTCGTTATGGCTTTTATCTGTGCACTAGCAAAAACCAGGTCTCCATGCCATGTGCAGAAATGATGCACAGCATCTGAACCAGGGCCACCAGATATTTCATTTTGGTTGGACATTGTCTTGAAAACAACGCACATTTAAATGACTGCTGACAATTTAAAAATTGTCAACAGTGACTTGACCAGTGAATATGGCAGGATATTAAATTATGAGTAAAGGTTTTCTGTCAGAGCTCTCTAGCAAGAAGTTTTAAAATACAATTTATTGCTGAACCGGTTTGGCTCAGTGGATGGAGCGTCAGCCTGCGGACTGAAGGGTCCCAGGTTTGATTCTGGTCAAGGGCATGTACCTTGGTTGCGGGCACATCCCCAGTGGGGGGCGTGCAGGAGGCAGCTGATCGATGTTTCTCTCTCATCAATGTTTCTAACTCTCTATCCCTCTCCCTTCTTCTCTGTAAAAAATCAATAAAATATATTTTTAAAAATAAAATACAATTTATTTTTATCTTTCTTGGGAAACTACCTGAAAACCCCAAAGATCCTTTCTCCTTGCCTCACAAAGGATACAGTTGGCCATCCCTCTCCTTAAAGAGCTCACATTGATTTATCCAGTCTTTAATTATGTGGTGGTCACCATGTTGTTGGTCGGAGACCAACGCTTATCTCTTCCTCAACTACCACCACATGACTCCCATGGGCCCAGCCCTCAGTTCACCCACTTGTCAGCCGACAATTGACAATCGTGTGAGAACTATGGCAAAGCACTGGGAGGAGGTGCACTTGAATAGTGACACACAAATAGTCTCTACACAAACGGTCTCTGCACACACAAATTTGGAGAGCATAAATAGTCTTAGGTTAAGGAAGGCTTTTATCTAAAAAATAAGAAATACTCTTCAGATATTTATAGCATCTTCTTTCCCCGAGGCCACTTCATTTTTAACCAAGCCCTGGGGTTGGAGCAGAGGTAATGTCCATAATAGCCTTTTCCACTCTAAGGTTAGCATAGAGTTGAAAAGGAGGAACGCACTCTTTCTTGCTTACTTTCACCTCAGCTTTTGCTTAGCCTAAGTGCCAAATAAATCGCCTTAGGTGATCAAAACTCAAAACTTCCTCATCCCATCCCCCACCTTCATAAATGCTTTTACATTAGAGTTACAAATCAACTCTCAGAGTCAGCCAGTCAGGTTTTACTGGGAAGCAGGCCTTCAATGAATGCTCGTTGATTAAGTGATTGATTGACTAGAGTAAATTATGAGTGTTAGTCTAACCAATAGAAATAAAAAATAATTTGACTGAGTGACTGCAAGTAGTGGAAGGTTAAAGGGAGCAAGATGAGGTACACTGTACAAATTTATGTTAAGGATGTAAAAGCTTTGGCATAATATTTTCTTTTGAGGAGCAGGAGATGGGGAATGGGTTGGTAGGCCTGCAAAAGATATGGATATCCTCAGTGCAAGAATTTTCCTGCACTGAGCTCTAAAGAAAAAAAAAAGAAGAAAGGCAAAGGATGCAGAGAATGAAAAGGCATTTGATGTGAGGTGGAGAGGGAGGATTAGGGGGAGGGGGAGGGGAGTAAAAGCTGCTATAAGGGAAGCAAAGGAAGGAAGAAGGAAGTAGGAACATGTGTGACTTAAGTCTCAAACTCCCAGAGCTTCCAATAATTTATCACCACAATGCTACAAAGAATATCCTTAGACATACAGCTTTGTGTATTTTTAAAAATTATTGGGAGGAATGGAATTATGAGGACCTTCCTACCTACTTTTTGTAATTCTGTAATGTTGAAATTTCCTGTAATCAAAATGGAATTGATTTTATAGTCAGAAAACAATTAATTCAGGAATATTAAATTTAAAAAATAATTATTGGAGCTGTAACTATTCTCAAAGAGAAGAAAATAAAAATATCAGCCTACCAGGTTTAGCAATGTAATAGCAAGTTGTAACTATTAACATTTTTTCAATTCATTTAGAATGTTTACTTCAGCAGCAGGAAGGTTTTGGTCTCTTTAATCATATCTACTTTCAAAAAACTTTGCAATCACTTTCAGTTCTAAGAGATTGTTGCTTGCCTCCTCAAACAAGGACAAAACCATTTTTCCCCGAACTGGTAGAAGAACCGTATGTAAATTATTTTTCCAGTCCCATACTTCTACATGATGGGAAACTGTTCTTAAAAGTGAAATGGCTCACAGAAAGTAGGTCCATGTTGCCTGTAGTCAAGGATGGGGGAAGGGGACCAACTGCAAAGGGGGACATGGGAACAATTGGTTGATGTTCTATATTAGGGGCGGGGGTGGTTACACGACTCTATACATTTGTCAAAATTCACATCTCAATAATGTTATTTTTTAACTAGCTTTAAAAAAAGTGAACTAGTGCTTTTCTGGGTGATCATTTACAAGAATATTCCAAATTTCTTTAAGGACCAGGAGGATTCTCTTTTCAAATGTCCTAAAGTACTACCAAGAGTTATAGATTGAAAAGCTAAAAGGACTTATATACTTAAATGCCATTTTTATCTATTTGAAGCTAGCATAAAAGAAGAAAAGAAATACATGTTTCAAATTACAAATTTTTATTTAGTAATTCTCATAGTTCTTTTCTCCTTTGATTTCTTTTTGAGGTATCCTCATTCTGGTATTGATATTTGGATTAAGACAAAGATCCACCCATTCATTAAAAGTTTCTCTCATATAAAGGAATTCAAATTTTTTTTTGATTGGTGCTAGACTCACAGACAGACAGAAATAAGCTGCCATTCTTCCATTTGATAGCCAGACGCTGCCAGTTGTAGCCAGGGCAGTCATGCTGTTAAATTAGGTCTAATGAAGGAGTAATTGCTTTAGATATAGTGAACCATTTCAAAGAAAACAAGGATTCTAATTGATTTGCAATTTGTTTGGCACATTGCATTGTCTGCGGCTATTGATTAGTCTTCTGGGTTTCACA
This sequence comes from Myotis lucifugus, assembly GCF_000147115.1. Taxonomy (NCBI): domain Eukaryota; kingdom Metazoa; phylum Chordata; class Mammalia; order Chiroptera; family Vespertilionidae; genus Myotis; species Myotis lucifugus. Next base: position 3,074,446 of record NW_005871070.1, on the reverse strand, counting down.
CTGCATGTGTTTCCCTTTATTAAGGGAATAGCAGGTCACTGATTACTTTCTTTCTGGGTTTAATGGAGCGGTTAATGTCTACTTTGTTCTTGTGTCATGTCACAGGCAAGGGAGGAATAATAGGCAAGTGGGTGGCCCTTTGCTAAGCAATTTCCCTGCTGCTCTGAGCTGTGTGCTCCGAGACAGGCTGAAAAGCAGATCAAGAGAAAGGGTTAGAATAGCAGGACTCACAAGTTACGGCCTGAGTCAGGCCAGACCCCGCTCGAAACTTGGCTTTCCCCTCCCAGTCAAAGCAGAGCATGGGACGAAGCAGCTGGAGGTAGATTTGTTCTTGTATCATTCGATTATTTGTAGAGGGGACAGGAATCTCTGCCCGTTGTTTTGTTTAATAGGTATGCATACTACATGGGAGCAGAAAAAGAATATTTGAGGCTGAGGCATTTGGGTTCATTTAACCCTTTGGAAAGGGACATTTTGTTGGCACCTGGGAAGCACTTGTTGCTGAGGTGTCGATATGATCATCAAAATGGCTCTTATGTTTATACCAACTGCAGGGGCGGGAGAAAAAGTTCTCAGGGTTGCAGTCATTTCATTGCCCTCAAAGCACAGCAGGAATTATTAGCTTACCCTGGCGCGCCCCTTTGTTTTCCTAGGGCTTTGCTCCTTCAGCAGATACTCATTTAAGGCGAATCCACTGCTTTCTGAAATGTGTTTTGCAAGGGTGCACAGAACAGGCACTCACTTAGCGGATCTAATCCTTTCACAGCTCAGCTTGTTAATGTAGCAAACTGCTGAAAATGGGAAATGGATTCCTTAATGAGACTGGTTCCTTCCTGGCTTTATTCTCCCAGTCCACCTCCCAGGCATTCATTCAAGTGCCCCCCCTTCCCACTCCAAGCCAGGATCAGGCACCCCCACTTCCCACCCAGCAAGCACCCCATTTCCAGCACGCAGTCCCCCACCTCTAGGCCCCTTGTCTCCCCGCGACCTTCCCAGAGCCATTGGGAGCTCACAAACAAAGGGGTGTGGGCAGTAAAAGGTTCCCTTTTCCCTGCACCAGTCACCTCCTTCCTGGACCAGAGCCCATCTCTCCTGAGCTCTGAACCTCACCAACAGGCTTGTAGAGAGGAGTTGCATTCAAAGTAGTAAATGCCCATGGACTGCATCAAAACATCCATTAAACGCAATTTTGCTAGACTACCCAACATATTTACAGATTTAATCGTATATTTAATGTAGTTTTTGCCTATTGGATTTATAGTGATCATGATTGACAAGAGTTTGAAAATGGAGCCAAGCAGGGCAGGTAAACTGGGTTTCTGGTCTTAATTCTTTCTCTTCTGCCACTTTGCCTCCATGGGTCTTCCTAAAGCCTCTGTACGTCTCCGGAAATCACACTCCCCTGAAATAAAAAACTCTAAGCAGGTAAAATTCAGGGTAAGTGGGACCCAAAAGGCAACCTGGAAGTCATGACAGGGCTGTGCGCAATGTGAAGAATGTATTTAGAGGAGAACGCGAGGATCGTTCTACCTATTCTGCCTTGGAAAGAATAGTTCTTGTTTTTCTGAAATTCAGGCTTAACTGGTGGTTCTGTATTTTATCTGGAAATCCTGTACTAATGTATTGTATAAGGAAGGCAAGTAAATCCAAGTGGAGATGGTCGACTTGGGAAAGGAAACGATGCATACGCCGCTCAGGTCTGCCGTGAGTCCTGCTCCTCAACGGCTCTTCTGTGCCACGGAACCCTTTGCAATCTGGTGAATCCCATGGACCTCTTCCCAGAAGTTGTTAAATGCATAGAATAAAATACCCAGGATGACAAAGAAAATCAACTATATTAAAATAAAGTTATAAAAGTATTTTTAAAAACAAATTTCTATGTAGCGATTTCTTTATCATTAATACATGTATTGGTTTAAATGATAAGATCTATGGGTAGGTCTAGCAACTCCTGTAATTTTGAAGTAATAATGAGTATTTAAAATTTTAATATCTATAATAACTTTAACGTTCTATAAAAAAATCTGTGATTTCTCTTGGTGACGCAGTCACAGGTACTAATATTATTGTTTTTGTTGCCCACACCTGTAATTGAAAGGGGCTATAAAAATAATGATTTTTTTCCATCCAAATTCATGGACCCCCTAAATTCTACCCATAAGCCCTCAGGAGCCTGGGCTGCTGCAGTCACAGCTCTTCCAATGCTCCATCAGGGAGATGCCTAGTGCCTGTCCCTGCAGCTCTAAGAGACGGGAGAGATGAGCACCTGGTGGTGCCCTGGGTCTGAACCCAGCACACACATGACTCTACTAAATCTCATGGAGCATCGGTGTCCTCCACGCCTTCTGAGACTTTTGCTTTTCCCAGTGTTTCCCCAAATATAAAACTTGTGTCTATATAAGTCAAGGCCGTACACCATGGATACATGCAGAGAGGAAACCTGGCAAAAGCAAACTGAAACAAGCCCATACATTGTGCCTCTTTGCATGATATGAGTCTGATGATAAGACATACAATTCAATAAATAAAATCTTTCTGGGGGCTGGTAAAATGTAGAAGTAACAAAGCAAAGATATTACCAACAAAAACTTTGCTCACATTTAGTTAACTAGGGTTGCCAGATTTAGTAAATAAAAATACAAATATCGCTTGAACATACTTATACTAAAAAAAATAGTTCTGGTGGTTCTTTATTTTATCTGGAAATCCTGCACTAATGTATTGTATAAGGAAGGCAAGTAAATCCAAGTGGAGATTATAATTGATGTGAGAGAACTTTTGTTTTACTGGTCAAACAATTTGAACTAAACAAGTGTTTGGTGATGTTTTAAAATCAAAGAGGATTTTCAGGATTAAAAGGCGAGTAAAGAGATGAGAAGTTTCATCAAACCTCAGAGGGAAAGTAGGAGAGGGTGGGGGTAAGGGTAGAGATCAACCAAAGGACTTTTATGCAAGCATATAGGCCTAACTAATGGACACAGACAACAGGGGGGTGAGGGCATTAGTGGGGGGCGGGGGGGGCAATGGGGTGATAAGGACACATATGTAATACCTTAATCAATAAAGAAAAAAAATCTAAAAAAGAGAGATGAGAAGTTAAGAGGAGGAGAAATGGGATGAGCCAGAACTCAGGAGGGAGGAGAGCTGGAGACAAACACAGAGAGTTATCCTGGACGAGAATCCAGGGCAGATTGGCTTCTGGTGGAACCTTACTCAGTGACTCAGTCCTCTCTCTGGACCAGCACTCTGCTCAGATTATTTTTAAATGGATGAAGACAATGTTGTTTGGGGGGAGGGTCCCTTTAAACCTCACAAGACATAAAGGAACCAAGGCTCAGGGAGGTTAAGCAACTTGCGGAAGCTGCAGAGCTGGGGTTACATCCAGGGCAGACACACCCAAGGAGTTCAGGAATAATTAATACTCCCTCCTCCTTCCTCCGCCACCTCTCCTGTTGCCTGTAAAGGGTTAAATCATGGGGCCCACATATGTGTGTTAAATGCCTGAAACTACGAAGGCCACACTCCCCAGGGACCAGTCCCTGGTCCAAGGGGGAGCAATCCATTTAACCAGCTGGAAAGCTCACTTCCTGGGAAGGAAAAGACAAGCTCAATCCAATTCTTTACTAACAAGAGCAGCATTGGCAGCAACAACAAAGCAAAGCCTCATCGTGACAGCGTATCCCAGCCTTTCCTTTATTCCCAAGGAAATTAGACTTGGAGTTTTAAAACCGACGGGGCGGGGGGGGGGGGGGCAGGTTTAGATCCCGCAACACCTGTGGATCTCTGTACTCTGACGGCTCATCTCTCCCAGGCGGGCACTGCATGCCTGGGGTACCGCGTTCTAGAGGTCCCAAGATGAAGAGCCCTCACAGCAAGGTAAGTGTTATTTTATTCATTCTTTTTATGCCCCGGAGCATAAAAAAGGTAACCACAAGGAAACTTCAGACACTCTTTGAAAGTCCAGACTTGCTATAAATCACTTGAGATGGCGATGTTGTGTCAGCCCAGCCAGGGCCCCACCACCCTCTCCAAAAAGTGCGCCTGCGTGTAAAGCTACTCCAGGAAAAACCTTCCCCGAGTCAGGTCTCAACCTCAGGCCTCCTCTCAACCCAGGGTCCCGTCCTCTCAGATGGGTGTGCAGATATTTCTCCCCTTTGTAGACGTATTTTATTTTGCTTTCTCACAAGTGGTGTCAGTAGGTTATTTATATTTTGAACTCTATTGAAAAGAGGCTTGTAACAGGACATTTCATTTTAGTTTGAAAATATAGAAATTACTCTCGTGTATGAAAAGTATTGCTTTAAAATGAAACAAAATAGTTCACTTCTCACCATCACAGCAGTAGCCCTGGTGAGTACTTCTAAATTGCGCCACTTGGCTATTGTCTGAGGTCCTTGATAAGCATTCTGCATTTTAAGCTTTATCTATTTCTCATCATTAAAAAGCTCATTACTCAGTGTATTGGTACTTTCTTTACAGTTCATAAATTTAGATTATAAACGTGTGTCCTATAAATGGTGCCACTCATTAAATCATACAAAACACTAGTGAGGAGAGATTTAATGGCAAGGATTAAAATTAAATTTCTACAGTTAGGAGTCTTAATAAAATAACCCTGACTGCCTAAAGATTTTAAAGGGTGACATTTTATTGTGTAACATGACTCTGCTTCTCACTGAGCTATTGCAATGCGTAGGTTAGATATCCCATATGGTATCTGATGAAGATGTAAGGAGTTAGTGCCTACAATCCTACCTTTTTGACACAAACTTCTTTCCTGATATAATGCAAGTAGTATTTCCTGTTTCCAAGGTGGTCAAGTTTTGCAATGATGTCCCTTCTAATATGGCTTTATTGTGAAGCTAATGTGTCTTCATTTGAATCCAGTATTCTTAAACACTGTTTGTATAATCTATATATTAGAAAAAAACAAACACAAAAGTCAAAGATTAATATGCTAAAAAGTCAGACAGGAACCCAGTGACCTTCATTGACCTTGATTCCACACCCAGAAACCTCAAGATGTGCAGAACCTTCCTAAGTCTATGGCACAGTGCTGATATCTTGTTCTGACAGTAGTGATCGGGAGGAAGAGAAGAAAGTGGCAAAGACTGTGTTGGAAAAGTGAAATCAATAGACAAGACATTGTCTGTCATCCAATTTAAACAAGTTTTTCCAATTCATGTTCTAAATGGAAGCAGAGGAAACTAAGCTCCCATAAAAACTGAGATTGACACCAAGTGAAAAAGAATTAAAAGAGCATGCATTTCTGTGGGTCCCTAGAAAACACACACGCACACACACTCATCATCCTCTGTGTCCTTATTCTTTCTGTTTGATATTTTGCCCTAGACTGGATACCATTGATCTGAATGGACCTATAATACATTTACACTCCATCTTTCCTAAAGTGACCTCCCCAACTGCCGATGCCACTCTGTATTCTAACAGTGGCCTGTCTCCTGGTGCAGAGAGGTGAGATAATAAGGAAATCACAGAGCAGCTTGGAGGAGGGGCAAAGCTGGGTGTACAGTGGTTCTGCTTGTACACCCGTGGCACAGGGCATTCCCCAACAAAACCCTCTTGGCTGGGCACAGCATTTCTTGTGCTGAAGAACTTAAGGAATTATGCTTTCTGTTCTGTGCTGCACTTGACAGGGAGGCTAGTTAAGTCGTGTTAGCATGAATAAACTTGACTCTTCATGGCCCCACTTAAAAGAACTATCTAGAATGGGAACAGTAGTCCCTTCCCGGCTACTTGGCCCCCATCCTTTCATTTCCTTTATAGTGACTTTTGACAGTTTCCCTCTGCCTGACCACAAGGTAGCATTCGGTTTAATCATTTTTTATTCATTGAAGCATGTCTTTGAGAATCTTCTATTATGCCTGTGACTTGGGGTTGCATGGCCCCTTGCCCCATAAGAAGATTTATGGCTCACTGTTTCCTAAATACCTGCCTCTCCCTCTCCCCTGACACACCCCCACTGCTCACTCCACCGCCTCCCATGTCCGCACCCCCAGCAACTCCTCATTTCACCCCACCCCATATTGTGAACATCCAGCCCAAAGAGACCAACTGCAGAGAACAATGGAGGGATTCTAGTTTCTATTCCCAACTCTACCAGGCTTGCCTCTGGGAACCCAAACTGTTTTCCAACACAATGCATCTTGGCATCTATAAATTTAAAAAAACAAAAAAACATGCTGACCTGAATACAGAATACTGGATATAGTGACGGAACAGTGCCGGGTCCTGGGTACGGGCGGAAGCTGGTGCAGGCACTAAGCCAGTGTGGTCAGTCTGTGTAACCACAGTTGTTCTCATGTGAGAGAAGGAAATCCTCTGCAGAGATGTCTTCTTGCTGGAAACGCTTCTCCTTAAACATGCCACTTTACTGCCATCATCCTGATGACCTTGCCTCACCCCTGGAGAAGTTCAAACTTTCCTAAACTTTATTCCCACATCCCAGTCGGCCTCTTGAGCTGAGGCAAACACCTTGAGATGTTAAGCAAAGCATTTTTAAGCTCTGACTCCACGCTTCCCAACAGTTCCCTCAGCCCACGTATCACTTTACACAATAGATATGCTGTTGGGGTGGACAGGACATTTTTTTGTGTGGCCACAATTCTGTTGTAACTGGTACATAAGAGGAGTCACTATATCAACAACTCATTTGGTGAATTTTTTTGTGAAGAATCTAATGGCCATTTTGAAGAGTATATTTTCTTAAGATAAGGCACACCTGGATATCCCCATGTCTTCTGCTGCTGGGCAAGAGCATTTGACTCTGTGAGATCTCACCTTAGCTCAACTCAGTAGTGATTCGCTCTCTGCGTGGCTCCTGCCTGCCTAGCTCTCCCGGGCAGACTCTGCTCATTCCAGTTCCCTCCCACTTAAACAAACAGAATGTGTTGCTATGTTTTACCACCACAGGTCTGGCCCCAGCCCCTGCCATCGCTCACCCTCCTGACCTCTCCTGCTAAGCCGGGCCCTCGCAGCCTCTGCAGCCTGCAGCCAGTCCTAAGGCGAGTTCCCTCTGCTTATCTGGATGTCTGCTGAAGCCCTTCTGAGTCCTGACATGTGGCGCACATGGATGCATGGACAAGGTCTCAGCACTTCCCAGGAACCCAGTGCTTTGCCTCCCCTAGGCCTGCATTTTAGAAGTCAGGGCTGCCGTGGGCTGTGTTTCTTCATGGAGCTCAGAGTTTCTGTGGACAGAGATCCATGTCACTCATTCGCAGAGTAAGCCAGTGTGCTGCGGCCCAACGCGATGATAAAGCATGGTACACAATTAAGATAGCTCTTCCCCAGGCCAAACCCACACTCTAAACGGCGGCACTTTTATCAATAGGGAGAGAAGGACCTGCAAACCCAGAAGCCAGGGAGCGACAGGACAAAGCATGGCCTATCCTGTGTGAGTTAAGAAACCAGGCAGGAGGGCCTCTAAGAGGTAGTGTCTATGGATCCATGGAAATCCACTGCCCCTTGTCCCAGCCTCCACCTTCCTAAATAATCTGATTCCCTGACATTAAATGGGCAATGGCTCACTAACTGTATTTTTCATTGGTTTGTGTGATAAGCAAAATAATGGTCCTCCAAAGATATCCATGTCCTAATCCCAGAAACCTGTCAATCTGTCACCTCACCTGGCAAAGGAGATGTGGAAGATGTAGCTAAATTAAGGACCTGGAGACGGGGACAGCACTCTGGATTACCCAGGTGGGCCCAATGGATCACATAGGCCCTTCAATTGAAAATCTTCCTCAGCTGTGATTAGAGGGGGCTGTGACTACAGAAGAACAGTGGGGGAGATGCAACTTGCTGTCTTTGAAGGGGCCCTGAGCGAGGGAGTGTGGGCGGCCTCTGGAAGCAGGAAAAGGAAAGGAAACAGAGCCTCCTGAAAGGAATGAGGCCCCGGAGACACCTGGAGTTTAACCCAATGAGACCCGTTTTGGATTTCTGACCTCTAGGACTCTGTGATAATAAAGTTCGTATTGTTTATACCGCTATATTTTTGGTAACTTGTTGGCCATCATAGGAAACTAATACAGTTTGGAATAGCAGTTTGCTGAATTTGTTGCCACAATTTAACTTACTTGAATGCTTTAAGAGCTTCCATTGCATTTTTTCTCCCAGAGGGTTTCTGGAAACAAATCACTCCCTTGCCTTTTAATTTTTTGTTTCTTTCACATGTAGGCTGAGGCTTATTCAGGCTTATTCCACTGAAAAGGCTGTAGCAAAAAATTATCTCAGCATATAGTCCCAGACAAGAACAACCCATACAGAACGCTACATTTTCTCCCTCAATAAGGGGGGCGGGGGATGGAGGGGCAGCGCATGCATTAACCAAAGACACACTCCAGAGAAGAAAAAAGAAGAGATGTTTTGACCAGCTTGACTGTGGCACTTCATCCCTGGAGTTGTTCCCTGAGTCTAAATTGCTGCTGACTGGGCAGTTTTCCTTCTAAGAGCTTCGGGAAGGCCCCAGGGGAGAAGACAATCGCCAGGAAAGAATCATAGCTCTCAGCCCACTACTCCCCTCCCCAGCAATGAAAAGTTAAGAAAACAACCAAATGTGCGCCTCAGAAAAATGCCTAGTCAAGCAGTTGTCTCACCCCTGCCTGTTGAACATTTGGGTCGTCCGACGCAAATGTTAAAGCTGTGTTCAAACCAGAAAAAATAAAAATAATAAGCTGTCAGAATAATTACTAAGAACATGTAAGGATTACACAAAGTAAACTGCAGCCTGCAAAAAAGAGAATTGCATGTTAGCTAATTGTTAATTTTAGCAATCGCAGCGGCTAATTACCACAGCACACATTGACTATTAGCTAGATGCCCCAGCACCTGCTTTCTCCAATGAACAGATCTCCTCATCGCCAGCACAGGAGCAAAATGTGTAATTATTGGCCATCATTGGGGCGATTTTTCAGTGATTCTTTTGTGCGATGTGAATAAAGCATAATGACATATTTTATTAGAGGGCAAATAGCTGTGTTAATGGAAATGATGTGAAATCCAAAAAAACTAGAAGCTAGGAGCATGTTTTCGGTATCAGCGTGAATTCAAATGTATTTCCTTTTAACTCTTTATAAAAGGAGCATAGAAATCAAATCTAAACTGAGTATAATATATTTAATGATATGTACAAACACAGCATTGATTAATTACCTCAAATGCTTTCAGTGGTATACCATTTATTTTGTTTCAGTCATGTGTTAAATTTTAGTATTTCATATTTAAATTCTTATTTTTGGGTCCGAGAGTATTGGCAAAGCTGGCCCGTATCACACCTCGTTTCCTGGAGGACTCTCTTCTTACCGGGCCTGTGGCACTTGCCAGGCTTCGGTGCCTGGAGATCTGGGCACACCGGCCTCTCTCTGCAGAGACGAGCGTGAATCAGGTTATCAACACCCAACTGTCAGCCACCAGGCGGATTGTGCATGGTAAACAAGGTGGCCTGAGGACACGACTGGAACTCTTTCAGGCTTGGAAATGACACTCCATTCCATTTTGTGACAAAATTAATTGATCTACCTGTGCGGCAGGGAGCTATCAAAGAATAAAAGCAACGTCTATCTTTATCTAAGGCATATAAATGATCAAGTACGAATATGTGTGTGTGTGTGCGCGCGCGCGTGCATGTGTGTTTGTGTGTATTTATCTATTGTAAACAGTACTTCCATTGGCAATGATGCAACATAAGAAATAGGGTCTTTCAATTTTGTCTCTGCCAAGGTTCTCAAACCTCTCTCTGCCTCCATTCCTTCCCCCGCCCTCCCCCCATCTTTGTATTTTTATAATGGGGCAGCAGTTCTAAATATGGTGCTATGGAGCTGGAGTCCAAAATCCTCTGAAACTTTCAAATGAAAAAGAATATTTGAGAATGGATTAATGAAGAATTAATACTAACATGATCAAGATATCCCTGTTGTTTGACCAAGCTCTGGGGTGGGGGGAGGGGGGAGCTGGTTTGAAGAGTGTTTAATTTCACCACATATTTATACCTTATTTGTATTTCTAACTCTGAACACTCTGTGCTGAATTCTTCCTAAGCCACGCACGACACGAGAAAATGTGCCTCTTGTTCTCGACAGGAAAGATTAAAGGGCTGCGCTTGAGATGTGTGTTTGCTGAGCTTTCGTCACTCCGTTCCACTCTTAGGTTTGGTTATGAAAGTTGTGTATTTTCCAAGGTCATTGGAAGGCAACCCACCTCTGTTTTCTGAGTGTGGAGAACTTGCTCCTAATCGCCAGGCTTATTGTTTTACTGCGCTGTTTACAAACAGGGAGAAACTCCCTTGAATGGGCACTTCCCTTTCTTACCCCAGGATCCCACTATTTTAAGATGTAGATAAGTTCAGCATTCAGGTTCACTGTTTGACCCATTAAACTGGTATTGAGGTATAATTTGTGTGTTTTCCCAGTACCGTTGCACATAGAATGGGGTTCATTTCCACACGTTTGAATAAATTTATCCAGTTCAGTGAACCTGTTGTGAAGCTCAGCAAAACTCAGTAGGTGGCTTTAAAGTCCTGTAATTAGCCCATTACAGAAAATCTGTACTTTGGATTTTTGCACATTGGTTAATAAGCATAACATGCTTCATATATAAATAACATTACATTAAATGATGCAATATAAAGGAATTAAAGGCCAATGGAGTTAAACAAAATACTTGAAAGAGACCTCAAATTAGCATGTTTAATTCCAACTCAGTGCACAGGAAAAGCCCCCTGCTCTTACTGTACCAGTTCCACAGCCTACGGTAACGTGGGCCCTGCTCGCGGTGCCGGCTGCCTCACACACCCCACCTGTCTGCTGTCTGCTCGGGGAAGCTCCACGTGGGCTCACCTGTACCTCCTTTCCTTTCATTCTCATCATGGAGAAGGAGTTGAGTTGAAGGAGTAGGAAAAAAGAAGAAAACTAAACAAAAAGAGACTTCAGGCCCCTGGTGAGTTTCTGGGATGATATTTGTGTGTGCACTTCCTCCCTGACTCACAGGAATAGTGGGGGCCTGGCTCCTTCTTGCTCTTTGCTTGCTTTTACCCCCCACATCTGTTTGATAGTCATTTCTGAATGAAGTGCTGTGTGAATGTCACATATACCAGAACTTACCTTTAGAGTTTTACTCATTTTATTAGAAATTTTACTGTTAACTCTGTGCAATATTGCTTTAGTCCAGTGATGGCGAACCTATGACATGCGTGTCAGAGGTGACACGGGAATTCATTTCTTTGGTTGATTTTTCTTTGTTAAATGGCATTTAAATATATAAAAGAAATATCGAAAATATAAATCTTTGTCTTACTATGGTTGCAAATATCAAAAAGTTTCTATATGTGACACGGCACCAGAGTTAAGTTAGGGTTTTTCAAAATGCTGACACACCGAGCTCAAAAGGTTCGCCATCACTGCGTCTATCCTATTTGTAAAGTTTTTTTCACCTCTCAATGGAATGACATTATATTTCCATTTAAATGGCCCCCAAATATAGTGAAACAGTAACTTCAACCTGCTCCTGAGAATCCAAGTGCAAGTTCAACACATAGATGAAGTCACACTGTAGTTACACAACATATAACAGAAAATAGTTGAGCTACAACTTACCCTAGAATGTAAGCTCCATGAAGCCAGGAACCCTGACAGCCTTGCTTTCCTTGTTCTCCTCACCCAGCACAGTTCATTCAGTCATTTATTCACCAACTACTTATCAAGTACTTACTGCATGCCATCACTGCAACAGGTTTTGGAGATATAATGGTAAATGAAAGAAACCCCAAATAAAAGAAATTAGCCAACAGGCAAAAATCAATCAACTGAATAACTAATTTGTCACATTTACCAAATGTAATTACTTATCAAAAACATTTGTCTTTTAAATAATTATACAATTTGCAACAATTTGTATAGGGTGGTTTTAGTTGATTAATTTTCAATTGTTTTTTTTATAGCAGCATTTGGAGGAATTTTAATTTGTCAAAGCTAAATGTAGTTAGTCTTCTTATGAAAATATTTTGCCCAAAGTTTTAGTTATTTTCTTTAGAAATATCCAGTCTTATGCAGATTTTTAAAAAGTAATTTACAGTTTTGTTAACTATTTAGTACTTACAAGATTGTTTTTGCCAATTTTCTAAGATGAATATTAGCCTTGGTATATGATGTTGTTGCTTAATTATTTCCTAGTTTATTTCTTTTTATTTTTTTTAAATATATTTTATTGATTTTTTACAGAGAGGAAAGGAAAGGGACAGAGAGTTAGAAACATCAATGAGAGAGAAACATCGATCAGCTGCCTCCTGCACACTCCCTACTAGGGATGTGCCCGCAACCAAGGTACATGCCCTTGACCGGAATCGAACCTGGGACCTTTCAGTCCACAGGCCGACGCTCTATCCACTGAGCCAAACCGGCTTTGGCCCTAGTTTATTTCTTACGTTAGCATTTTTAGAATTTTATTTTTTTTTATATATATTTTATTGATTTTCTACAGAGAGGAAGGGAGAGAGAGATAGAGAGTTAGAAACATCGATGAGAGAGAAACATGGACCAGCTGCCTCCTGCACATCTCCTACTGGGGATGTGCCCGCAACCCAGGAACATGCCCCTGACCGGAATCGAACCTGGGACCCTTCAGTCCGCAGGCCGATGCTCTATCCACTGAGCCAAACCGGTTTCGGCATTTTTAGAATTTTAGACCAATTTTAAATACTTTTTTGCAAATTTTAGTTTTCTCATAACATATAATCAAATTTGAAGTTTTATAATTCATTTGATTATGCCAATCTCTTCTGGTCCTTCATGCACCATTGAGCATATTTGCCCTTTCATTTCAAATCATTTGGTACATACAACTAGGTAAAAATATTTCAACTTATCTTTGCTTGAAAAAAATTAAAAATTGAGCATTTCATCTGTGACTACTTTTAATTTCTGTAATTTTCTATTTTTTCAAATTATAAACATACTCATATTCATTTTATAATTTCTTATTGACATGGTGGACTCAATTTTTATTTCTAGCAATTAAATTTTTAAATTTTAGCATTACACATGGAATGAGACTGTTTCAATTGATTTAGAGTTTCCCCCCATCTTTCTGAATGTCATTTAGAATTTTTCCTTTCCATTTTTTCACTGATGCCTCAAATGGCATATCAACCTTGATTTTATATGACTAGCAATTAGTGTCTAAAATCTCTGCAGTTCATACTGATTTAGTTGCTCTAAATCCCTCTCTTTAGCAATTTCATACTTAAGGGAATGAATGTCAGAATTACGGTAGTGATCTTAAGTAAAGTTTTGGTTACTGGTTATTAAATACCCTTTCCTTAATCTTAAATATATACTCTGAAAAGCTAACCCATTCTATGATCCTCAGTTGTTAACAATAGAACATTCCTTAAAATGCTGTTATAAAGACAAAATTGAAACCAATCAATTAAGCCTTCATAGAAATCATTGAAAGTGTTAAAGCATTCTATCCAATAAAATTTAATGTATAATTTATGAACAGAAAAATAATCCACTCTGTTAGACTTGTACATTACTATATGTGACAACTAACTGAATATCAGAAAATTATGTTCATAAGGAGCTCAGAGTTATAAAACAAAACTTAAGTGAGTGAGACAGACATGAATCCAGGAATCCCATTTCACAGGCTGATGATGCCATGAGGGCATATCTGGAAGAGCTGAGCTCCTCGGGAGGCCAGGTATGGAAGGGTAAATTAACCAAGCAAAGTTGGGGGAGAGTGGCCTTGCAGGAAGAGGGAAAAGCATGTGCAAGGCCCAGGCCTAAAGCAGATGCATGAGGCCTCTACAACTGTCAAATGAATGAATGACCTGTTGTGAGAAATTTTTCAGATCCCCTGAGCGCTCTCTCAGAAGAGGGTTCTCCTTGAAGCTGAGGGGTCCTTCTGCAGGCCTCCTGCAGGGTGTGCCTGGAAGGCCTGCCCAGCAAGACCAGTAGGGAGTGTGGTGTGCCCTCTTACCCCCACACAGGGAAAGCTGCTCTGCCCCTCAGTCCTGTTTGAAGTTTTCCTAGAAGCAGGTGTTGAAGGAGTACAGGACACTTTTGCAGTAGCTTCAGACACTGTCAGCCATCTTCAGCTTTCCAAAGATGAGACTTCGTGGAGAATATTGTTAGTAAGCTTCACCTTAAATAACCCCACAGTACATCAGCACTTGCCTAACTCCAGGCTGGTTTTCTCAGAATTTACTTCTCTGATGAGGGACACGAGACTCTCTCTGGGTGTGGACTAAAATGCAGGGCCCAGAAACTCACCCCAAACCCACAGAATGAGAACTTTAGGAGAGAGGATCTCAGGATACACATTTCAACAACCCCCTCCCCCCCCACTCCCGATGATTTTATACCACACAATTTGAGAACTGACAGTATAAACACTGAATAAATAAAACCTGAAGAGAATATTATGGTAGGGTTTATCACAGTGGTCGGAAAACCGCGGCTCACAAGCCACATGCGGCTCTTTGGCCCCTTGAGTGTGGCTCTTCCACAAAATACCACGTGCAGGCACGCACGTACAGTGCGAAGTTGACTTAAAACTTTAAGTAAAGTTTATTAAGTTAATTTTAGGGAACGTTGTGGAGTGAAAGAAGATGTAGTGTCGAGGATTGAGAAAGGTATGTTGAGGTGGTTTGGACATATAGAGAGGATGAACGAAAGGAGATAGATGAAACAAGTATACAAGACGAGTGTGGATGGGAGAGTTGGAAGGGGTCGACCTCAGCAAACGTACCTCAATCAGATTGAGGACATTTTTAGCAAAGGTCAGCTTAGGAGTACCCTAATTAAGTTAATAACAATGTACCTACCTATATAGTTTAAGTTTAAAAAATTTGGCTCTCAAAAGAAATTTCAATCGTTGTACTGTAGATATTTGGCTCTGTTGACTAATGAGTTTGCCGACCACTGGTTTATCAGATAGGGTTTTACCTGTTTCTTTGAGTAAATTGTTTAGTTTTACTCTTTCCCTCATGTTGAAAATTTATGTCAGGGTGGGAGACATCGCTGTTCTTCCTCTCCCAACACCAAGCAGTAGGCTTCACTCTGAGCTAGGTCCTGGGGACCTTTCACACACTGGGGTTTGGGGCATCCTGTGCCTCAGGTCCACAGCCACAGCTCCAAGGTGGGTTAGGGTTCCTCTCTTCACCTCTGACCTCCCTGGTGCAAGGCCATGGCTTTGCTTAGCCATGTGAGAGTGCCCTCCCTCAGAAGTGACAGAAATGTTTGTGCTTTCACTCAGCCTCCTTCCATTCCTTAACTGCCTCACCCCACACAACCCACACTACAAAGAATCAGGAGAAATGGGATCTTTGGTAAATTATTTTTGGTCAGAAAATGGTGGTTTTTGGTGGACAACTGGTGCCTCATTGCCCACAGCCCCTGGAGTTTGGTTTGCTCTAGGTACACGGTTCCGACCAAGGTGTACAAACACTACCTCAGTTACACTACTGCATGGGCAGTTCACCAGGAGAGTGGATGAAGCTGGGAAGAAGGAAGAATAAGGATTAAGAGCTCAGATTATGGATCTAAACAGACTTGGGTCCTGATTCTGCTCTTTCCTAGAATCATAACATAACTTAAGAAAACCGTCCAATTGCTCAATAATTTGGGAATAATAATAGTTTCTCCCTGTGTGATGCTGTGAGGATCAAACAAGACAATGTTTGCTGTAGCTCCTGGCACACAGCACTTAAAAAAATGTTAGTTAGCTTTTTTATTTTTTAATAAACTGATTTTTTTCTTCCAGGTAAGCAGAATGGCAAATAAACATCCATAAAATGGGATATGGTTAGTTAGAGTTTATCTATCTTTAACCAGAATGGGGACAATGTAAGAAGTCCCATGATGCCACCTCATATTATGCACCAACTAACGAGGATCTGCCATCATCATTATAATTATTATCACCAAATACTGGGTCATTGTGCAAAGTTGTATAGTGCAAAAGGGTACCACATTCTAAGGGGGTACAGTCAATTCACAGAGATCATTGACATATATTTTTTAGAATTATTTTCTGATAGATGAGAAAGGGGCATCTTTTTCTAATAAAGTCAAAGGGTATCACATGACTCTTGATAGCCTTGCCACAATGGTGCCATTTTTCTATCCATTAGATACTTAATATTTGATCTTTAAAACAACTATGTGAGGTAGACACTATTGCCCTCAACTTACAGATGGGGAAACAAAAGAAAGAAAGATTATACGGCTTTTCCAGGGTCACAAAGATCCATACATATGATATTCATGATTGAGGGCTGATTGAGAAATATTGCTAACTTATATCCTGAATTGCTTTGCACAGCTGTCATGGGGTAGCAAAAGATCCCAGCTGAGTTAAGAACTAGTTTGTCTTTGATCCAGACAAATCTAAGCACCAGAAATTGCCTGCAATCTGGAAACTCATGAGAATATCAGAAAGTCTCAATGCTGCATTCTGGAGTGTAGACTAGGCCATTCCTGGAATGTTAGCGTTCCCTTCAGACACTGTCAGCCATCTTCAGCTTTCCAAAGATGAGACTTCGTGGAGAATATTATTAGTAAGCTTCACCTTAAATAACCCCACAGAGTTGTTCTTAACTCTTAGCCATATGTAATGATAGAGAACCAATCAGAATCTTGCTGGTAAAATTTATTCAAGCAGTATTTATTGTATGCTCGCAATGTGTAAGGCACTGGAATTAGTTTGCACATGATCCCCTGCCAGGAAACCTACAGTCAAACAGGGTGATGAAATGTACATAAAAAACCAAGAGTTAGAGAGGTAAATTGCTCTCATGGTTCAGAAGAGGGAGGGATTCCTTCTAAGTACAACAGCAGAAAAAGCTTCATGAAGGAGAGAACATTTGCCCTAGAAGTTGAAAGAGGAGAAGGAGTTGAGTAACCAGAAGTGGGAATGAGAAGATCCTTAAGTGACCCATCCTAAATGGAGGCAGGATGTAAGAGAGCAAAAATGGATTGGGAAAATGAAGAATCATCTGGTTTGAGTGAACTGCATGAAGCCACTCTCTTCATTGAAGTTTTCTGAGGAAACTCTAAGTGTTTTCTTGGACATTACTTATGGAAACAGGAAAAGAAGGCTATGTCTTGATGTAGGCACTCAAAAAATCCCCTATGACCCTGGCCAGTGTCGCCCAGTTGGTTGGAGCATCATTCTGTACACCAAAAATTGGTGGGTTCAATTCCCAGCCATGGCACATACCTGGGTTATGGGTTTCATCCCCAGTCAGGGTGTGTGCAGGAGGCAACTGATGGATGTTTTTATCTCACATTGATGTTTTTCTCTCCCTTCCTCTCACCAAAATCAATAAAAAAACAAAACAACCACACCATCCCCTACATAGGTACCACCCACTTCATAGGTACTACTCAATTTTTTAAACAGAAAGGTTATACCTTGGTAAATGTTTCAGGTGAACATATTGTCATTAGATTTTATGGCAATGCTATAAAACACCTAATGATGCTGAGACTAATAGCTCAATATACAACAGATTTTCACTATTTAGCCACCCCCTTTTTATTACTTATAAAGCCCCCTGTTTACCTCTATGATGTACTGGAGATTTGTTATATGATCACAATAACATAAAATAATTTATAAAAAGAATAATGCAGGTGATGCCATGACCAGGCATTATCCTAATATATAAAAACCCAGGGTCCATAAAGACCAACTGAAGGCTCGATTGAACACCGGAAGTCAGTCCTGCAGTCAGTGTTGGATTGCTGTGGCTACCCAACACTGACTGCCGCCCATGCGGGTGCAGCAACCCAGCACTGACTGCTGAGGGGGCTGTGGATCAGGCCTGGAGAGAGGCCTGGAGAGAGGAGCAGGGTCTGATCCACAGCCTCCATGGCAGCTGTTGATCAGCTGTTGCCTCTCTCTTTATCTCCTGGCTTCACCAGCAGCCACGCCTCTGTTTCTCTCTAGGCCTCCGGTTAGTGCTGATCAGGCCCACCTCTCTAATCAGGCCAGGAGATAGGCCCAGAGATGTTGACTGGCATAGAAACCGACCAATCAGAACCAAATTGGCTGTGAGGAGCCAATGACTGCTTAGGAGGCGGAGTTTTTGACGCTGACTGGCATAGAAACCGACCAATCAGAACCAAATTGGCTGGGAGGGGAGGGCAGTTGGGGGTGAGATTAGGGCTGTAGGGGAGGGCAGTTGGGGGTGATCAGTCAGGCAGAGGGGTTAGGGGAAATCAGGCAGGCAAACAGAGGCAGTTAGGGGCAAGCAGGCAGGCAGGCAGGTGAGCAGTTAGGAGCCAGTGGTCCCAGATTGCGAGAGGGATGTCCAATTGGAGAGGGTGCAGGCTGGGCTGAGGGGAACCTCCCCTCCACCCCGTGCATGAATTTGGTGCACCAGGCCACTAGTTCTTTAATAATAGCAACATGAAAACACAGTTGTCATTTCTTTCTGCTTTAACATACCAATATTTTTATTTACATAGTTACTTATATGGCATTTGTATGTAGTCTACAAAGATGTGGATGAAGTTTTACCCTTAGTCCACCATGTTCTCCTTTGGAAAGTTCCAGGAGGAACATTTTAGAAATGAATAATTAAGAAAATGTTGTGACTCGCATTCTTTCATTTTATCTATTTATAGGCCCCAACTTATGATGGTTGGACTTAACAATTTTTTGACTTTATTATGATAGGAAAGCAAAACGCATTCAATAGGAAGTGAACTTTGAATTTTGAATATTGATCTCTTCCCAGGTAAGCGATACATGGTACGATTCTTCTTGTGGTGCTGGGCATCGGCCGCAAGCACAGCTCTCAGCCAGCCACACAATCACCAGCATAAATAGCTGATACTCTGCACTGTACTGTGCTGCCAGCATGGTGTTTTGGTTTTGGTTTTTTTTTTTTTTGGTTTTTTTTTATATTGTGTTCTGAGCACGTTTAATATAGACTAGGCTAAGTTATGATGTTCAATAGATTAAATGTATTAAATGCATTTTCATCTTAGGATATTTTCAACTTACCATGGGTTTATCATATTGTAATCCTGTCATAACTTGAGGATCTATACAATTTAGAAAATTAAATTTATTCTGTAGTCAACCACAAAATATAATGTTTATTATAAGTTATTTTAAATATTAAATCTGTGATTGTGACTTGTTATTTGCCCCCTTGGAAAAAAATCATGAGGAGTTAAAATAGGACAGAAACCATGTACAATTCTCTCTGGCCAGTGGCTATGCAGTTGGATCTGGAGCATAGCCGTTAGGCACACACAGTAATAAATGGTCCCGCACCCTCCTTTGGGCTTGTTGTGAAGAATAGCTGACAAGTCTTGTTTGTAGAGTGAATAAGGACTGGTATCTACTTGCTACGTGAGAACATTATTTTTCCAGATTAGATGAACAGTAACTAATTGGGACTATTTCCAATTTTGTAATATCACAGGTTGGTTGGATTTAATGTGAGCTGGATCATCTGATAATGGACTGCCTTCATTATAGCATTTGGCAGAGGAATTTTTGACATGACTCAGTGGTAGAAAGAAAATGTGTTTGGCTAAAAAAGTTGTCTGTGCTTAGGATTTAGGTAAAATAAAAATTGGGGTTGACTGCCTTTTTATTTAGTTAAAAATAATCCAAAACATAATTTTAAATACAAAAGTTCTTGAGCTAGAAAAGTTGCTTAGGGGAAAATAAAATTCTTGAAGTGTAAGGTATTATGTAGAATATGTATAATTGGAATGTGCAAGTAAAATGTGTGAAGGACTAGGATAAGAAGAAAGGACTTAAAATGTAGAAAATGAACACGTAAGAAACTGGCTAAAGTAATTACATCTGGTGGGAGAACTTGGGTTGATGGTCAGTAGGTGAAAGAACCTATTTTTTACTTTTTAAATAGTTAACCTTTAAATGACTATATATTTAATTTTTTAATTAAAAATAACTTTCGACACATTAGTCAAGTGTTCTTAGTATTTGCAGTGTTTGCTTTCTTGTTATTATTAATTGTGTGTTTGTCTCAAATCAATTTTTGGAGGTTGTGGGATTACAAATGATAAGTGAATCAGTAAACAGAGAAAACCCTGTAAAGCAGTTGGGGTGGGGTCAGCTGAGGAGGTAAAACAAAGCATTTCATCGCTCTGACTTCTCATCCCTTTTTTTCTAGTCTATAATCTAAACCTCATAGTCTCTCTCTGCAGATTTCATAATTTCAGTTGTACCCAACTCATCCATCTTATAATTATGAATACATGGGCATAATTAACTGAATCACTTTGAGAGAGAAAAAAAATCCCCTACTTAAGGCTAATTAGATGAATCGCAAATGCCTGGAAGAATGCATTTCAATAAGGTGAAAACTTTGGATAAAAATTTAATGAAGTTTCCGATCACATTTGGCCACAGAGAATATTGATAAAAGTTCATTCCGTGCAGATTATTAAATTGTATTGATTTGGGGTCCCAGAGTCTAAACACCACCATTGCCTCCAGAGGAGACCTAATTGCACTCACATGTCACATTCATAAAAAACATAGTGCCCTAATTGGGAGCCTCCCACCATCTGCATACTTGCTTCCAGGCGCACATGAAATGATCAATGGAAAAGTAGGGTCAATCCAGGCAGACAGTGAGTGAAATTAAAATAATAAAATGTCTAAACATTTAACTGCAAATAAGAAATCTTTATACCCACCCACACCCTATTCTGTAACATAAAGCTAAGGCACAATTATTCATATACCTCAAGTAATTTGCAGGCTCCATACAAAATCTCATTTAAAATAAGAAACTGCTATTTCTGCACATTTATTCTACCAAATGCCAGCTAATTGCTGCAATGGCCATTATAAAGAATAATTTTCGCTTGGTGAAAAAAAAAAGGAATGAAGAGAACATTTTCTGGTTTTGTTCCACTGCGAAGGCTCTATTCAGTGAATACTGAATGCACAGCGTTTCAGTGCTACATTTATTATGCTGAGAGGTCAAGTATTACACAGCATCTTGTATTACGCTTTGCATGCTAAGTATTTCACTTCACAAATTGACCCTCCGGTGTACTTACTACATAATGCTTTAAAAACCCAGCTAAAACGCAGGACAATTAGCAATACTTTCACTCCCAGTTAACAATGGGAACACCAATGTAGGTGATTGCATTTACAGTGTAGCTTTCTTCACAAAACATTTTTGACACATTAAGGTACTTTGGAATTGTGCAGTACCAGTCCTCTCTTGTGAATGGCTTTCCAGCATTTGCAGAGAGAAACAGTTACTGTATGTTAGAGCTTAATTGAAAAGAATTCAGCCACGGCCTATGAAGCACCAATTAGGATGATATTATATCATAAAAAGCTGTAATATCCATTTTCAGACTTGTGCATCAGCCAATATAAAGTAGGACACAATTAAAAAGGTATACAGTTTAAACTCTTGTAACTGTTAAATTTAATTAGGAGTTCAGTCTGAGGGGAAAGTGTGAGGGGAGGTGATGGCAGGGACAAGGAAGGTACCTCAGAGCAGAAGACCGGCAGGCACAAGCCACCCAGGAGACCACATAAGTTGGTCCTTTCCATTTAAACCACCTTTAGTTCATGGAAGTGGGGGTGGAGGTGTTTGTTTTGCCCCAGCAACTAAATTGAGGTTAGATGAATATTCATGCTAGTGGAAAGTGCTGCTTTCCAGTAATGCTGGTGTCTGCTGAGGTCTGAGAGGGAGGGGAGGCAGGACCTGCTTGGGACCAGGAAAGTGGGAGCGTGGTATTGATGTTCTCTCGCCCACACAGATCAAACACAATTAAAAGAGAGTTAACTGCATTGCTTTCCATGAGGAAAGACACAGATAATTGTGAAATAAAATGGACATGGCCAGTTTGGTATAAGTGTCTCTGCAGGCTTGGCTCTGAATATAATATTTAAATACTGGAACCTGCATGAAAGCCCACTTTGAGGTGACCGCCTGCAGGTAATTATCAGTAAAACAACATTATCAAAGTTCTCGTGTATAGCATGTTTGACTGCCTCGAGCACTTCTCCTTACAAATCCTGCTAATATCCATTTCAATCTGCTTTAATATGTTCACAAGTTGGGGCTTATTTTGAATTCCACTGGGTAAATGAGGACAGCACACTTTGGATTTACATACTATATGCATTCCTCTCATTTATCAAAGGTTTTCAGAGTATTTTTTTGAAGGAAGCTGCTAACATCCAGAATTTTTTTTTAAAAAAAATCCTCAGTATAACTAGAATGAAAATAGAAAGCAGCTCATTTACCTATTGTATTTACACCATTTGAAGCTATATAACAGTTCTATGAAAATAGTCTTTTTTATGTTTAAAGAAGAGTTATTTTAACCAGGTATCAGTGATGATGCAATTTCTAAGGTATTGAAATTAAAAGTTAATTTAATTTTTTAAAAAGTCTGTGTTTGCCGAAGCCGGTTTGGCTCAGTGGATAGAGCGTCAGCTTGCGGACTGAAAGGTCCC
Source organism: Myotis lucifugus (assembly GCF_000147115.1). Taxonomy (NCBI): domain Eukaryota; kingdom Metazoa; phylum Chordata; class Mammalia; order Chiroptera; family Vespertilionidae; genus Myotis; species Myotis lucifugus. The sequence goes on along the minus strand of NW_005871070.1, from coordinate 3,051,946 downwards.
AGGTTCGATTCCGGTCAAGGGCATGTACCTGGGTTGCAGACACATCCCCAGTGGGAGATGTGCAGGAGGCAGCTGATCGATGTTTCTCTCTCATCGATGTTTCTAACTCTCTATCTCTCTCCCTTCCTCTCTGTAAAAAATCAATAAAATATATTAAAAAAAAAAGTCTGTGTTTGAAAACTGCAGGTGGAAAGTCCTCCTCTCTGATTTGAGGTCTTCCCTTGATCCACAAGGTTTAATTTCCACCTCTTTCCTATTCAACAAATAAGCAGAACTGAAGTGACATCTTATTGATGAGATAAATTTGAGTTTTAGGTGATCTGAAACCAGATATTCCATGTTCCCTTCTTCTTCAACCAACTCTTCATCGTGGTCTTAAAAAAATCAGGACAGTGACAGACACTGACAGAGGTATCTCATTACAGATCCAAGAATGCCCTACTCTCAAACCAACTGTCAGTTCCAGAGAATTCAGAAGACACCGTCATTACTTTGGAGCAATCTGATGCCCAACATGGTTCCTAATACCTTGAATTAAATTAGGACATTAATAAAATAGCGATAGGTACCATGGAACACCACAGTGATGCTGCATTACATGTACAAGCTGGTTTGGTTTTAATGGCTGTACATGTAAAAAGAGGCATGTTTTTTTTTTTATTTAGAGTCTACCTTTGAAAACAGGGTCAGTTAGCAGATTCTAAGGTGGTAGTGGTATGAAGGTGGTTTTCTTTTCATGAAAATGCAGCTGAAATGAATGCGATTAACATACTAGTAAGAGGGACTTTGAGGGATATGAATGTGAAGGGATTTAGATAATGCTCAAGCAATTGCAGAGAAATTATACACTGAACGACCTAGATTCTAGACCTTTCTATCCAATCCCTTTTCTGTTGGATCCCCCTTACTAAACAAAAAAATGGGGGAGGTTCAGTTTTCAAATTTTAATGACAATTTAGTAGCTTGTATTAAGATTCTTCCAAGGTGACAAGAGATTTTGCAAATGTTTTCCTAAGTTTGTTTTCTAACTAATGGTATTTCTGTAATTCTCACCCTATGAGGGGGCTGAGGGAATTACTGATCCCATGTAGACTAGACCTGACTTGATGATGAACATTGCTGCTGAGGTATCAAAGATTAATTTTGATTTTTTTCTGCAGGAAAGAAATGTCTCTTCCTCCACTACCAGGGTCTATCAAAATGGCTTAGGCATCAGTACCTCACTTTTCCTTCCATCGTAGTGTTTTATCTTCTTCCTACCTAGAGCTCACTCTACCTGTTACTCAAGAAATAATTAAATGTTCTTCTTCTATAAATACCCATGGATCATAATTCAGACACAACCCTGGACCAGTAGAAACTATAAATGGGTAAAGTGGACGATGGGGTATAAGAAAATAGGGGGTGGGCAGGGACACTGGTGAATTGGACAGTGCAGTTACTCAGCACCAAAGATTTGGGTAATGCAGAAATATGACCACACAATTACAAGGTCTTCTAATTTTTTCAAGAGAAGCCGTGTGTGTGTGTGTGTGTGTGTGTGTGTGTGTCCCTGATTTTAATGCACTATGATCAAAGTAAAACACATCTATGGCCCAGGTTCGGTACAATGGACCACCAGTTTGCAATCCCTGATATAAACCATTATCTTCAAATGTGTTCTAAGTTTCTTTCCTTGCATTAATAGTCTATCATCTTATAAATCTGAAATGGTTTGTATTTTCATAGGCATTGAAGTTTTAACTACAATGCTGAGCAGGAGAGACAGACATTTCTTCTGGACATAAGAATAGTTTCACTATAGTTGCAATTTGCTAGTAATCCTAATTGTATTGGCTAATATTTACTGATCTGTTAGTTTTGGAATGTGGTTTTATATGTATTATTTGACTCAAGCCTCACCATTCCATTGGTCAGAATAAGCTAGGTGCTACTGCAGTAACAAATACACTCACAATCTCTGTGATTTAACATAACCAAAGTTTATTTCTCCCTCATGCTACATGTCCAACATGGATCATGAGGGTGGCTCTGCTCATTGTTGTCACTTAGAAACCCAGGCTGCAAGAAGTTTCATCTCCACAAGTGCTTCTGCCATCACCAAGACAGGCAGAGAGGATGAGGTGAATCATATTCTGGCTCCAGAAGCTTCTGTCCAAGAGAGACACATATCTCTTGTGCTTACATTCCGAAGTTCACTTACAGGGACAAATCCTTGGAGGTGTAACCCAATAGTATTTTAAATAGAAAGGAGAATAGTTAGGAGTGATATGATTTATCAAACATTAGAAGATCTCATAAAGGCACTAAGAACAAATCAGGTATTTGCAAAGAAATAGACAAATCAGTAGAACGGGACATAGAATCCAGAAATATATGTAGGTGGGGCAAAAGTAGGCTTACTGTTGTGAGCACTCAAAAAACAGAGTTTATTAGTGTAATATTACTTATTAATTATTGTATTCTTTCCATACATATAAATATATGAGAATTTAATGCATAATGAAGGTAATAGTCCAATTCAGTGGGAAAGGGTGAATTATTTTTAAGTAATATATAAAAATTAAGTTGGACTATTCATATACAAAAATAATTTCAGATGGGTTAAAAACTTAAACATAAAAATGAAAGTATAAAAATTATCCAAGAATGTACATGTATGGGGAAATTTCCATAACTAAGACAACAAACTTAGAAGCTATTAAATGAAAAATGTAAATTTTAGCTATTTAAAAAAATATATTTTAAGTAACAAAAATAGGTAAATGAGAAATTTAGAAAAAAATTTTAATGTAGATGAAAATACAAGATTATACAACTAGCTCTTCCAACATACAATGCAAAATAAAAGAAAGTAAATTGTCAACTTGCAGAGGAGCAAAATCAAATGGCCTATAAATTTATGAAAATACATTAAACTCAGCAGGAGTTAGGGAGATGGAAAATAAAGCAACAGTGAGGTTTAAACCCATCAGTCTAGAAAAAATAAAGGGCAATAAGCTCCTTTTTGTCATGGTTGCAGGGAGAAATGGTACTTTCACTATTGCTGGTGCAAATGAGAATTGTTACAATGTATTTTGGAAATCAATCTGGCAACATTTAAAAGTAAACAACCACATCCTTTGACCCGGATTCTCACCTCTAGAAAGCTACCCTATAAAAATAAAAGCCCCAGTACATAAGAACACATGTATGGGAGTTAATCACAGCATTGTTCAGTAAACAGAAAACTGAAAATAGAGCAAGTCACGGTGCAGCTACACCACAGAAGTAGTAGAAAATGAAGTAGACTAAACCAGTTGATGTGGAGACATTCTCTTGCGTTATTTCCAGTGAAAATACAGAGACAGAGAAGCATCAATCAGACCGTCAAACCTCAGAGGGAAGGTAAGGGAGGGTGGGGGTAAGGGGGAGAGATCAACCAAAGGACTTATATGCTAGCATATTGGCCTGACCAATGGACACAGACAACAGAGGGGTGAGGGGCATGAGTGGGGGGGATGGGGGGGTAATGTGGGGATAAGGACACATATGTAATAACTTAATCAATCAAAAAAAAAAGAAAATACAAATGTAGGAAAGTAGTATATGATATTATCCTATTTTCTAAAATGTGGCCCCCCAAAAACCCATACATGGCCCGGTGCATGAAATTGGTGCACGGGGGAGGGTGTGTTCCTCAGGCTGGCCTGCACCCTCTCCAATTTGGGACCCCTCGAAGGATGTCCTACTGCCAGTTTATAGGGATCAGGCCTAAACCAACAGTTGGACATCCCTCTCGCAATCTGGGACTGCTGGCTCCTAACCGCTCACCTGCCTGCCTGCCTGCCTGCCTGATTGCCTCTAACCACTCTGCCTGCCGGCCTGCTCACCCCCAACTGCCTCCCCCCACTGCCAGCCTGCTTGCCCCCAAATGTCCCCTTGCCAGCCTGATCACCCCAAACTGCCCCCCCTGCTGGCCTGCTTGCCCCTACTTTCCTTCCCCACTGGCCTGCTCATCCCCAACTGTCCCCCTGCTGGCCTGCTCACTCCAAACTGCCCCCCTGCTGTCCTGATCACCTCCAACTGACCCCCACTGATGGCCTGCTTGCTCCCAACTGGCCCCCCTCCTGGTCTGCTTACCCCCAATGGCCCCATCCCCCACAAGCCTGATCACCCACAACTGCCCTCCCCTCTTGGCCTCTAACCGCCTCTACCTCGGCCCCGCCACCATGGCTTTGTCCAGAAGAACATCTGGAAGGTCTCCTGGAAGGTCTCCCAGTCTAATTAGCATATTACCCTTTTATTAGTATAGATATATTTGTCTGTAAATATGGTTATTATTGCAGATATGAGTAGGACCAGGTAAAATTTTATAGAATGGGCCTTTTATTACAGATGGTTTGCCATGTGTGCATTTTTTCTAAAGAAGTAAAAATTACTTTAAAAAGTGTTTCAGGAAGACTTTGAGAAATTTACAGTATCTGCTTTTCTTCCAAGAAAGTTGTCACTTTTATGCCAGAGTGAGAATTATTTGTATGCTTTGTATGTCAGCATTGGGCCTCTGTGACTGGGGGGGCACTTAGCTTGACTTGAGAGTAATTATCTTGCTCACTGGCTGGGAGGGAGGGTGTGTGGCAGAGGAGATAAATACTCGGTTCTGGATTATTCATAGATTGCTGACTTTCTGGATTGATTGTGCAAGCCCCTCCTTTTATTGATGTCCACCTTCTATTGACAGACATCTACCCTGGGAGAGAAATGAGATGAAACTCTCTTTTCATTGTAAAAAGCATTTTAATTCCTAAGGTGTGATAAGGCCACCCAGCCATCCACAGTCAAGGTACACATTTTCATGGAGGATATTCCCACTCTTGAATAAATTAAAACAATTTTTTTCTTTTAATTTAAACTTTCTTCTAGAACTGTTTTCTTGTTACTTAAAAGCTAGTTTTTTTGAAACTACTTCCAAAGCTTTTCAAGCTGTATATGTCCTTGGAATGAATTTATAAATAAGAATTGAGCCCGGCCGGTGTGACTCAGTGGTTTAGCATCGACCTATGAACCAGAAAGTCACAGTTTGATTCCAGGTGAGGCCACATGCCCAGGTTGTGGGATTGATCCCCCGTACAGGGCGTGTAGGAGGCAGCCGATCAATGATTCTTTCTCATCATTGATGTTTCTATCTCTCTCCCTCTCCCTTCCTCTCTGAATCAGTAAGAATATAATTTAAAGAGAGAGAGAGAGGAGTATATATGTTTGTAAATAAGAAAACATGTATTTGATGCTCTTAGAAAGTCTTATTTTCTTTCATTAAAACTTGTACAGTATAGGGAACTCCATAGATTCTCTTAATTTGAAGAAAGTTAGAGGGAAAGGTACTAATTCAGAGTTCCTTGGGAAAATGTGTCACATATATTTTTTATGTTTATTTTTTTAAATCAAAAACTGAAATATTTTCTATCCTGAAAATATATTTGGATCTAAATATCTTCTATAATTTTAACCCTAAAATATCAACTTAAATATTTTAAAAATGGTTGGGATGTTTTTTTTTAAAATAAGTTAGGTTACTGGAGTTCTACATGTTACTGGATCACCTGGGGTAATTTTCTGATTGGAAAATTAAGAATTATAGTCAGAGGGGAGGACATGAGAACTTTTAAAGAACATATTCAATTTACTTTAGAAGCAGAACCTCTCTTATCATGTGACTTGTTTTGTATGTTTGTTAAACTATATGATCACATAAGCATTGCTGCTATTGGGACAAACAGTGACAGTTGATTCGGGTCATTTGAATGTCCACTGTCTGTTTTAATTTGTATGTTCTTTTTGACACTGTCATATGCTCAAACTTCAGCAGAAGTCATGAGAACCTATTATTTTTGCCTGCTCCCTCCTTTATGTTGGAAATATTCCTTTTTACTCAGAGGGACCTTAACTTTGATGTAAGGGATTGTTTCCGTTGCCAACTTTTTTCTTCCTTGCCAAGTAAGAGAGTTGTTGTGAACTCTTCAGTGATGCCTTCCCCAGGATATTTGTAGATGTGGTTGGGAAAAGTCATTTCATCCCCGACCTTTGCATGTCAGGTGCTGGGGTGCCAGGGTGCCGCCTCCCCTGCGCCCTGGCTCTCCTATCGCCATGTGGCCCTCTCTCCCTCCGATCGCCATGGCGACCACGGGGCGCAGGCCAGGCTTTCCGATGGTGATCACTGGCTGGGGGGCCGGCAAAGGCGGTTCTTGCCTGCTGCCTGGGTTTCTGATCACTGTTCTTCCGTCCTTCCCCTTTCGCCTCCCATCATTGCACCCATGTATGCAAATTAACCGCCATCTTTGTTGACGGTTAACCGCCATCTTTGTTGGCAGTTAATTTGCACCCTGATTAGCCAATGGAAAGCGTAGCGAAGGTAGGTCAATTACCCTTTTTGTCTTTTATTAGAATATATATATATATATACTTTCATGTACATATTTATACTTACACTAGGGGCCTGATGCATGAAATTCATGCAAGAGTAGGCCTTCCTTCCCCCGGCTGCTGGCACTGGCTTCCCTTTGGCACCCAGGACCCGGGCTTCCCTCAGCCGCTGGCAGGCACCTGGGACCCAGGCTTCCCTCGCAGCCCCGGCACATCCAGATGGTTGTCTGGAAGGACGTCCAGTCTAATTAGCATATTATGCTTTTATTATCATAGATAGAATTATATGAGCATGGATTTAAAATATGGAAAGATACAAGCCAGTTTGATAGCATGGGATGTGGTGGGGAAAGAAGCTGTGGAGGGAGGAGGTTTGCTAGAGGAAAAAAATATAGTCTGCACTAATAACTCCAACATAATAATCCCATTTACTCATTAATGCAAAGATTTATATATAGTATATATGTTCAAACAATTTCTAAACATAATGAAAATGCAAATCTGATCATATAAAAACAAATGAAACATTCCAAATTAATGCACTTGACAAAGCTTTAGACTTTAGATTGAGGCCTATGAACCACTTATCCCACCAAACACTAGGAAGGACTTAAACTATTGTCATCTGACAGCAGGTGCTTCCCAGAGGTAGATGGCATCCATGTAGACAGGCAAGCTTCTCAATTTTGGATCTTGAAAGTATATGAATCTGCCTTCAACCATACCCACCCCAATCCTACTCATTAGGTTCTTTCCAGAAAAAGTAATCTCAAACTCTTTGCTATCCGAATGAGCTGAAAACCATCCCAATAGTCTCATCTCCAAACAGAAAAAAGGATTCATTATAGTTGCTATTAGTTGATAATTATAATAATGATGGTGGTTAGAGCCTTAGGTTCGATTCCCAGTTAAAGGCACATAACTGGGTTGCAGGTTTGATCCCCAGTTTCTGTCAGGGCACATTTAGGAGGCAAACAACCTCTCTCTCTCTCTCTCTCTCTCTCTCTCTCTCTCTCTCTCTCTTTCTCTTCCCCTCCTCTCCAATCCCTTTCACTTTCTCAAAAAATATCCTTGGGTGAGGACTAACAAAAAAAAATTAAATAATGATGGTTTAACTTGGGTTTTCTTGTAATTCAGGGGTGGGGAAACTTTTTTCTGCCAAGGGCCATTTAGATATTTCTAACATCATTCGAGGGCCATACAAAATTATCAACTTAAAAATTAGCCTGCTATATTTGCTCAAACATTTAATTAACTCATCCCTAATCCTTGGCAGGACCAGACCAGAGGAATTAGAGGGCCTTATACGGACGTTCCCCACCCCATAATTGATAGGTCTGGCAAACCTATTGGGCAAAGGTTTATAATGGAAATTGATGTGTGTTTTGGACTGGACCTTCTATAGAATGAAAACCACTCGTCTCACAACAAAGTAGATTGAAGAAGCTGTTGAACCTGGTTGAAATCTGAAGTTTTAATAGTTAGTAGTCTTGCTTTAGCTACTAGGCAGGGGAGGATGGGGGTGGAGTAAGAGATCAACCAAAGGACTTGTATGCATACATATAAGCATAACCAATGGACACAGACAGTAGGGGGGTGAGGGCATGTGCTGGGGGATGGGAGTAGCCTGGGAGAGGTCAATGGGGGGAAAAGGAGACATATATAATATTTTAAACAATAACAAATTTAAAATAAAAAATAAATTTAAAAAATAAAAGATAAAAATAAAATTTGAAGCTTCCATTCGTAATGCTGATTTTTAGGTGCCCCTCAAGGCTGCCCAACATTTTCAAAGTAGTGGGGAAGCCAGGAAAGGATCTCATAGATTTCTGATTTCCATCACTCAGCCTGTACTGTTGGCCTCAACTGCCACAGCCAACCCGGTCAGACAGAGAGAACATGTGAGTGACTGTAGTGCCAGCTCTGCAGTGCATGGCGAAGTGACTTGAGGCAAGTCATTTGCACTCTCTGCAGCCTAGTGTTATCATGTTGCTCTAACATATGATCTCAGAGAACCCTGTTGGTTTACTTAATAGCACTTATAAAAATTTGTAATTATATGCTTATGTGTATGATTATTTAATTGCTATCTCTTCCACTAAAACGTAATCTCTATATGGTTAGGGACAATATACTATAACCCCAACACCTACCATAGTAGCTGAAACACTCAAATTCAGTAACAATGTATTGATTTAATGGATGAATAAACATATAAAATGAGGAAAATTATTTTAAAGTATCCCACTGACTCTTATAGTATGTGATTCTCTAAATGCCAGAGGCTTTGGTTTTTAAAATTAGGCCAAAATTCTGTCAGTCTGTTCAAACATCATCTAGTGGATTAAGTGCCTGAGTGAGCATGGCTCTGTCCTGTATAGTTACTCTGAACAAAACAAAAGCCCATTTCATCCATGGCTTTGCCTCTTAGCAGAACTACAATTAATGAAGATAGATATTTGTGGTGTATTCTAAAACATTTTTAATTTCCTCTATTATTTTGTTCCCGGAGCTTGAAATCCTAGCAGTAATTAAAGAATTACTAGAAGGAGAGATTTCATAGAAGAAAGAGGACTTACAATTGTCTAGTCTAGTGATTCTCAGACTATATTTTAGCAGTAGAGCCCTGTTTTATAAACAGAAATCTTATACAGAAACCCAGTACTTTTATATGTTAATTTTTCTCTATATAAATAGATATAGATTCTCGAAGGAAGGGAGGAAAGAAGGAAGGGAGATGAAGAGAGAGAACGGAGGGAGAGAAGAAGGAAGAAAAGAAGAAGGAAGGAAGGAAGGAAGGAAGGAAGGAAGGAAGGAAGGAAGGAAGGAAGGAAGGAAGGAAGGAAGAAAGAGAAAGAAAGAAAGAAAGAAAGAAAGAAAGAAAGAAAGAAAGAAAGAAAGAAAGAAAGAAAGAAAGAAAGAAAGAAAGGAGGGAGGGAAGAAAGGAAGTAAAGAAAGAAGGAAGGAAACAGAGAGAAAAAGAAAAGGAAAAAGAGATAGAAAGGAAAGGAAAGCTATGCCCTAGTTGAAGTGAGAAAGGCCCTCTCAAATTTTGCCTTGAACTTAACATTGGGCTCCTGGTCTACCACCCTCCCTGCCTAATGCATATTGCCCTCTCTTATCACTGAAGACAGTTGTCTACAAATAGTGTGAAAGCCTCCAGTTTGAATGAACATCTCCCTTTAACAAATAAGGAAACTAAGATTTGATGACTGAGTCACATTATTCTTTAGTTTTCCAAATCCTTCCTTCCAAAAGTAAACCCTTTTTTTTTTGTTTCTTGTTAGTGGATGACTCTGTATAGACTTCTCCAAAATAACTTTATATGAATCCATGTCATCATTGCTCTGCATATTCTTATAGTTAAACCACCATAGTTTAATTTTACACATATAACTTTCTTTTAACCAAAAAAAATTTTGGAAATATAAAAATTTCATAAGCACTGCTTTCCCCTTGCAAAAATAAAAAAATTATTTAAAATTAAAAAAATAATATTGACCTTTATAATCACAAGTCCTAATTTTGCTTGTGTTTATTATGAATAAACAAAGGTAAACTAAAAGAAGATATCATTTAACATTGTCAAATGAAACAAAGCTTCCTTTTCCAAATGGAGAGGATGTAGATGTGATTGCTGGGGAAGGGGGAAGGGAGGTAGAGGAAGGTATAGGAGGAATAAATGGTGCTGGACAGAGATTTGACTTGGGGTGGTGAACACACAATACGGTCAGTGTACAGATGATGTGTTGTAGAATTGTGCACCTGAAACCTGTATAATATTGTTAACCAATGTCCCCAAAAAATTCAATATAAAGGGGGGAAAAAAGCAAAAGCTATGTCTACCAAAAAGCAGATGTGCAGTTATTGATCTGGAATTGGCACGGTGACAAACTGCTCTGCAAAGCTCCCTCTTCCCCATTAGGGCGTCTCTCTTGAACTGATTGAAAGCTATTCAATAAGTATACTTTTTTCAAGATGGTGTGCTCAGTTGGGGGTCTTTTCATTAAACTGAAATTCCATCATTAGCTTTGACTAGCACCAGCTGCTGTATAAAATCTGTCTTAGTGTAGACCTCCACTGGTATTCCAAATATTGCAGGTAAGTCTCTCACTCCAAAATCCTCAAACATGCAGTATGGATAATTAACATCTGATAAATTCAGCGTAGAAAGAACTCTCATTAGAAGACAATAGTGGGGTTACAATCCCACCTCAGCTCCGCAGAACACTGAATCAAATAGGACTTTAGCTGTTAAAATGAAGAGCATTTTAAAATATCTCCACTTCTTAATTTTTCCTTATACCTAATAAGAAATGGGAAATTAGGACATGCAATAGAATGCTTTAGTCTTGCAGCAAAGTTAAAGACAGAACCCAAGACCCAGCACATTCTAATCTAGTTGACTTGAGTGTTCTAATTCCAGATCAATTTTCAGGAATTGGGGGTTTGTACCATCCATAATTGTTCTCCCTTGTAAATAGTTCAAAGTCTACCACTATTTTAACACAAAAGAGAAACTTTCCTATTTATGAATCTAATATTATTTCTGTGAGACATGGTAAAATACAGCTCAAAGGAGTTTTTTAAAGTTTCTTATAATGTTGAATTTATGAGAGCATCTACTTTTTAAATGAAATATGCCATGACAGTACAGTCGTTGAGAGAAGAATATTCTGCAGTTAAATTCCTGAGCCTCAGTTTCTTCATCTGTAAAATGGGAATAAGATTAGTATAAGGCTCATGGTCTTCAAGCACTGAGAGAATGTATATATGGTATTTAGCATAATATAGTGTATTTATTTTCTATTGCTGCATAACAAATTACCACATATTTAGTAGCTAAAAATGACACCCATTTATTATCTCACAATTTCTGCAGGTGAGGGCATGGGTTAGTTAGATGGTCCCACTACTTAGAGTTTCACAAGACTGCAATCAAGGTGTCAGCTGGACTGTGTTCTCATCTGGAGGCTCAAATGGGGAAGAAACCCCTTCCAAGCTCCCTCAAATTCTTGAATTTATTTCCTTGAAGCTTTAAGACCAAGAATTCCAGCTTCCTCATGGCTGTTGGCTGGAGGCTGCTCACAGTTCCTCACCATGACCGCTTACTTCATCAAGCAACAAGAATAGTCTTTAGGATGAATATTCTAGTAAGACAGAGTCCTCTATTATGTAACATAATCATAAGAGGAACATATGACTTTTATTACATTCTATTGATTGGAAGCAAGTCACCACAGGTCCTACCCACACTTAAGGATAAACACCAGGAAGCAGGGTCCATTGGGGGATACCATTTAGTCTGTGTATCAATGTAATAAATAAATATATTAATGAATCTGTGAATGAATGAACAAATGAATTAGTGAGTGAATGAGTGAATCTGAGTAGCAAGTTAAATATGAATGGAGTAAGCCATAGACCTCTTAGATATCAAAAAACATGGGAAATAGTTCTAAATTTAGGACAAACAGATGAACAATGCACTCTGCAGTTTACTGCTCAATTGAAGTCATAATACAAGTATTCAACCTTTGTGAAAATAATGAATTAAAAATTTATGGGGCCCGGGCTCTGAGGCCCAGAGAATGTCAGTAGATCTCAAGGGTGGTGGGGAATGGAACCCTGAGGGAAAAATAGGGGTTTTAGTACACTTTAAAGTGATAATCCTATATAATAAAAGCAGAGTATGCAAATTGTCCCCTGGACAGGGAATTCTTCCAGGAGTTCGACCAGGGGGCGGGGCCGGCTGGGGGAAGGGAGGGAGGCCACAGCCGGCTGCTGCCAGCTGCGTGCACTGGGCCTCTAGTTTTTTTATAATTGAAGCAAAAGGAGAAATAAGAAATGAAATAAAATGGTCAAATATAGTTACAAAAATATTTTAACTTCTAAGCAATAAAAATAACTAACAATAAAAACAAAAGAATATTCACCACAAATGAAAATTAGTTATCTCCAAGCATATGAAAATTTATTTGAACATATTTATGAATACTACCAATACCCCAATGGATAAATGAGCAAAGGACATGGTTATGTGATTTATACACAGAAAGTATAATTAGTAAAATAAATTTGAAAATAAATTTAAATCTAATATGGATGGGACAGACGCCTTACAAACAGAATATTTATAAGCACCATTCTATAATTTTTTGTTTTGTTAGCTGATTACTCCAAGATGAGAGAGTAAACAGTAAAATAAGTTGCATTAGCATTGTTCACCAACCACATGCCATATTTTGTAACTCCTCCTGGGTGGATGGATATTGACTCTCAGGTAGTCAGTGGTAAGAGAGCTAAAATGGATGACTGCATACCCACATCATCATAATAATAATAAAACCCACCAAACCATTCACTTTAGCATGAATCCAATATAGAAAAAAAATCTATAAAAAGTTCTTTCTAATTTACTCCTACTACCTGTGTAGCTGAAACACAGCAAAACAAATACAGATCAGACTCATGAAGAACAAAAAACTAGGTAAAGGTATTAGATACTACACAGGAAAAGAATCTGCCCAGCAATGAAGTCTTTATTTTCTTTATTTTGGTGAATATTCTTATTGACAACACCTTGGCTTCTGACGACCTCCGTCTTTGTGGCTGGCTCGCTGGATGAAGCAGGTCAAGCACCATTCCTGGACTGGGCACAAAGCGTTGACAGGCACGTTTTCTGCTTTCCCCTCTCCCTTAGGCCTGTCTGGGTAAACAGGGGAAATTCATTTTGATGCCAGTGATAATGTGCTAATATATTTGTCCACATGTGTCATCATCTCTCTTCAGGAGTAAATTACGGCATGTCTCATCATGGTCAGGAATGGAAGGACCAACAATTAAAAGAATAATGGTAGGCACTCACTCAGTGTTTGTTGTTGCTATTAATGTTATTTTTATCATCGGTGGGAATGACACAGACAAGGATTGATTTGTTCCTGGAATCTAGATGGGCTCTCTTTTGGTGTCAGGGAGGGGGGCACTCCTGGGACAGCTGCGGTGGAGGGAGGGAGGAGGAGGCCCAGCCAGACAAGCACAGTCCCTGAAGATGATGATGACAGACGAGCAGCAGATGGTGTTTGGGAGGTCTGACAGTCATGGACAGGTCCCATGGTTTTCAAACACAACTCTAGGCTGACTAGCTACAGGCGATCCAGTAAGCTCTTTAAACCAGTGCCACCCACCACCCCCGCTCAATACAGGTAGGGTTAGTTGGGGACCTGAATAACATGGAAAAGGTGGGTCAAGATGGAAAGAGGGGAAGAAGTTAAAGAACCAAGCCTGTAGTGGTTACAGTAGCTTTCTGACAGCAGGCATTTGTTATTATGTACTGAAGAGAGGAGAACATAGGTTACAAAGAGACCTTCAGAGGAAATGAACAGTTATTCTTTACATTTGGCCCAGGTGAAAGCTGGGTGTCGGAGATGGTGTCCTCAGTCCATGTAACATATGTACTTGGGTCCTACTCCTTTCACTGTGATTGCCCTAGACTGCCTGCATCAATATATCTTTCTTGGACTATAAATTTTAATAAATATTTTCATTGATTTTTAGAGCGAGAGGAATGGAGAAGGGGAGAGAGAAACATTGGTGTGAGAGAGAAACATCAATTGGCTGCCTCCTGCATGTCCCCACCAGGGATCGAGCCCACAAACCGGGCATGTGCCCTGACTGGGGTTTGAACCGGTGACCTTCCAGTGCATGGACAATGCCCAAACAACTGAGTCTCACAAGCCAGGGCTGGATTATAAATTTTTACAATGCAGAGATCAAACCTACATAGTTCTCTTTGAACAGTGTGTAACACTATAAAGAGTTAGATGACGATGATGCTAATACAAAATATAAAAGATGAATGTAATAATAATAATATCAGTGGGACTTGAAATGTTAGTACTGTGCTGGTGAACAAACAGCAGTATCACTTCCAATCCTTAATGTGAAATTGGCTTTTTTATTCCTCTTAAAATCTTTACCATTGTAATCCCACTTCTAGAAGCCTAGTGAAAATAGTCAGCAATATGAGCAAAGACTTATTTGTAAACACATGAGCACCTACATGCCTGCTATGGAAAAAATGACCAAGTAAAGCTTAGTAAGATGGAATGTGTAGCAGTCCTCAAAAATCACAGTTAATAATATTAACAGGAAAATGCTCACATTAAAAAGTCAAGTGAAAAAAGTACAAACCTTGTTTTTCAAAGCATAGAAACATTTGAAAGAAATATACTAAAGTGCTATAAAAAAAAAAGGTGGGGTGGGTGAATAGTATTGGCAGAGAAATGGCTTATAGGTGAGCAAAGAGGAAACAGGAACTAAGTGAAAGAAAACTAACATTTTTTAACACCTACTGTGTGCAAGCATTGGGCTAAGTATTTAACTCTATTAATAATTATTTTAATAATGAAAGATAAGAATTGAAACAAGGCCACTGATAGAAAACAGTCTCTTTCCACAATGAACAGAAACCTCCCATCTTGACTCAGTGGAAAAACACAGGAAGGCTAAGATATTTTGAGTGAAGTTATAACTGAACAAAAAATGGATGTTTGGCTGCCTGCTGCAACAAAAGCCAAACTCATGAGGCAGGTGCTGGGGCAAAAGGAAAGAAGTTTCATTCAGGTGCCATGTGACCTGGGAGAATGGTGGGCTCCTATCTCAAAGACCATCTCTCTTTGTCTCAAGACCATCTCTCTTCATCTCAAAGACCACCTCTTTTTTCTATTCAAACCTGTGGTTCTTATAGGGACAGGGAGGGGAAGGGTTTTTTTGTTTTTGTTTTTCCTATCCAATTATCTTGCTAGCTTTGGGTGTGTTTGGGTCCTGTCCATTCATCTTTCTAGCTTTTGGTGAGTTCAGGCCTTATCTATTCATATTTCTAGCTTTTGGCATACTCTGTGTAAGAACCTCCCCCAAAGCCATCTTGGCCAATGAGGGAGACTTTGGGTGCTCTACTGACTGTCTATAGTAACAATTCACCCTTAAAAACTCTGGACCCTGTAACCTTACAAAGGTAAATGGGCAAAGGTCTCATCCTATATAATAAAAGCCTAATATGCTAAGTGTCCAGTCATCCAGTTATCCATTCAACAATCAAAGGGTAATATGCTAAGGCCACTCAACTACTCACTTACGATGTGCACTGACCACCAGAGGCCAGACTCTCTGACCAGTAGGTTAGTTTGCTGTTGGGATCCAGCCAATTGGGAATGAGGGAGACTGGCTGGACATGCCCTGGAGCCCTCCTGTGTCCCTACCCAGCCCCGATTGTGTGCCGGTGGGGTCCCTCGCCTGGCCTGCACCCTCTCACAAATTGGGACCCCTCAGGGGGTGTCAGAGAGCCGGTTTCGGCCCAATCCCGCAGGCCAGGCTGAGGGACTCCACTGGTATACGAATTCGTGCACTGGGCCTCTAGTCTTCTATAATTTCTTCCTGCTATCAAAGGGCATACATATTCTTATGTATCCCAGGTCCAGAGAGTCTTACTATCTATTAAAGGATGAGGGGGGTCAAGAATGGAGGGAAGCCTTTACATGAGGGAGAAGGATAGCTGTTTTCAGAAGGCAGCATACTGCTGTCTAGAGGATGAAACTGCTGGACAAGTGAAGCTGGTAGACTGCTCCATATTACAAGAGATAGTGTTGCAGATGGGCTTCCAAAGTGAGATCTATTGTGTAGACAAACAATCAAGTGTTCAGTCAGGGCTATGCCTAGTAGTGCAGGGGGAAATGTAGTGAAATGAGAAACTGGAGAGACTAACAGATCCCCATGATCTAATCCTGAGTAGGGCTTTGGGTGGTACACTCAACAATGGAATAAGTCTGCCAAGGAAGCCACTGTCTGGGAAATGCAGACAAAGGCATTATCAGTCCAAGCATCGGCATAAAAAATAATAATAAAATAAAAAGTAGCATTGTCACTTAGCTTG